>NW_026515695.1:0-414560 GCF_025526975.1 Fimicolochytrium jonesii
CGCTGTGAAGGAAGAAGTTAATGGCCCGCGCGATCACTGCGGCAGATCTGGTGCATAGTGATGCGTTTTACGACAGTACTATTGGCTTCATCGACTATCTGTCAGGGCTTTATGCCTGCGGCATCCACGACAACTGCCGAGGCCCATACCGAGGGGTTTGATCGCTCCACTGGGCTCCCCCCTTTGGGAAGAGCCAGCGAGCGACCTTCGCGGGCAAACCGCGTACACGTATATTAACAACAATCAATACGTAAATACATATGATTCAGCACATCTTTGGACCCAACGACGCCGGATCGCGCACGGCGAGACCCAACTTCGGCGATATGGTAAATGAGATGCATATGACGATATGAGAGATGATATGCGTTCGAGAAATGAGCCCCGTGCGCGGTCCGACCCAAAGATGGCGGCGATATGAGAGGTTAGGTGCCAGACGCAGATGTGAAGTCGAATGTGAGATGTCATTGCCGCGACGCAGTCGGGGGACCAATTTTCGCCCCACGCTGTGCTAGTCAGCCATCAATGGATTTTGGGGAGAAATTTGTCCCCCGCACGTCAAACCGGGAAGTCCCGCCGGCGGGGGACCAATTTTCGCCCCACGCTGTGCTAGTCAGCCATCAATGGATTTTGGGGAGAAATTTGTCCCCCGCACGTCAAACCGGGAAGTGCCGCCGTCGGGAGACCAATTTTCACCCCACGCTGTGCTAGTCAGCCATCAATGGATTTTGGGGAGAAATTTGGCCCCCGCACGTCAAACCGGGAAGTGCCCGGGGACCGTGTTTGTGCCTATGCACCGTGGTTTGCGCTCGGTTTGAAGTTGCTAGATGTCGGGTAGATATGAAGTAGATGTGAAGTAGGGCGAAGTGGCCGTGTATTGAGCAAATGGCAAATATACATGAAGATGGGCGGAGATGAGCCACAGATAAATAGGAGATCTAATATACAACCCCAGCTCGGGTAATAGGAGCGGAATTCTGCCGCACCGCTAGTTGAACGCTGGGGTGTGTGCGGATATGCCGTTCGAATGCGTCGGAAGACCATTGACCCCAGCGTTGAATCCACAGTGTGTTGTAGCCGAGGATCGCAAGGTGAGTGGCCCCGCCGGCGTGGAAACTTGAGGCCCCGATGTCCTGCCCTCATCCAAATCGATCCTGCCCTCATCCAAATCGCTTCGAGCGTTTCTAACAGTTTTCAAAAGCAGTGTGTGATTCAGGAAGGCTTTTCAGAAGACCGTCGTGGGTAGCTACTTGTTTACATTGCATTCATTTCTACACTAACAGCCGACGACCAAAAAGGCCCGAGCGGATGATGAGTTAGAGAGCGGAGGGTTGCTATATATTAGACTGGCGACCTAAAAAGTCCGAACGGATGACTGCCGGGTTATTCATCTTCATCAGGGAGGCCGTATTTCCGGATGGCCGCGGCCGTCGCCAGGGGCAGCGTCACAACAGCTGTGTGGCAACTGCCGCCGGACGTGTCAAGCACCGCCGTTCCGTGGAGCTTGTCAGGCATCCACGTCCACATGCAGTCGGGCTGCAGCACCAAGTAGAAGCCTTGCTCTGGCAGCGCAAATACCCACTTGCCAACAACGGTTGGCGGAGCGGCGGCGTAGCCTGCCACCCATGCGCATAGTTTGCGGGCTTGAAGCTCCTCTGGAAGCTCCTCCTTCGGGGTCGGCTTCCATATGGCGCGTCCTGTGTGCGGGTTCAGCACGCCGGCTACGCCGTTGTCCGACGGGTCGGAGAGAACGACCACTTGATAGTTGGTGGTGGCAAACAGCGGGGGGAACTCATTGGAATTTGGCCTGTACACCTCTGGCATGGCCATCATCAGGTAGGCCGCCGCGGTGGGGTTGCGTTTGGCGAGCTCCTGCAGCAGTCGCTTGGTGAGGGCCTTTTCCGTGGCGACGAGAAACGTCTTTACGGACATGTCTGCCCCTCCTTTCATTGAATAGTGCGATGTCCCCCTGGCATATCCCGAGTTCTTGTTGCCACAACAAAGCCCCGCGGCGTGCATTGTGCCCCTTGAGGCCTTCCATCGAACCACAGCCGGCCGGGATCCACAGGACTTGACAATGAGCCCCAGCCGTAGGTCGTGTTCGCGACGACCCGCGGTATTGTATGAGATTGTGGCCACAAGGGCGCCGTCCTTGTCGCGGATGTAGATGTCAGCCCCCGCCCGGGGCTCAATTTGCTCAAGCCCATCCAGGCCCCTCGCCTTCGCCGGCCTCTCCCCAAACCCCGCATAGACCATCTCGCCCTCCCAGCCATCGCACGAGGCGGGTGTTGGCACCACGATGTGAGCAGCCGGGCGGCTAGCGGAGGGCTGGGGGTCCACCAAGAAGTCGGCCGTGGTAAGACTGCCATCGCTGATTGCGGCGATGATGCCGGACCGGAGCCCAATGTGGTGCTTGGCAGGCTTCTTCTGGTGACGGGACCGCGTTGGCCTATTGATCCACCAACCCCAAAGGGTGGGGTTGTCTTGCTTGATCTTCTTTGAAAAAAGGCCAATCGCCTTGGCCTTGTCTTCTAGGCGGGCGTCCCGGGCGGCAAGGCCAGCGTCTACCAGCAGGGGATACAAAAAGGCCACCGTGTCGCCGAAGATAGCTGCGCCGCGGCTCTTGCCCATGCCCATCAGAAGAGCCTCGACCGCGGTGGGTGCGACGGGGGGCGTGGCCTGTGGCGCGGTAGAGGGGAAGGGGGGGAGGGAAGGTGTTAGCAGCTCAGCCCGCGAGATCAGCATATAGCAAACACGCCCAGGCAGGTCGACCCCCCGCAAGCGGCGGTCGTGCTCAACATGGACCGCAAGATCAGCGCAAAGCAAACACGCCCAGACAGCGCATCCCATGCAGGTCGACCTCCCGCAAGCGGCGGTCGTGCTCAGCATGGGCCGCAAGATCAGCGCAAAGCAAACACGCCCAGACAGCGCATCCCATGCAGATCGACCTCCCGCAAGCGGCGGTCGTCCTCAGCATGGGCCGCGAGCCCAGGCGGTCAACACCCAGCGGGGGCGCCCACGGCTACACGGCGGCCACTCACCTCGTCGGCGCCGAGCATGCTCAGAGTGTGCTCTGCGTGAGTTGCCGGGCTTGAGCTCAAAGGAGGTGGGGGTTGGCCGGGGGGGTGAGGGGGCTGTTGTCCGCTGCGAGCGCTTGACGTTTCCATAGCTCAGAGTGTGCTCTGCGTGAGTTGCGTGAGCTGCGAGCAATTGACGTTTTGTGTGAGAGGAGGAGAGTGTGGTCTTGGTGATGCGGCGATCAGCAGTGTGGACAAGCCACGACTGCGCCACAACTGCGCCAGGCTGTAAGTCCTCCCCCGCTCTCAGCCTCATTACCACAGCACTGACGCGAGTTCCTTGACACACAGCTATCACGGCAATCACCTGCAACATTTGTCTCGGCTGACCTAGGGCACAGCACGGCCATCATGTCATCACACCAGGCGCTCCAGGGGCACCTGTGGTGTGGCATCTTTCCTGGAGCTACCACACCACGGCGGAAGAGGAGAAAGGTTACTCCCGTTAACCCGCGTCTGCCAACCACTGTGCAGACACCATTGCAACCCCCACAATTTGAGCTCCCACCCTCTGTCCATCGCCACTTGCCCCAAGCAATTGCGGACATGGTTGGCGAGAGTTCCGGCGATGAAGACAGGCAGCAGCAGCAGCAACAGCAGCGAGGGCTTTCACCCGCGGACAGGGGTCTGCAGCATCCGTTGAACCTCCCCGCTCCCATCCCGTTCCTTTTTCCCAGCACACCGGGTGGACCCCTGGTGTATGAACCCCCGCCACCACCACCCGCTCAACGACCCCGGCAGACGCATTCCAGCACCAAGGTTTCGCTTCACCGAATCATCCATAATCAAAATCAAGTTCAAAGGGAGCGCCTGACAGCATTCATCGGCAACGTTCACGTCCTTGCGCGCCACACCACCTTCTTTCTCAAGCACTTCCTTGGTGAGTTTTTGAGGTGCGCTGCACTGTATATTTCCCATGAACAATGTCCTGACCGCTACGTCTGCCCACCACAGCCGATCATCCTCTACACGATTTCCCGGACATCACGGACAAGCACATCAGTGTGATATTTGAGCTGCTAAACAATCCAGGCTACAATGGCAATCCAGTCATCGCGCAAGAGTTGCGTCCATGGGTTCAAGACTACTGTGATGTTCACGGATTTGCCCCCATCCGCATGCGAAATTGCCAACAGACCGCAGCGTACACGGCTACGAGCATCCTCACAAACCTCAAAGTTAACGTACAAGAGCATTTCATGCAAATGTTTCTGCGCTACGTCAATGAAAGGCTTGGTTTGAAGCAAGTCGTACTGCATCTCCGTGCCGGAGTCGACCGAGCGCAGCGGCGACGCTATTATCAGCGTGTCTGTCAGTTTACAAAGTATGTGACATTTGAAGAGTTTCCAACCGAAGAGGAGTTTGCCCGCCTCACACGACTTGAGCGGACTGTCCTCGACGAGTTATGGGCTCTGTTTCCTCCCCAGGATGAACAGCTTGCATACAGCCTTGTGGTGGACGCAATGCCATATTTAGGTGAGTTAGTATATTTCCGGCCCCCCCCTCCCGCGGGTTCCTCTTTTGTCTAATCATGGTCCGCACCCGCCTCGCCTCATCACGGGTGCCTATTGTGAGCTCTCACGCCTCTATGAGCGCCGTGGAATGCGGCTGTTTTCCCCTATCCCGCTGCGCAAATCTCGAATCCAGTCATCTGTTTGGATCGGCATGCTGATCCTAGGCACTCATATCCTGGGCTTGAGCCGAAGTCGCATGGGGAAATTCACCGATGAACGCAAGCGGGAGCTGTGGGGGCAGTTTATCAACGTGAATGTATGTCTCTATCCCTCTGCGCTTATTTCACTCACCTCACCTCGCTGAATGACGGATTGCAGGACAAGGTCTTCAAGGATCGAAAGAAGCTTGGTCTCAAATTTGATGGGTCAATCAGCACAAGCGGGTATTCCGCTACCATCCACTCCAAGAAGCCAGAGCTCAAGTATGGGCTTCAGGCCCGGAAGCGCAGCAAGGCCGAAATGCAGGAAGAAGTCAAGCAGCTGTATTTTGAGCACCACATCGCGGAACTACGGGTGGCTCCAAACATTGTCTGCATTGATCCGGGCAAGCGTGACCTCCTGTTCTGTCGAGACATCGAGAAGGAGCGGCCATTTCGGTACGTTTCAGTTGATTACTACTGCCCTGCTGTCCCCGCTGTCCCCGCCCCCCCCCCCCCCCAACCCTCGACTTCGCGGAAGATGGTGCATAGGTGTCCGTGGCGCTGATCATGTTGTAGCGGTTGCCACCGTCGCAGATCTGGGCGAGGAGTCCGTTGCTGGAGTTGGACGATGACGGAGCCGTCGACGGGGATGCCGCCGATGACGGAGGGTTGACGGTCTTCCGCGAGGCTGTCGGCGATGGCTTCATTGTAGACGGCGGTGTTGCCGGCCATGTTGAAGGGGAGTTCGTGTATGAGGGAGCGGACGCGGTTGGTTTGCTCGTTGCCGTCGATCTTGGAGAGGAGGTCGTCTAGCAGGATCCGGTCGGGGATGTTGCGCGTCATATCCACCTCTTCCCTCTTCCCCGCTCGTCACGTGGCCCATGTTGATGACCTGCATGACGGTGTCGAGGCCAACCCTGTCCTCGTCCCCGTCCCCACCATCCCCCCCCTCACCGTCCCCACCATCTGTTGCCGCGTTCTCACAATGCACCACCCCATACCAGATACACATCCAATCAACGGGCGGTCGAGACAAAGTCTCGGTACTTTCGAAGAGACATGACAGAGCGAAAGATCAATGCCGGCATCGCTGAGTTGGAATCACATATTCCGTCACACGAGAGCATGAACATCGAGGCGTTCTCAGCGTTCATTGTGGATTACGAACATGCGGGTATGATGTATCATGCATTGTCTTCAAATACATGGGCTGACATCCATATCCCAGATCCCGCCCTGGATGAGTTTTACCAGGATGAGATTCACGTGGCTCGCAGATCCAAGGCGTTCTCACTGCGGCAAAAGTCTGAGGGCAAGCTCATCAAGAACATGCGACGCCTGTATGGAAAGCATTTTTCAGTCATCTTGGGTGATTGGAGCAATGCTGGAAAAACCATGCGCTTTCAGGAATCATCAAAGACCAAGGGGTGAGTGACCATCATTGTTTTTCATGTATTATAATATGCTAACTCATCATGGAAATCAGATTCCGCACACTCTTTGCAAGAAACAGCATCCCATGCTACTTGCTAGATGAGTATCGTACGTCCTCCGTGTGCCCAGACTGCCACGGCCGTGTGAAGAAAAACATCCGACGCCGGCTGTCATCTCGGCCATGGCAAGCTCGAAAGGGAAGAATGGAATTTGTCCATGGATTGGTGGGTTGCCCCAACCCCGAATGTATCAACCAAGACTGGACGCCATTTGAGATTCCTGGAAGACGACCACTACGGATGAAAGTGCACAATCGGGACGTCCTAAGCACCAAGAATTTCCTCTCGATTGTGCGTTCGGTGGTGTTTGGCGATGGCCGCAGACCAGACGCATTCTCCCGTAACCGGTAGTCTAGATTTCACCCCATCCCATTTTCCGGGGTGGTTTTCTGCCATCCACATCATTGTACCTCTGCCTGAGGCGTCGCCGATGATGGCAACTTTACTGTATTACAGCTGCAACGCCCTAACTGTACATATCCCGGCTGCACATCGAAATCGTCGTTAGTATTTAGCGTCCGTACTACGACACGGTGTGTCGTCGCCTGGTTTCGTCATTCGCACCGCCACCTCAGACACCAACATCTAAGCATAGTACACATCATGCAAGTCGTTTTCGCTGCCATCGCAAGGATTTAGTACAAATTCTCCGTTTCGCACTAGCGCTCCCCTTTTTCCCATCCTTCCTACCACCTCTCTGAAGCCTAAAGCATCTCTCGCACACCCCAATATGCCTCAGCGGGCGTATGTACGACTGTCAATCCTACTTAGACCTTGCACAGTTTCAAGGTCAGGAGCCTGCGGCGGATGATGATGATGCTGAATGATGATGGGAGCCAGAATGGGAACGAAGACGGTGAGAACGACAACAAGGAGTAGCTAGTTCCATAGAAAAGCGACGATCTCATATAGCTGTGCGTACGAATATGATTTGCTACAGCTGTGCGGAGGCTATTTACGTTTGACGAATGCAAATCTGCGCTGTTGTGCGAATCTTAAATACTGACGACGATTTCGGTGTGCAGCCAGGATACACATCAGGGACGTCTGCTCCTTACTCCATTGCGGTTTGGGGACGTTGCCGGATGCACGTCGCTTGACTCAGCCTGTAAAAGTTGTTAACTTCCTCGCTGCAAACAGAAGAAATGACGGAATGTTGTGATGTGAATATGTGCATTGAGTATAATTTCACGAACTCTCGGACTGCGCGGGGCATAACGAAAATGAGCACTGAATGTATTACTGGGGACGAACGGAGTCCGCCGTTCTTTCGATGGACTTTTCTCTGTCGATTGCAAACCATGTCGGTTTTCGTCGCAGCCAGACCCAGCACAGGTTCTCAATACACCGGGTTTCTTTTACCCCGAGGGCCAGGCGGTCAACCTCCTTTGATTCCCTCCGGAGGGGTTCCCAAATGACTCGTCCGTCGCAACTCGCAGATGGCGAAGCTGAACGGCGAACATCGGCCCTTACTTGAGGTTCTGCGATGGATCATTCTTGTTCCACCACAACCAGAAGATCACCGCACCCATCACACCCCACAGCGCATAATTTGGACCCAATGCCTCTCCAGCAGCCGCACCTCCTCCAGCTGCTCCCTTCACAGGCGCACCAGTCCCTAGTACCCGCCCACCAGACGCCGGAAACCCTGAGGACCCGGACGCGTGCTGCGACACGAGCCTTTCAACGCGGACGATGTCTGCTCCGACAACTTCATCGAGCTTTTTGCCGGATTTGTACAGGTGGAAGGTGGGCATGGCTGAGACTGAGCACTCGCGGGCAATGCTCTGTAATGAATGATGTGAGATTCACGGTCTGTCGTATCTGGAAAACTGCCGCAACCGCTTGTCATTCTCCTTACCTGGTGCTCATCCACATCGACTTTCAGGAAGACAACATTCGTATACTGGTCGGAGAGCTTTTCAAACCGTGGCGCAATGGCTTTGCATGGTCTATGAGCAAAGAAGTGGTCAGATAAATGCCATTGTATCTCTTCGGAAAAATGGGCGGAGATTGGTCGTTACTCACCCGCACCACGTGGCGAAGAAGTCGACGACACATAACTTTGGGCCTGTTGTGTATTTGGTGAACTCCGCATGCGAGCGGACGTGAATAGTAGGCATGTTTGCGACCAAGCCTTCAGGGAGAACTGCGTGAGATGGTGATGGGAAGACAGTTGGTTGGTGATCTGATCTCTGGTCTCTGGCTGAAGACACTCGCAGCCACTCGCGCTCTCGCAGCGCTCTCGCGCTTCTCGCGAGACTCCAGTCCAAAATAGAGTCCAAATGTCAAATTCGTCTTCAGCACAATCCCGAATCCCAACTGACAGACAAGCTGCGAACAACGCTGGAGATTCTTACGTACTCCAACCATCCCGGTAGTTCTGCGTATGGAATATACCCTGGCGGCATTTTCAGAACTATCGCCAAAATAACAATTTTCTGAGCAAGCACATGGCCGACCCACACTCCCACGATGAGCGTCAAAAATACGAGGATGAGCTATACAAGGACGACTCGGAAGTAGATAATGAGGGAGCTTCGGACAGGTGTGGATAGCCTTGCGGTCTTTTGGGTAACTCTTCTCAAGAATTCAAGATGCTGACCACCCCAATGCAGTGAGAATGGTGGCGACGAAGAAGCACTTTCCCACATCAATTACTCGCACAGCTTTCGGCTTGAGAATGAAGGTTCGATATTACTGTCTTCGCGGGTGACAGCCGGATATCCATAACAGTTCCGTAATAACCTTACGACTTTGTACCTGTAGGGGACGAAGAGGCAGAGGAAGAGGAAGCTTCCGTGAGCGGCGATATCATACCCCCCGATCTTCTATCCCACGTGCCTTCGTGGACAGAGACGGAAGTCGTCATGATCTCGGAGGAGAATATGGAAGGCCCCGGCGTATCTTCTATCTCCTCCAAAAAAAGGAGGGAGAAAAAGTCACCCGAGGATGTCGACCTTGAGGTCAAGGTGATGCGGATGCGAAGCCCTTCCGCTGACGACAACCCCAACTTGGACGAGGGCTCACTGGAGGTGCGCGGAAAGGGGAGGAGCAGATATTTTGCAGAGGCAGGGGGGAGGGGATTCTGCAGGATGTGTCGGCATAGTGGGCATACGAGCAGGTTTTGTCCCGAGAAGGTACGAGTGGGTGGACGCTCTCGAATTCGTCGATGCCGCACGCCTTAGATCGCTGATTAGGGGTTTTCAAAGGAAACCAACTGCTATCTATGCAAAGCCGACCACGATCCCCTCCGTTGCCCAATGAGCAAACTCTGCTTCAAGTGCATGCAGCGGGGTCACATCTATGCCGTGAGTCCTCCTCTCGCATTGTCATCGACGGAACGGTCGTTCCGCTAACATGGAACTTCAGGAATGTCCGAACGCGCGTGATAACACCAGATGCGGCTTCTGCAACGACGGCAACGGGCATCACCCAATGGTATGTTTCGCCTTGTTTCGCCTCTCAAAGTGGTTTGTAAGGTGACAGAACATCGCTCACGATCCCTTATCCAGCAATGTCCGCAACAATGGAGACAATTCGTGTTTTTGCCGTATAGCGGGGATAAGGAACGGGACCAGCTCACGATATACTGCTATAACTGCGGAGACGGGGTATGTTTCGTGGGCGTGCAACATGTGCAGTGTGTGATTGAGTTTCAATGGGCTGACATCTTCTGATCATCTTTCGTTAGGGTCATATGGGGGATGTAAGTCGACGAACAATCATACTCTAGTTTTACACCATACGCATGGCCCTGAACAATGACTTCCCAATCCAGGAATGCCGACACCGCCCCATCCACGGTAGCACCGGAATCTCCTCCTTCACCGCCCTAGCCTTCAACCACAAATTCCCCGACCGCCGCCGCGGCGTCACCTACACCCCCGCCCGCCGCGAATCGCCCAGCGGCGGAGGTCCCATCGAAATTTACTCCGACAACGAAGACAACGAGCCGATGCCGGTCCCAGGTGTGCCGCGACATACGAAATTCACCGACTCACCCTCCCGATCACGGTCACCCGTCCCGTCTCGACCACCAGCAAGGGCTGCAACGAAGAAGTATAAAAGCGCAAAGGGGCAAGCGCGGTCGAAGGAGTGGAAGAAACGAGCCCCAAGGCCTTCTCGGTCACCTTCGCCAGTGCGGCAGGGTCAATCAAGGGGGCGGGCTGCGTCGGCGGTAAAGCCAAAGAAGGCTCGCGGGTCGTCACATAGCCAGAACCCGCAACAGTGGAACCAAGGTAATAGAACTGGCGGGAAGGCGAAGAAGACGGGCGGGAAGCAGTCGATTCACCCGGAGGAAACGTCGAATAATAAACGGCGTCGGAATGCAAACCAGAACGCAAACGCGAACGCAAGCGCGTCGTCGCCACCTGCACGAGGGCGGTCTACACGACGGAAGAAGAGTCGGCCTAGCTGAATGGAGATTTTCTCTTCGCGATAGATAACTTATAAGTTTTGCACAACCTCTTATATTGGCCCACTATCTCTCACTACCATAGCGCCTAGCGAGCTAGTGAAAAGTGTATCCCAATCCTACTATAGATCATGTACATATAGACGACTCCCTCAAAGCCCTCTCAAAAATCCCGATCAACACCTCCGCCTCCTCCAACCCCACACTAACCCGAACCAGATGCTTTGGCACGCCGTAACTTTCCGCCCACTCGAGCTCGCCGTAGTGCGCGATCAGTGTGTACGGGCACGCCAGGGTGAAGTTAGTGCCAAGCGATGGGCCTTTGGCGACTTGGAGGGCGTCGAAGAAAGCGATTGCAAGTGCTGGGGTGGAGAGGGAGAGGGAGAAGAGGCCGCCGTAGCCGTAGTTTTTGATTGGGGAAGGTGGTGGGCAGTCGGCGGCGGTGGATGATGATGCTGTGGTCCCCGGGACGACCCGCGCATGCCGCTCGTACAACTCCCTATCCACAAACTTCGGATAATGCACCTCCACAACCCCCTCACACCCCTTCAAGTAATCACACAACCGTTCCGCAGTCGCATTAATCCTCTCAATCCTCTTTCTGAAACTCCTCGAATTCCGCTCCAGCACCACCGCGTCCTCACACCACATCGTGTCCTCGTACAGGCATCGCATGGTCGCTACCAAGGTTTCGTAGTGCGGCGTTATAGGGCTGATCACCGCGCACCCGCCCATGACGTCGGAGTCGCCGGAGAAGATCTTGGTGAGGCTGGAGACGAGGATGTCTGCCCATAGAATCGGGGACACGTTGAGGAAATTGCCGATTGTCTCGTCGACGACGATCAGGAAGTTATGCGCGTTTGCCAGACGGCGCAGACGGGTAAGGTCCGGCGTTCGAAGGAGCGGGTTGGACGGGAACTCGCAAAAGACGGCGGAGATGGGTGTTGTGGGGAGGATGGAGTGCTCGAGAGCGTCGAGGTCGGCGGTGTCGCCGTGGCCGAGGAAGATGCAGCCTGGGCCGAACTTTTCTTGGATTTTGAGGGTGTCGAGGTAGGGGAAGCCGTATTGGACGGATTTGCGGTTGGGGTGGAGGTGCAGGACGAGGCGGTGGGCGTTGTAGATGGCGCTCATGCCGGAGGGGAAGAGAAATACGTCGGATTCTTTGAGGTTGACGCCTCGGCCCGGGATCGTGGGGGTTGTGGGAGTCGTAGGAGTTTGGGATTGATTTGATGTTGCGTCACTTGGCGTGTCGACAACATTGCCGTTGCTGGTATGAACGCCATCAGTTAATGGCTCACCATCCTGGAACAGCTCTTCAGCGTCTCCCAGGACTCCAGCAATACGCTTCTTGATGATCGTTTTGGCCTCAGCTGCAGTTCGGAAATCCAGGCTCCGTCCGAACCGCTCCTCGACGTACAGGTGATGTTCGTTATTCGCAGCGTCCTGCCTCGCCACAGTCACCAGATGATGCTGCCGTTCAGGCGTATACTCATCCTTCCTGTAATGCCTCGCGCCTGCTCCCCTCAACCCTTGGGCATACCCGGCGATGGCAAATCCTTTCGATTTCTGATTGGCTTCCAGTACGTATAGACAGTGTTCTGCGAAGCGGCTAGAGATACCTTCGCCGGAATGTTGCCAGAACTGTTTGGCCACCTTGCGTCCTGTCTCGCAGCCCGGAAAGACGGCGACGTGCAGGACGCAAGGCGCGGTATCGGCGATGGTGGTCAGACGCGGGTCGTGGGAAAATACAGAGTCGGCGGAGGTGGTGGGCGAGATGGTAAGTTCTGCGATCCGGACGGGGGGTTCTTTTAAGTTGGCTGTTAATCCATTCGCATTCTCATCGTCGCTGCTGCAGCCCGCTTTGGTCTCGAAGGAATATCGGTGTTTGAAGAACCTCCTGAACTCCTCCGCGGCTCGTCGGCAGAGGTACACCAGACACGCCTCGCCATCTTTCGCAAACTTGGCTTCGCAGACCGCGGTCAGCCTCTTTACGCTTGCATGGTAGACAAAACGAGGGTAGCCGCTCCGCAGCTTTGTAATGATCTCCGGGTCGCCTTCCTCGTACCCGACGTTTGCTTGCCATGTGGGGAGTGACACGGAGACGGCGTGTGGGGCGGATGGAATGGGGGCTCCGAGAGGGAAGGTCTTGACTGTGTGGGAGGGCCGGGAGTCGGGGGCTACCTGAAGATCCACTGCTGAAAGTGGGAGGGGTTCGTTGGCGTACATTGCAGCAGGCATTTCCGACGGCGGTTTGTCGTAATGTCGTACTGTACGTTGGGGGGGCGGCAGGTTGATGAAAATGCTCTTATGGCGGATGGGGGGCATTCTGACGCGAGGAGTCATCGCCATCGCTTTCGCTTATCTTCACAAAGCGCAGTCAACGCACGCCCGTCCGGCGTCCAAGCGCTTCTTTTTTCGACCCCGCAAGTTGCAACTGCCTCTGCGAACCCATGGCCAAGCGGCGACGACGGCCTCTTTCCCTAGTACCACCACCACCTCCTCAGGAACTATTGCCCGCTGAAATGCCTCAACCAACAAAAGCATACAAACCGCAACCAGCCTCGCAAAAGCGGTCTGCAAAACTATCCGCAAAACCACAAAATACTCGCCCATCAACCACCTCCACTGCTCGCTCAAAACCAACGAACCCCACACAAAGAGACGACACGGACCTCCTCCTCCTCCACTCCGCTCAACGCACCCTCCTCTCACCCTCCTCCCCCGAACAATACCTCCTCCACGCCCTCATCACCGCCTTCCCACCCACACCCACCACCACCACCGACTCGACCGCAGAACACCTCCGCACCATAAAAACCCACTTCTTCAACCGAAACTACGCCGCAATATTCACCACCGAGTCGCTGCTACCTGTTTATGCCGCCGAGTATATCCCGAGCCGCGCGCTATGCTATAGGGAGATGTTTATGCGGGTGAAGGCGGTGAGGGAGGTGATGGTCAAGGGAGGAAAGATGTGTTGTTTGGGCGCCGGGAACGGGAGTGAGCTGGTGGGCGTGGTGGCGGCGATGTGTGGCATGGAGGTGTTTGGGCTCAAGAAGAGGATTCCGACGACGGACGAGTCATCATCACCACAAGCACCACGAATACCATCGCATCTGGAAGTTCATATCCAGGATTTGGCCAATTACGGCACGGTCCTCCCCTCCCTCCTCGCCAGCCTACAACAGCACTACCCCACCGCATCATCCCACGTGCACCTAACAACAAGCGTCTCAGACCTCCTCCAACCCACACCCACCCAAATCACCACTCTAAAAGAAACCATCTCAACATCGTCCCTAACAACCGCCATGTTCCTCCTCAACGAGCTCCTAACCACTAACAAATCCGCATTCGTCAAATTCATCACCCTCCTCATGGACGCCCTCACCCCCGGCTCCTTACTCCTAGTAGTCGACTCGGCAGGCAGTTTCTCAGAGTGCAGTGTTGGGGGTGACGCGGGGAAGAGGGAGTATATGGTTTATCAATTGCTGGATAATATGAGGTGTCTGGAGACGGTGGAGAGTGAGGATGCGATTTGGTATCGGTTTCCCGAGGGGTTGAGGTATCCGACCAGGCTGAATAATATGAGGTATTTTCTCAGACTGTATCGGAAGGCGTAGATTTAGACGTAGATATGTAGATCATGATACGTATGATAGTCATTGGTGATACTAATAGAGCTGTGGGGTAGCGTGCACGGCCGCTTCCCAAGCAAACGCTCTATTGATTATTGACTTGCGATATTGGGATGGTGGTTATGTACAAGCGACACCGGGTCACCTTTCGCATCGATGCACGGCGTGAGGGCGCCGTGAGACAATCCGTGGTCGGTGCGTGCAATGGTATATATATGAGATGCTGTCCCCTTCACTCATGCAGCCAGCGGCTCCTCCAGCTGCCTCTCCTTCTGCTTCTGTCTCGTTTTCGTAGCTACGGGTGCCGTTCCAGTATCCCCCACATTCGCTTCCTCCTCAGCGTCATCCGCCAGGGTGTCCGGCACGTCTGGCAAGGCGTCGGTGTCGATTGCGGGTGTGGGTACGGTGTTTTCTGGGATGGCGGGGAATTTGGCCACCGTCTGTAAATGCCATCCAACGGGGTTTAACCTGTCTCACTCCGGGAAAAGGAATGATGTATGCGTAGCACACCAAACGCACCTCCTCCGCCTCCAACAGATCCAACTGCGCCATAATCTCGTCCTCATCCTCCGCCGATATCGACCCGCTTATCAGATCATTGATCTCCTGCAAAGCGCAAATGTAAGCCATACGAGCCCCCCCGCGTCACCCACCCCATCGCGTACACTCACAGCCTGATAAGCAATCCCATCCGCCGTATCATCCATCAACCTCTGCACCGCATCCAACGACATCTCCTTATGAATCATCGTCAATATCTCATTCCCTTGCTGCAAACCCTTCATGACATCCTGTTCCACCAATGAATATTCGATTTGGCCCGTCTAAAAAGTGGATCATGATAGGCGTTAGGTTTTTTATAGGCATGATGGGGGATAAGGTGATGGCACGAGACTTACGAGTTGCTCGAGAGTGAAGAGCTGGTCGTCGGTCTGTTTTAGGAGCCGTTCTTGGTATTTTTTCTTTTTGAGGGCTAGGAGGGCCCGGCCTTGGTCGCCGGCGCGGAGATGGTGTTTTGCTACTTCGACTTCTTTGTCTAGGACTAATTGTATCTTTTCCGATTGTCGCAAGCATTAGCTCTCAGCTTTCATCGTGGATGAGGGGAAAGGCGGACTGACCTTCTTCTGGTATTGTTTCAACTTATCCCGCTGGAGTTTGAGGTCGAGTATTGCTCTGTCTTTTGGGAGCATGTCCTTTTGGCGGATTTTATGCGCTTTGGACTTGTCTTTTGAGACTAGGTTGCCCATGGTGGTGGTGGTGGTTTCGGTTGCGTAGAAGACTGGGTTTGTTTTGCGTACTGTGTTGGTGTTAGCGGGGCTTGGGTTGTCTCTGTTTCTGGCAATGACGGTGGTTGCCGATGTCAACCCAATGTCACCCAATGTCAACCAGAATGTCAACTTGCTGCTCAACGCTCTCGAGAGTCTCAACGCGTTGCTTGCGTTTTCCGCAAGTTGACAAGGTGTTCTCCGCAACACAGTGCTCACTGTAATAGCATCATGGCTTCCCACGAAGGCCACGAAGGCCACCACCCCCCAGAGCACGGTGGCGGCGGGACCGGCGATGACACAGACAGCGGGGGAGGCCATCACGGCGGTGGAATCGGCGGCGGACACTCCATGGGCGGCATGGTGTTGAATTGGAGCAATAGTTAGTACAGGCAGAATATGTACAGCCACTCTCCCCCAAGTCAGCGAAACTGACCTCCCATATCTTAGATGTCGTTATCGTGTTTGACTGGTGGAGAAGCGATAGTATGCCCTCCATTCAAACCGGCATCCGTTCTGTATCATTTATCTGATCTCCCGAGGCGAAACAGGTCCCGAAGGCCTCTTCGTTAGCTGCTGGGCAATCCTACTCGCAGCATTCCTGTAAGTCCCCTCACCATCCTCCATCTTCCTTACGGGTTTTCCCCTCATCCCTCCAAATCATTCTCCACCCGTAAGATTCGAAGCCTTCCGCGCCTTCCGAACGAAACAAGACAAACGGCTCGTTAAACTGCTCGAGACGCAACCGAGTGCGCTGGGTGCTTCGGCGACTGGTCCCAGTAGGCATCGGTATGGATTGACGGGCGGGATGGAAGATGAGGAAAGGGAGGGGTTGCTTGGTGGCGATGGGGGAGTGCGAGTGCCGGAGAGTGTGCTGAGGGTTGGGGATGGTGGAATGAGTGAGAGAGAGGGAGTTGGCCTACGAAGCTTGGAGGGTGCACAACTGGGACAGCAAAGAATGGCATTGGCATGGTGAGGAAATGGCAACGGCTGATTGGAGAGTGGCCTAACATGTCTCATTTTCGCTTCACTTTTCCGGTCTTAGCATCCGCGGCCGCTCGACCATTCAGTTATACCGGACCTTCTTACACGCCACAGAACTTTTATTGGGCTACTTCTTAAGTAAGTGCCTTTGATTGCTTCTCGAAGGGCAATTGGGACCATACTCATTCACGTGCAGTGATGGCATTCATGACCCTGAACGGTTACATATGTACATCACTCATCCTTGGAGCCGCGTTGGGGTTCTTCTTCTGCCAGTCGCAGCCGGTACCGGCCAATCGACAGGCGTGTCATTGATGGGTTTTTTGGACCGCAGGCTGGTCCGGTATGTTAGGAAGCTGTTAATGCTACCTCTAATGGTGTTGGGCTAGGTGCAATTGCAGCATAATCAGGGGAGATGTGGCACGCTTCATCTGCGTTGCTTCGGAGTTTCGATGTGGAATACTGCCATATACTGTACATATATACAACGCAACGTCCAACGTCCATCGTCCTACATCCAATATCTCGACTTGAAGAACGCCACCATCTCCGGATCATCCACCCCCTTCCGATTCGCCCCCGCATAAACCTCCATCAAAACCCTACTTTGCCCCGCCCCATCCAACTCCTCCACCCACTTACTCATCGCCCCAATCCCCACCACCCTCGCCGCCGCAACCATACTCCCCACCAGCGCCGGGTCCTTGTACCGTTTCAACAGCATCAACGCGCGGACGATCTCGGTGTGGATGTATAGGTCGTCTTGTGTTGCTTCGGTTGTTTGAGGGAAGGGGAAACGGGTGTAGACATCGACTGCCTGTTCTAGACCCTGGGGGGCGGGACTGTGGTGCTCGAGAAAGGCCCCGAGCTCGATGTACGCGTCGTGTAAAGTCGGTGTGTCCTCAATCGCCCGCGTGTACACGTCCACGACCATTTTGAACAGCTCGGGCAGCTGGCCTTCTTTTGTCACCCACGCGGGTGGTGGGTTCGGGTTATCTTCCTTGCCGGTGGGTTGATCACCGGTTTTCTCGAGGGTTGCTTGTCGCTTTTCTTGGGATTGTTGGTATTCGAGCAGGGCGACGTAGCGGCGGGTGAGGACTTGGCCCATTGTGACGTAGATGCCGGGGGGAGGGATGTAGCCGGAGTATTTTTCAACGGTTTTTGGTTGTGATTGCGATGCATCTCCGTCTCCTGTGGTGGCAATCTTCGCTGGCTGCACATCCGGTGCAGTTTTAGTTGATGTCTTTGGAGTTAACGTCTCTTTGCCACCTTTGATTGTTGCTTTTGATGAACCGGCAGCTACGGTCGTAGCGGGTGTGCTTAATCCGGTCTTGGGCCGCCCGGTCACTGCAGGTGCTTTTGCGGCAGGTGCCGCCTTGGCGGTGGTTTGTGTTGGTGGCATCTTCTGGGTACGGAGGTAAATGAGAGCTCCCGACCCAATGCGTTTTCGGAGAAACGCGTGACGCTCTCTCTTGTTTACGCGTTTCTCTCAGACGTCTCTTCGCCAAAGGTCTTCTGAGGTTATCAGACAGGCTTGCATATCCATCCTATATTGCACAAAGTCATAATATACCGAAGGTGCGCAAAGGTCTTTATAAACATCTGATACCCCAACGCACAGCCAGCAAAAAGCACATCCAATCCAACATTCAATTGAACCACTGAAACCCAAACCCCCTCCCGCAACCCGATAACAATGTCCGCCTACACCAACCCCATCGCCGACCGCTCCGCCTCCACCTCCACCTTCACCACCGCCACGCCCAACGACCCCACCGACAGCCCGCGCCGCAAATCCAAAGCGCCGCTGTACGACAAACCCTCGCGCGAGCTGCTCGACGAACTTTACGACGGGCCGGTTTTGTCGTCGAATGCGGGCACCCATGCGAGCGTGACCTTGAATCATCGTGATCAAATGTTGAGTCATGCAGGGAGCACTGGGAGCCTGTTCGGTGATTTCAAGGGTAGGTGGTTGGGATTGGTTGCTTAGAGATTTCGTGGAAGTGCTCCTAATGTTTGAACCATCTACTTCAGACACCAACACTCAGATGAAGAACTCTTGGTGATCGGATGATTGTCACTTGCATTTGTTTCAACGTGTGGTTTCTATTGAAGGCTTCCGTCGATATTCTAAGTACTGCCTTTTATGTACGTCTAGTCAAATAAGAAAACAGATCCTCTGAAAACGAATCGAGCAAAGAGGAGTCTATGGATCTAGTCATCTAGTGAACGGTGCTCACGTTGGTGCAACGTCCGTGCGTTTGCAATAAGTGCAATTCTGGCTCGTTGATCGAAATCTGAAGTCCCCTCAGACCTCCTTCCGACGCTTCCTGACAATATTGACCAGCACATGCTTGCCAGGATCGTCCCTCGATGGCTCCTTGCCAATCTCCACGACCTCCAAACCTTGATCCGTAAACAGCCGCTTGACATGGCTCATGGTGGTGAAGATCTTGCTGGCCTCCGTGCCGCGCTCCTTATATGCCCAGTAGCAGACTTTGGTAGGTGCTTCAGGACTGGGTTCCAAAAGATCCGCCATTGTCTTCACAAAAGCGGGGACGAGTTCCTCCAGCCATGCGACTTCGGCCGCCATGATGATGGGAGCGGATCGTGGGTCGGTGAGTTTACATTGCTGAGATACAGGTTCGAACCAGTCTAACGTCTGCACGCTCGCTGTCCCTCGCCCCACCACAGTCGTCGTCTTCCATTTCGATATTGGCGCATGCCCATTGTCCGACGCAGAACTGTTCGCATTCCGCCGCACATTCGCCCGCGTCAAATCGCACACGCTGGCCACATCCGTCAGCAGCACGTCTCCGCCCAGCGCCGCAACACCTAGCCCGGCGATTCCCGTCCCGCTGCCCAGCTCGACCACACTCTCGCGGTTTTCGATGACTCTGCGGCGAAATTCGACGGCTTCGGGGTTTTCGGCTGATCGGAGGAAGGAGAGGAGAGCGATGGCGCCTTCCCAGACCGAAAATCCTGTGATGTGCACGCCATAAAAGATTAGGAGTTTTGTTCCTGCTATGATGCGAGACTTCAATATTCATCAAGTCTAACCAGTAGCAGCCGCGAGCGTGTAGGATGGGTCAAAAAAGTACGGGTCCACTGCTATCTCATCGTCTTCGTCGTCTTCCTCCAGGCGCGACGCAATGACAAGTTTATGTGGCGGGAATGCAACGTGGTGATATAAGTATTCCTTGTCGGAGGTTCTGCTGATCTGTAGAGGCTCCATCGTGGAGCGAATTCGGGTTTTTTTTGGAGGGTATCACAAGGGATGGAGCGAACCAGCGCCTAGCACATATCCTTTCGCGGGACAGAATTCAGGCGAGCGTTGAGAGGAGCCGGGCGAGGGCGGAGCAATAGGGTATCTTGCGTTTATCGGATGCCGCTTTATGTTGTGTGCACGAGCTTCTGAACTGCGAATCCAGTCTTCCCTTGACAAGGCCCATGTCCAAAAAGGAGACAGCGGCCGGTGCATCGGGGCATGCCGTCATTTTTGCCTTGCGACTTGGCGTCGGTTCCAACTTCGAAATTCACCCACCACCATCCCCATCTACAGTTACTCAACAGACCCCCTGGCCTCGCAACAGTCTACGAGGATAGTCATATCTCGTCCTACGGTCTCCTACAGCAGGCCCACCCATCCACAGGCTGTCGAAACACCCCTTGCGAAGTGAAGTCATGCCACCGGCCGCTGCCACACCGGCACCAAAACAACAGCAACAAGCGACCATACCCAACCCGCCACCGAACCTCACCCCCGCCGAATTACAGCTATGGGCCATAGAGTACCAGCAAAAGCAGAACGCCTTGCAATCGAGACGAAACCCGTCCCGCAAGGAGAACTGGGACAAGATTTATGAGTCGTCGAGGAAGGGGAAGAGGCACGGGGTTAAATTGCCTGTGGTTAGTGCAGTTGGGCCGAAGTGAAGGAGTGGGCGTTTTGGAGGTATTGCGGAGGTGGGGCGTGCGAGCGAGTCGTGCGTTTGTGGTGTGCGCTGGAGGGGATGGGCTAGCGAGGCGGGCCCGCTCTCGTTTGTTTTGCGAGACTCGGCTTGTATTGTCCCGACTCCCGCAAGCATAAGGGGCAGGGTGTTCTTTCATTTTCCATTCTACTGGTGTTATTCAAAACTGACCGCCGACACTCACTTTCCACAGGAATATCGAACGCAATTCGTAGAACCGTACGACCACTTTCTCACCAGCCTGCTCGACTGTTTCTTTGCACACTCAGTCGAACTCGACGTAGATCGGCTGAACCCAATAATAGACGAGGCGCGGCGCTCGGCGCCGCGAGGAACGGGGTGGACCGTCTGGCTGTCGACGGAGGCCAGAGAGAGATATCGAGACGCGAAGCAACTTGTTGCTGATGCGAAAGTCACGCATAGCGAGATGGTGTATGTTATGCTGAAGGTGCAGGAGCGTTTCGGAAGGCATCATATTGGACGCGAGGATGATTGTGGGCAGCTGGAATCACTGAACTCAGACGAAAAGGATGCGGATGTGAAGCCAGAGGACCATTTTGAACGCGTTGTCGACTCAGAGCGGATGTCGCAAAAGTCGCTTCTGTTGCCCGATTTGCGGGACACAGTGGAAGAACAGCGCTCTGCTGGCCCAGAATGCGAGCCACTTCCACCTTACGGCGTCAAAAGCGCGGCCATGCCAACCATGTCTGTGACCACGTCTACGTCGGATGCTAGTGAGGCCTGTCCTTCCACACCACGATATACGTACGAAGCACCTTCCATCACGCCAACAGATCACGAGGAGATCACCGCTCCTCCATATAGGCAGGCGCCTGGAGCAGGCGAAGCCACCACAGAACCTCTACCGCCCTATCTGCACGAGGATTCGCCACGGCTAGGCGCTTCGGCTGACCTGCCTCCTTTGGATTTGGACATGGAGGTGGGCTCAGTGAGGTCATTAGAGTGGGGCATCTCGCCATCATCCGCGTTCAATCTTTTGCCTTCCGCCACTCTGTCGATGGATACGATGTACAGCGGCACCGTCGATGGATCATTTTGCAATTATTTCGACGACGCAACATTTGCTCAATCCGTCCAGCCATCAGCAAGCGAAGGCTACACCAACGCCGTGCCATTATTAGACCAGAGCGAGGCGGACCAGTACCCGAACGCCTTCGGACTGCAGGAAGTTTTCGATGAACCACTGCCTTCATACGAGTACTCAATTGCCAAAAGTTCTGATAGCATGGATTTCGGTCACGATAATAAAGCCGACATGGACATAGACCTCGACACCAAATGGGATGCCTGGCTGCGCATGGACGATGAGGACGCCTACAGCCAGCCAGCTGCAGAAGAGCATATGGCATATTCCTCATCACACGCAGAGAAGCAGCGGCTGGCCGAACGCTACATGGTTACGGACGGTGAAGCCATAAGCCATCCATCCATCTCGTCGCCATTCCCAGGCTTTTCCGCGGCCACGCATGATATGCAAGTCGACCCCAGCATCGGTGCACTCCCCGCCGATATCCCATTCGTCGTTGACGATCCATCCACGACACAGTGGATCGACGATCTCCTCAGCGGCGTCGCTACCTGTGCGTCATACCCATCCTCACTCTATAACCTCGACTACACCGCTCCAACTACCCTCGATTACACCGCTCCAACCAGCACCCTTCCACCACCCGAGATGGACTGGCATCTTGGTATCGAATTTGGAGCAGAACGGACAGGCATCGTGAGAGGCATAGGGGCATCATCCAGCACTTCTACCGCCCCACCACCAGCGCCGTCGCTGTCATGGGGGTTGGACGAGATGGGACTGGATGTGGATGTTCTGTCGGAGTATACGTTGCTCACGGATGCGGATTGGATGGCGCATCAGAGTACGCGTGCGGAGGATGGAAGGGGCTACGGGGCGATGGCGAAGGCGAAGAGGCCGGTGATGGGTGGGGTACGGCCGTTTAAGTGAGCCGGGGCCGGGCTTTTCCGTCTGCCCGGACGACTTTTTGTTTTGGACTTTGCTTTGACATACCTAAACTACTGAATTTTTGTACATATAACGCTAGCAGTAAGATCCAAAAATACCTTCAATATCGTTTCACCACTCAATATGGATTATGGAGGATCTCTGACAGCAACGTCTCCCGGCGGAGTATGGCTTCGTCGCTGACCCTTCGACAGCGTACGAAATGACGTGGGGCTGATATCATTTTTCTGTACCATTTACCAGCGGTGGTCGGGGCTCACGATGGACATGGGGTTGGCGCTTTTGGATTTGAAGTTGGCGCTGTTCGAAGGCTTCCGGATCCCGGTCCTCACACCAAGTTGCAGCTCGGATTTGGCAGGTTTGGGACGTCGTCACACGGTATGGCCAAAACGGAGAGGGACTCTGATGAGGGGAGGCTTGCAAGCGGCGGACAGAGGCCCAGAGTGAGGAGAATGATGGTGCGCGCTCAGGGCTTTCTTGACCGCCGACGGCAGCCATATCGTTCTTTACACTTCCCGTCCCCAACAAACAAAGCGCCAGCAGAGGGGCTTTTGAAGTCCCACACCACGCGATCCCTCATCCTTTCTGTCCTTGTCTCGTTCGTGCCGTGAAGACAGGAAAAGCATAACTTCCCTCATCACCGTCCCTCGTTTCCCGCCCATCACCTCATTCCAAAATGCCAAATCTCGATACTCCTCTCTTCTTCTTTGGCGTGACGACTGGTATCGCCCTCGCCGCCGCCACCCAATACCTCCTCAACAGCGCGGTCAACGCAAAGCACAGGAAGAGAGACCAGGGTGTCTCAGAAGTCGATAGGTCAGAAGCGCTCCTCGGCGTGCCACTGACGCACGATGCCGCACAGCTGGAGATGCGGTCTTTCACAGAGTCCCTGCTCGGCTCCACCTCCGCATCCGGGAACGTCCTGCAGTCGCCGACAGCCGTAAACGTCGGCACCACGCATGGACGCCGACCATCTTACAGCGTTCCTTCGTTCGTCGCTGCGGACGGTACGTTACCGCAACTCGAACGCGAGTTCACCGTCCCGCCGCACCGATTGCAGACCATGGTCAGACACCTCGTGAACGAGATGAAGAAGGGCTTGGATGCGGACGGACATACCCTGAAAATGATCCCGTCGTACGTCGTCGCGAGACCAAAAGGACAAGAAACGGGGTCGTACCTCGCTCTGGATTTCGGAGGGTCGAATTTCCGGGTGTGCTTGGTTGAACTGCGGGGCAACGGACAGAGCCGAGTGCGTCAGTCGAAACACTCCATCTCGGATGAGCTCAAGAAGGGGAAAGGAGAGGCTCTCTTTGACTTCTTTGCCAAGTGTATTGGGGAATTCTTAATTTCCATCGGTCAAGATGTCCTCGAGCCCCGCAATATCGGCTTTACGTTCAGTTTCCCCGTGCAGCAGACTGCTCTCAACCACGGCGCTCTCATGCACTGGAACAAAGGTTTTGAGTGCAGCGGAGTTGAGGGCCAGGATGTGGTCGGGCTCCTGAACAAATCGCTGAGGAAGGCCAATTACAAACTCACTGTCACCGCGTTGGTCAACGACACCGTCGGAACGTTGATTTCGCACGCATACCGCGATCCCCAAACGTTTGTGGGAGTGATTCTCGGCACGGGCACCAACGCCGCGTACGTCGAGAAAATGGAGTACATCAAAAAATGGAAGGGAAAGAAGACCACTGGCGAAATGGTCATCAACACCGAATGGGGAGCCTACGACGAGCAGTCTGTACTGCCGCTCACCAGCTGGGACCGCATGCTGGACCGCGCATCGCTCAACACGGGGAAACAGATCTTCGAGAAGATGATCTCTGGCATGTACCTCGGCGAAATCGTGCGGTACATCCTCATCGACCTCGTGTCGACGGGCGAGCTGTTCAAAGGCACCTCGTCTAAACCGCTGCAGGTCCCTTACAAGTTCGAGACGGCTTACATGTCGCGAATCGAGCGTGACCATTCACTGGAGTTGTCTGACACGAAAGTAGTTTTGGAGGATATTATGGAGATCCCGGCAACGTCGGTGCAGGATCGACGGGTTGTGAAGCATGTGTGTGAGCTTGTGGGCATTCGCGCGGCTCGGCTGAGCGCTGCTGGTGTCGCTGCTATCATCACCAAAATGAACCGGTTTGATGCTTGCACGGTCGCTATTGACGGAAGTGTCTTTGGTAAGTGTTGAGATCATTCTGAGAATGCGCCATTCTGTGTTCCTCTTTCTTCCATGACGGCCGATATCTTATCATTTGTTATTTGCAGAACACTACCCCCACTTTGCCAACCGCATGCGCGATGCATTACGTGAATTGCTGGGTATCATGGCCGAAAACGTCGTTTTGGAACAAGCACGAGATGGGTCTGGGGAAGGCGCCGCTCTCATCGCTGCCTTGCACGGAAAGTGAGGGGCCGAATCGAGTTTCTTTCCAACTCCTCTCGATAGGATTCTCCTTTCCGCCAACATACCCCATCGCACCCGGGCCTGTATAGACGCAGCGACAATCCAGCCCAGTGGGCTCCCGCTGTGAAAACATAATCCCCGTAGAGATGACTTTCTCTGTTCCCGATTGTTGCATCCTTAGTTTCACCACCAAGTTGCCGCTGTTTGTACTTGTCTGATTGGACTTTTGGGGTTTCCTTGATATTTGTAAATATTATGGACCTCCTTTTAATTCATGCACTGATGCCACTCTACGGCGGGAGATGGGGGTGGGTTGATTTTTGGCTTTTTAAGGCTTCGATAGAACATGCTTCGAAGATCAATCGTCTTCGGTCTGGATCAGACTTATTAAAGCCTGCGCAACGCTCACGTGATGAAACCCACGTGATGGAACGCTCTCTCGGACGCTCTTTTGGCCACCTATTACTGTAATTGCACTCTGATAACACTGGCGCTTTGGCACAGTTGAATCTTGCTCTCCCTGCAGACGTGCAGGTCGCAAGTTCAATTCCCATTCCCAGACAACTTCTTTGTTTGTTCAGATTATGACCCCTGTCGCGCTAGGCGCGGCGTGGTAACTACTGTCGCGCTCGGCGCTTCGCGGGTGTTAACTGAACAGCACAACTACCGTACGTACTATGTATCGCAACAGAAAGCAACCTTACCCACTCTCAAACAGCTCGAGCCACGACCATTTTTCCTCTGCCTCACGGTTCTTTTCGTTTTATTCCTGCTGAAACGGGTTGTTTATAAACACTCCCTCTCAGACTGCAGATCGAATTCAGTCGCCGTCGCGCTGCATTCTGATCTCATGGAACGTTCCGCTCTCAACTCCCGCGATCGATGGAGACAGCCCGGAATAGGGGCAGCCTCGCGATTCGCTCTATGAGAGAGCGTGTGTCAGGAGCAGTGGAGATGGCGGAGACAGTTGTCTCGGAGACAATGATGAACTCACCCTCACGCAAATGCATAATCCTCCTCCTCCCACAACTCGGAGCCCGCTGTCTCGTCGCCACCAGATGTAGATCCGTATGACGACACGGACTCGGAGTGTGGGAGGCTGCTCTCCACCGACGTATACTCCTCGTCTTCATCATCGGCGTCGTCGGAGGCGGGGGTAAAAGCCCGCACTTCCTCGGCCTTCTGCTTTGCAGCGGCCAGGCGCGCTCGGTGTGCTTCGAAGAGGGGCGTGGTGTGGGCCTTCATCACCTGGCGTGTTGTTGAACCGCACGTCTCCCTCACTAGCTTTCCCAACGCCCTCCAGTGCCCCTCCTCCTCTTCAAGCGCGGCCAGCTCCTCCTGCGCCATCTCGACATACCCCTCCTCCTCGTCACCGGTCGTCAGGGTGGGCGCTGCTGCTGCTGCTGCTGCGGCTGCGGCCCCTGCTATGGCGGCAGCGCGGGTGGGGCGGGTGGGGATGGGGGCAGGGTTGAGAAGGGCGGAGATTGGGGCGGGGTTGAGGAGGCTGGTGATTGCAAGGGGGTTAGGGATAGGGGCAGTGGGAGCGGCAGCGGCGACGGGAGGCTGGGGGGCGGAGACGGGGGGAGCGGCGGCAGAGACGAGGGGCTGGGCAGTGGAGACGGGGGTTGGGATGGTGGAGACGGGGGGATGGTGGGCGGAGACGGGGGGCTGGCGGGTGAGGTGCGTGGTGGCTGGGGCGGGTGCACGGCGGGTGGTTGAGGGGACGACGGGTTTGCCCGGGAGGGCAGCGATGGCGTCCAGATATGCCTGCGCGCGCCCACACTTATTGCAGGCCGCCCTGGCTGTCTTGACGTTGTTCACAATGCCCGTTCGCCATGCAGCGGACGTCCGAGCCCCGCAAGCAACGCAGACTCCTCCAGGAGCAAGGCAGGAGTAGTTTCGGTCGTCACTACCCCTGCCTGCTCCAGCACCAGATTGAGTTCGGCGTGGGGGTGCTTTGGGCATGGTTGTTGTCGTTGTTGTCGTTGTTGTTGTGTTGTCGTTGTTGTTGTTGCTGTGTCGGAGGGTGGAACTCGGCGTGTGCTGGGGTTGGAACAAGAGAGCGCGAGGAGGAGGTCTCAGAGACAGGGACCGCAAAAGTAGGTAGGTTTGACAGTATTTTGACAGTGTAGGCATATAATAGGTTCGCGATCCGTAAGGAAGACTTTTGGCGTATGGCTCTTTTTGTTTGCTCATATGACATCCCTAACCCTAACCTTTAACCCTAACCCTACCTACCTTCCCCAGACATCCCAGCCCCAGTCCGGGGCACGTCTCGAAATTCCCCAGGCTCCTCTGGCTGAGGTTTCCAGCACATTCTCCCCCACAGACATTCTCACCAAACCACAATTGCGCACACTTCCACCCTTGCACATCAAGACAAACCCCCAACCAACCTCTAAAAGCCTTCAACACATCGCAGGTAAGCAGGATTCCTGGATCCTCCTCAAGAGCAGGCCCCTTGCTCGGTCCCCTTGATCTCACCACTTGCCTGCACAGCACAGCACAGCCATCATGGCATCACACCAGGCGCTCCAGGGGCACCTGTGGTGTGGCATCTTTACCGGAGTAACCACACCACCACGGCGGAAGAGGAGGAAGGTTACTCCCGTTACCCCGCGTCTGCCAACCACTGTGCAGACACCATTGCAACCCCCACAATTTGAGCTCCCACCCTCTGTCCATCGCCACTTGCCTGAAGCAATTGCAGACATGGTCAGCGAGAGTTCCGGCGATGACGACGGGCAGCACCAGCAGCGAGGGCTTTCACCTGTAGAAAAGGGGTCTGCAGCGTCCGTTGAACCTCCCCGCTCCTATCCCTTTCCTTTTTCCCAGCACACCGGGTGGATCCCTGGTGCTTGAACCCCCACCACCACCACCACCACCAGTTCAACGACCCCGCCCACAAACACATGCCAGCACCAAGGTTTCGCTTCACCGAATCATCCATAATCAAAATCAAGTTCAAAGGGAGCGCCTGACAACATTCATCGGCAATGTTCACATCCTTGCACGCCACACCAGCTTTTTTCTCAAGTACTACCTTGGTGAGTTTTTGAGGTACACTGTATATTTCCCATAAACCAATGTCCTGACTGCTACGTCTGCACCCCACCACAGCTGATCATCCTCTACACGACTTCCTGGACATCACCGAGAAGCACATCAGTGTGACATTTGAGCTGCTAAACAATCCAGGCTACAACGGCAATCCGGTCATCGCGCAAGAGTTGCATCCATGGGTTCAAGACTACTGTGATGTTCACGGATTCGCCCCCATCCGCATGCGGTATTGCCAACAGACCGCAGCGTACACGGCTACGAGCATCTTCACAAACCTCAAAGTTAACGTACAAGAGCATTTCATGCAAATGTTTCTGCGCTACGTCAATGAAAGGCTTGGTTTGAAGCAAGTCGTACTGCATCTCCGTAGAGCTGGAGTCAACCGAGCGCAGCGGCGACACTATTATCAGCGTGTCCGTCAGTTTAAAAAGTATGCGACGTTTGAAGACCTCCTCCTCGCGCTCTCTTCTTCCAACCCCAGCACACGCCGAGTTCCACACCCCAACACAGCAACAACAACAACGACAACACAACAACAACGACAACAACGACAACAACCATGCCCAAAGCACCCCCACGCCGAACTCAATCTGGTGCTGGAGCAGGAAGGGGTAGGGACGACCGAAACTACTCCTGCCTTGCTCCTGGAGGAGTCTGC
The DNA here is from genome assembly GCF_025526975.1 of Fimicolochytrium jonesii. Taxonomy (NCBI): domain Eukaryota; kingdom Fungi; phylum Chytridiomycota; class Chytridiomycetes; order Spizellomycetales; family Powellomycetaceae; genus Fimicolochytrium; species Fimicolochytrium jonesii. The sequence continues at coordinate 28,621 of NW_026515695.1, forward strand.
GTTGTTTGCGGGGCTCGGACGTCCGCTGCATGGCAAACGGGCATTGTGAACAACGTCAAGACAGCCAGGGCGGCCTGCAATAAGTGTGGGCGCGTGCAGGCATATCTGGACGCCATCGCTGCCCTCCCGGGCAAACCCGTTGTCCCCTCAACCACCCTCCCCGCACCCGCCCCAGCCACCACGCACCTCACCCGCCAGCCCGCCGTCTCCGCCCACCATCCCCCCGTCTCCACCATCCCAACCCCCGTCTCCACCGCCCAACCCCCCGTCTCCGCCCGCCAGCCCCCCGTCTCCGCTGCCGCTCCCCCCGGTCACTGTCCCCACCATCCCTCCCGTTCGATATTCCGCTGCACTGCCCTCACAATGCACCACCCCATATCAGATACACATCCAATCAACGGGCGGTCGAGACAAAGTCTCGGTACTTTCAAAGAGACATGACAGAGCGAAAGATCAATGCGGGCATCGCTGAGATGGAATCACATATTCCATCGCACAAGAGCATGAACATTGAGGCGTTCTCAGCATTCATCGTGGATTACGAACATGCGGGTATGATGTTCTACTTCTTTGATTTTCAAATTTGGTAATACATGGGCTGACATTCATATCCCAGATCCCGCCCTGGATGAGTTTTACCAGGATGAGATTCACGTGGCTCGCAGATTCAAGGCGTTCTCACTGCGGCAAAAGTCTGAGAGCAAGCTCATCAAGAACATGCAACGGCTGTATGGAAAGCATTTTTCGGTCATCTTGGGTGATTGGAGCGATGCTGGAAAATCCATGCGCATTCAGGAGTCATCAAAGACCAAAGGGTGAGTGACTATCATTGGTACTATGTATTACAATATGCCAACTCATCATGGAAATCAGATTCCGCACACTCTTTGCAAGAAACAGCATCCCATGCTACTTGCTAGATGAGTATCGAACGTCTTCCGTGTGCCCAGACTGCCACGGGCGTGTGAAGAAAAACATCCGACGCCGGCTGTCGTCTCGGCCATGGCAAGCTTGAAAGGGAAGAATGGAATTCGTCCATGGATTGGTGGGTTGCCCCAACCCCGAATGTATCAACCAAGACTGGACGCCATTTGAGATTCCTGGAAGACGACCACTACGGATGAAAGTGCACAATCGGGACGTCCTAAGCACCAAGATTTTCCTCTCGATTGTGCGTTCGGTGGTGTTTGGCGATGGCCGCAGACCAGACGCAATCTCCCGTAACCGGTAGTTTAGATTTCACCCCATCCCATTTTCCGTGGTGGTTATCTGCCATCCACATCATTGTACCTCTGCCTGAGGCGTCGCCGATGAAGGCAACTTGTACTGCAGAACACGGGCATGTCCGACTTGGCAAGTTCCATCGCGTCGCCGCCGTGCAAAGAAGTTTCGGTCAACGAGATCTCCTTCTGGCACGCCAAATCTGGATGGCCAATCCTCTGTCAAGCATCCACGATCCCACACGTCGCTTATAGCTATAGCCGTCTCCCTCCCCCCGAACTTCCCCGTCGTCACCGTCAAAGCTGGCGACGCGGTCCGACGTAGGATTCTCCAATGTCAGAGTCACAACAGCAGCCGGGACAGCCTCCAACTCACCAACATCCACAGCATCTGCAAGCGCATCCACAACTCCAACAGTTCCCGCAACAGCACCTCCAGCAACTTCCGCAACATCTGCAACAGAACTTGCAGCAGCGGCAACAACAACAACAACAACAACACGTCCAGCAGCCTCTCACGTCCCTGCCCCCACAACAACACCCCGGCGCGCAATTCCTCACCAACAACCCGCTGGTGCAGACGAGATATCAATATGCAGTGCCAGGGTCCGTGCCCGGGTCCATGGCCGGCGGCCCGTTTCCTGGTCCTGGTATGCAGTACCTACAGCAAGGGCAACAGATACAGCAACAGCAACGCTTTCAACCACAGCAAGTTTTGATGCAGCCGGTTGCAGGCTTGATGCCCATGGGAATGCAGCAGGGTCCCATGTACTTCCAATATCCGCAAGCCCAGCAGCAGTTGCAGCAGATGCAACCGTCAATACAGCAACATCCCCAATATGTGATGCAGCAACAAGGTGGGCGGCCGATGCTAGCTGGGCCGCCTATGCAGCAGCAGCAGCCGCAGCAGCAGATCAGGCAGGATGGTGGGATGTCTCAGCAACAGTATGCGCCTCCTAATGCGTACTCGGCGCCACAGCAACAGCAACAGCAACCTCCACCACAACAGTTGCAACAGCAGGGTATGGTGTCCCAACCCATGAGCTTTCCCCAGCAACAGCGACCGCCGATGGCGTCGAACTCGTTCCAGAACGGATCGACTGGTCAAATACGAGCACAGCCAGGAACGGTGCAAAGCTCCCCGCGACCGACTCCTCCGGCAGGTCCACCTGTAAGTCAAGCTACAATCAATCAGGTGAGTGCTTGATGACTCAATGCCGTTTGGCCCGCTTTTCTGACCTTGGTCTGGGCTGCGTATTCAGGTTCTGGAGATCAACCAGCATTTGATACATGTGCTGTTGCGGTTGCAAGGCCATCCAGGGGCTGATCCCCAAGAATACAGGAGGTATGTTATCATCCATCGCAGATGCTTATTGCCTGATGCGTCCCATGCTTACAATAAAACGTGATTGCTCAATAGATATCAAGAACGACTCCAAACGAATCTCACATTCCTAGCAACAACCGCCGACCACTCTCTGAAACCCGACAAAGCCCGTCTCATAGCTCCCGCGCCCATTCCCGACCTGACGGCAGTATTGTACCCGAAATTCATGAGCCACATCCCGCTCCCACGTCCAGACGCAAGCCCGTCGTCCCAAGACCCGGCCTTCAAACCCGAATCGGGTGGATCGCCGCATAACAATCCCTCTCCACGTGCGGGATCACCGCACGCTCCGCACAATAACGGGGAGAGACATAGCAATTCACCACTGCTGCGGTCCGACCAGCCCGTGACCTCAGCGTCGGGGACGCCGTCTGTGCCGCATGGAAAGGCGCCTGTGGGGGTTTCGGGGAATGTGGAGTATCAGAGGATGTCACCGTATGGACCGCCGGCGGGGTCGCCGAGTGTTCAGCATCAGATGCCGGGGCAAGGACAAGGGCAAAGCCAGGGACAGGTGCCGAATCCGTATACTGGGCAAGGGCAAAACCAAGGACAGGGGCCAAATCCCTATGCTGGGCAAGGGCAAAATCAATGACAGGGGCCGAATCCGTATCCCGGGCAAGGGTATACGCCGGGGAATTGAGCCACTGCAGTGAGATGGACGGAGGGTCGGTGTTGGTATGCCATGGCCGATTCTGGGGATTGTCAAGGCCCAGTGAAGAACGAATCTATCTTCGCGCAGAGTCGAGGAAATGAAGTCGGCCAAGCAGCGCATCGAGGAACATAAAACAGCTGAATGCAAAATGCAGCAAAGTGCAGGAAGAGAAATTGGCGGAGGAGTCGCGACAAGTAAGAGTCGCAAGATCGACGAGCCGAAGCCGACAGTGCAGCAGAAAGAGAAAGTGGCTCAAGAGAGCATCGAGCAAATCGCAAGAGCAGGGCGGGTAGGCGAAGTGCACAGCGTGCAGGAAGGGAAGCTGGCTGACGAGCGAGTCGAACAGAAGTCCACAGAGCGGAGGAAGAGGAGACGCGTGAGGGACGCACCAAGGCCGCTTTGCTTTACGCGGATTCCAATCCTTCTCGACGGCGTATTGCCGAACCAAGCCACGCACACGCCTTGATTACTGCGATGAAATATCTTCATGCGGAGGAACGAACAGGTCTGACCACTCTCGCAGAAACTTCGTCGTCGGACCAGAGCAAATGCTCAGTCGCCCAAGCGATCCTCTCACCGAAAAGACCTTATTCGACGTCCGCCCCATCGAACACTCGACAGGCGGTTGCACGCACTCCTCCCGAACGGGGCAAAATGATCATCTTCATCAGGGCTGTTACCCGTGATCTAAACGTTATTCTTTCGGCCATCTAGCACGCCACGAGACGGCCGCATGGTTGGACCTACAAAGCTCGCCTTCCACCCGCCCAGCATGCACCTTCGTTCATACACCGCGCCTTGTTTGGCAACCGCACTAAGAACCCACCTACGAGAACCGGACACCCTACCGCCACTCCACGACTCCCATCCAGAGGGAGGTGCCGGGAGCCAGCCCGCCCCAACGTTAGAATACCCGCCACCCCGAACGCGTTTCGAAGATGTACAATAAAATCTGTAGATAGCACTTCGAGAACGTTACACACATCTCCCTGAGAGCTTGTACTCGAAACCCCCCTCACACTCGATCATCGAACCCCCCATGCCCCGTCTAAGATCTAGTGTACAAAAAGAAATTGCGGATTGTAATCCGCCTGAGAATGAAGAGATGTGTATATGTAGAGGCGTGCCCAATAGACGGTTTGAATTGCACCTGTTGCTTTGAGTGAGTGAACGAGTGGAGCCAACTGGGAACTGAAACAGACGGCGTTCAATCTTGCCATTCATTGTGAGAATATATACATTCCGAGGGGTGCCAACTTCGAATCTATGTCAAAACCCCCTCACCCTACGCCCAAAGTGCGTCCTTGATCGGCATGGGCGGAACAAACCATGCATCGGTTCCTGTTCCACGACCAATTTCTTATGTAACCGCGTAAGCTAGGGTCCGGAGGCAGCGGGGAAGAGTACATAGCGTCATAGCATAGAGAGGAGGGGTAGGTAGGTACATATACACCGCTGAACTCGTATAGGGACAAATGCTTTCGTGAAACTACAGCTCGTTCCCGACGGTGACCCAGAAGTCTCTCAGGTTGTTCTTCCGGCCAAAGATCTCGAGGTACTTGCCTGGGGTGAGATGAGAGACGAGGGGACGAGAGGGGCGAGAAGGGGGTCAGTCACGGAAAGCAGGCAGCACCCCTCCTCAATCGACAGCCCATACCATTAGGAACCAGCTCCTCAATCATCTCATACAACTCCTCCGGCTTCTGACTCTGCCCCCTCCTCTGCGAGAAAATCACATCGCTCGCCACCCCGTGTCTGCACCCAGGCGGATCCGCCCCCTTGCGTCCAATCAAACACGTCTCCTTCGCATGTTGGAGGTAATACCCATGCCCCTTTGCCATCCGCCTATTCACCGTCTGCTTAACCCAGGTGATATCGTCCACGTAAGTGTACCCCCAGCGCTCCATGAGTTCAAAAGCCTTGACGTATTTGTTGTTGATGACCCAGATGAAGATGAATCCGTTTTGCTGGAGGGTGGAGATGGGGAGGTCTTCGATGCAGGCGTCGGGGAGCTGTTGGTAGGCGATGGCGACGCCGCGGGTCGGGGCGTGCGAGGCGAGTTGCCACGGCGGGTCCATGAGGATGACGTCGAATTGGCAGGCGGCGGCGAGCAGGGGCCATTCGAAGGTCATGACGTTGGTTTTGATGGGGACGCACCATTCCGGGGCGTCGAAGTTGGAGTAGTCTATGTCTGTGGGGTGGGGAGGGGTGTATGTTTGAATGGTTGCTTGTTTGGATGGTTGAAACGATACCCTGCTCGCCTCGCTCCTCTCTCACACTCTCCATCTCACCTTCGTCATCAATCCCCTTCTCCTCTCCATCACGCTCCCCATCCCTTTTCTCCACCCCATCATCAACAGCAACCCCCTTCAGTACCCTAACATCCTCCAACAAGGCATCAATCATAACCTGCAACTCCTCCTCCCTCTTTCGCAGTTTCTCGATAGGCCAATCAGCGGTGGGCATCAAATCGGTCTCCTCCTCGTCATCTTTCGAAAGCGCCGAAGAAGCGTTGGAAGCGTTGGAAGCCGTAGAGGAGGTGGGTTGCATAGCCTGTCGTTGCAAGGTATCCTTTCTGAGGGTGCTAAGAGTAGCTTTACTTGAGCCGCCGGCATGACGTTTGCGAGGGGTTGGTTTTGCCCTTGGTTGAGGTCGTTTACGAGCCCTTGTGCTGGTAGAGGTAGTTGTGTTGCTGGCAGAGCTTGCCTCGTCGTAGTCACTGCCACCGGAGTCGCTGTGGTTCGCGTCGGAGGACATTGCGGGTAGCTAGCTAGCTCTGAAGTTGTGGGGGGAAGAAGCTCTGTTGGAGTTTGCCAGGGGGGGGGGTTGGCAGAGGTGGTTGTTGAGCGGGTTTAGCGGGAGGTTGCAACCGCCGAGCGGGGGTGAAATCAGAAGGGCGTCCGGACGAGTCGGACAAGTCGGACAAGGCGCAGTGCGGGTTGCGTGCGGGCTCTTCAAGTGCGGGTTGGGAAGCGCGTGCGGGTCCACTCCCACTCCCATCACTCTCCTGAGTCTCCTGCGCGTCTCCTCCCTCCAGGCCAAATGCCAAATGCATGATGACTCTGATGAGGGATGGATGATGACCAACAGGACGCCCAAGCCACCCGGTTGAGATGGCCCCCCCTGGCATTGCAGACAGACAGACGTAACGTAAACGCTCCTTCACGCTCTCGCTCAGCGTTGTCAAGCCCCCACTCATCAGCGTTCTCACGCTCATCTCGCACCGAGCACTGCTCCCCAAACTGGCATCGGCGCACTCTGACTCGGTCCGCACGCTTTTCTGGAGTATCCGCTCAAACTCGTCTATAACGACCATCCCTCACGCGACTTTCTTGGCAGAACTCACAGCAACACGATGAGTTGGAAGGGATTTCAGAAAGCCGTGACGCGGCTTCCCACAAAGTTGGCGCAGGCCACAGGCTATGCATCCGAAACCGTCGACGACGAGTTCGTCGCGTTAAACGAGCAGTTCAAACGAGTCGAGCTTCTCGCGCGGAAACTCACAGACGACGCGAAAAAGTTCAAGGACTCCCTCTCCGCCATGTTGGCGCACCAGGCCAGATTCGCGGAAACTTTGGTGGAAGTCTACCGGCCTGTGCAAGCCGTCGGGGCAGGAGGCTCGCCTGTCGCGCAAGGTAACCCCGACCTCGACGACGAAACGCAGGCCGCGTCACCTGGGTCAAACCTGAAGCCAAATACACAGCACCCGCAATCTTTCGCTGCCGCCGAGGCGTTTGTACGATCAATGAGAGCAGCACGCGAAGAACTCCTACCAGACCTCGACGTCATCGAGCGCCAAGTGGTCGCGCCCGCCTTAGACTACATCGCCCTAATCAACAACGTCAAACGCATCCTCGAGAAGCGCTCGCGAAAACTAGTCGACTACGACCGCCACAAGGACTCGGTCAAAAAACTGCAAGCCAAACCCGACCGCAATCTCTCCGACGAAAAACGTCTGAGCAGCCTCGAAGCACAGCTCGACCAAGCCACGCGCGAGTTCAACAACGTCGACAACATCGTCCGCCAGGAACTGCCTATCTTCCTCGGCCTGCGCACACAGTTCATCGATCCGTGTTTTCAGACTCTGTACTGGTACGAGCTCAAAGTCGTCGAGGCGCTCAACCGCCACTTCTCGGATCTGTGCCATGAGAACGGCTTTGACGCGTCGCAGCCGCCTTTGGTAGCCTTCGAGGCCAAATTCGAAGGAATAATGGAAGCCTTGAAGGAACTCACGCTGGCCAACAGGGGCGCCCTCAAGCGCCCTGCGGTCAACTACCAGAACCCAGAGGAAGGCTATGAGGAAGGCGGCGGGGAAGCGCCCGCTGAAGCCTTTGCGCCAGAAGACGAGCACCTCCCAGCCTACGAAGAACCCAACGGCGCCAAGGGAGGATACCCCTCAAGTCCATCAAAATCAAACACGACGTATAAAGCTTACGCGGGCCCTTCGTCCTCGGCGGCCAGCATCGCTGCAGCGGCTATGGCTGCACGTGGTCAGACTCCACCTGCTGCTGCTTCTGCTGGTGCATCCTCAGCTACACGCGCTGCCCCGCCATCGACGACACCACGCACGAGTTTTGTGATTGCGTTGTATGATTTTGATGGCGCTGAGGAGGGTGATTTGGCGTTCAAGGTACTGTCGGGAATATTTCACTTACTCGCATCACCACGATCACTGACATTTGCGTTTCTGCAATCATTAACAGAAAGACGACAAGATCGAAGTCCTCGAACGCACCCCGGACACCAACGACTGGTGGAGAGGCAAATGCAAAGGCGTCACGGGCCAGTTCCCTGGGAATTACGTTTCTGATCTTTGAGCGGAGATGGGGAGGCAGGAATACACTTTCTTGCGAGATGTTCTCTTTTTTGCATTATCGCTTCAACGTCGCAGGTGGAGGAACTTTTGGAGACAGGGAGCAGTATCTTTTTGGTTGGAACATGGGGTGTGGGAGGGGAAGGACGGCTGCGAGTCATTGTAACATGTGCTTCTGTTCGTTTGCGCCATACATCGCGGTATCCAATCGAAGGCACAGAATGCGCATTCGTGCTCAGAAGAAATGTTCGCGAGATGTGCGTGTCGCGGAATTCTTGACAGCTTTTGCTCTCACGTCACCCGCAGGCAAAGGGACATGAACTTTCACAAACTGTGTTCAAAACGCAGCACATTAAGCCTCACCACAGAGCAGGACTTTCGATAATATCCTTCAAGAGCCGGCTTCCCTAGCAACAGCGCACAGGTACCCAGCCATGATGGGCGCCCACCTCCCCCCCGTCCGCTACCCCACCCTCGACGCCTACCTCAGCGCAACCCTCCCCCAATGGACTGGCACCGACCAGCCCTCCCTCGACAAGATCCAAGCCCTATTCCGCAAGTTCCCGCCAACCCGAACCAAGCTGACCGCGCCGGCGTGGGATCAGAAGATGACGTTCTGGCGAAAAGTGCTGTTGGAAAGTTGTGCGCTGGGATTGTTGGGCGAGCATTTGTCGTGTTTTGATACGGAGGGGTTGGAGGAGAGGTTCAAGAAGGGCGGGGTGAGGCCTGAGGGGTTGGGTGTGGTTTTGGTGGGTTTGTGAGGGGCCGATGCAGCTGTCTTTCTACCAGCGTTGGACATTCGAAGTTCTGGGAACTGATGCTGGCCAATTTCGACAGGGTGAAATGATCAAGAACGGAGAGCTCGTGCCGCTGGCGACCTTCAAGCGGACAGAAGGGTGGGGATCATGGGCGCTCTCCAAACTGGTCGTGGCACCCATATCGTGGGGTATCTCGCAAGTCATGGGATCAGCGAAGAATACGGCGGTGGACGTACCGAGAGGGGCGTATGTCGTTCCGTCCGTTGTCAAGGTGCGATACTTGACTAGCAAAGACATGATTTGCCCGTGCGCATCGGGCCGCAGACGGAACTAATCGTCGCCTGGTATGGTCGAAATAGGACTCGTCCGACACGTTTCTGATCAACCTGCGGAACGAAGCGCAATACGCAGTGGACCACGTCATGAGCCAGGCCGATTTCGAGGCGCAACTGGTAGAGGAGAGCAGCCGGAACGGGCGCAAACCGTCGGACCTCGACATGGATCTGGCGAGGACGTTTATGGAGAGGAACGGGGATCTTTTGTTTGAGGAGGGTGGAATGAGCAAGGACGAAGGGGTGAGCTTGGATGCCGAAAGACTTCCCCGGAGGGAAGGAAGAGTGAAAGTTGCTGATGGAATGTTGAATATCATTATGAAAGATTGTCAAGATCAAGCCAGCGCAGGACAAGTCGAACTCGAAGTTCGCTATTGGTGATACCGACCGTGGGATCGTGAAGATGAAGACCACCGTCAAGATGCTGCATATCCAGGTGGACGAACTCGAGGCAAAGACGGACGAGTAAGTAAAACACTCATACGTCGAAACAATAATCCCACATGAAAGGGGTCTCTAACCCCATCGCCACCCCCAACCTTTTCCCCCCAGTCTCACAAAAAAAGCCAAAGAGCGTCTCCGCGTCGGTCAAAAAGAACGCGCACTCTACCACATCCGCCAAAAAAAAGCCCTCACAGATCTCTTGAAAAAGCGCATCAACTCCCTCGAAACCATCGAAGGCATCATCGCCAAGATCCAGACCGCCGAGACCGAATCCGACGTGCTCGCCGCCTACTCCCTCGGCTCCACCTCCTTGAAATCCTTCATGGCCTCGTCTGGCTTGACCGCCGATAACGTTGAGGAGACGATGGATGCGTTGCAGGATACGCTTGCGGACCAGGCGGAGATTGATATTGCGTTGGAGAGCGGGCAGAATGCGGTGTTGGCGCAGCAGGGGGTGGCGGATGAGGATGAGTTGGAGGATGAGTTGGAGGAGCTGTTGAGAGAGCAGTTGAGGGAGAGGTTGCCGAATGTGCCGACTGCGGAGCCGGTTGGGGTCCAGGTACCGCAGCGGTACACGCAGCAGCCACAACAGCAACAACAACCGCAGCAGCAGCAGCAGCAGCAGCAACCATCCATTGCGAAAAAGACAGGACGGGAAGAAGAGTTTGCGGCCCTTGACGCCGAACTCGACGCGATGCTCTTGGCGGAAACAAAAGCCGCTTCGAAACCCAAACCCGCTGGAGAACCGGCGATGCTTCCCGCATAAGTTAGGAGATAGGATGGCGCTTTCCTGGTGCCCCACCTGTTGCCACGATAGAAAGCTTTTCATCGGAACTGCACCTTACCCAGCGTCCTTGCGCTGTTCTTCATACGTATGTGCACAGTGGCGATCGCTTAGACGCCACAGTATGACCTTCTATTTTATTTGCGTCGTGTTTTTGTACATAGACTTTCCTTTTTACGCATTTTTGTGTTTTTTCTCCAATTGGCTTACTTTTGCAAAACCCACTTTTACATATACTGTGCTACCATTTGCACACTTAACCGGTTCCCGTGACCAAATGTCTCCTCATTAGCAAAACCTGTTTGTCGCGGGCGCTGCAGCAGCGGAGAAGCTGGCTACAGTTTGGGTTAGATATAAGAACCAGGCATACAAACCCGGCCAGAGCTTCACGCCATAATGAGGAACTCCTTCACCAAGCCCGAGAGGTTGCTTCTGAGGTGATGGGGGATCAAGTGAGTGGTGGAGCGAAGGCAAAGTGGAATAACGGGCTCAATGGACGAAGGGCTTGATGGACAAGGAGGCTGAAAGAGACATCGGTTCCATATCTGCCGCAATGAGCAAGCATGGAGTCGACTGGAAAAGTGCGCATTGCCTACGCTTTCAATGGCGATGCGGTCTTGACGGAACTTCGCACAGTGCATGCACACCTACCATTCTCAGTTCATGATTTCGGTGCTTCTCAGCGTGATACAGGTAATTCTTTCCTTTTCGGTCATTCTTTTCAAGGTAACGAAGGATGGAAAAAAACTCACGAGGGGGGACTTCTGACGTGGCAAGACTGATATTATTTTTGACTACATACATCCAACGCTGCCAAGTGGAACGGGGAGACTAGACTACGCCAAGTTGCTAACCAAAAAAACCATTTCGAAAATCAATCACACCTCCTTCATGTTGAGCGGGAAGAACACGAAAACCCCGGGGCTCTTGATGCGTGGTCTTGTTCAGGACTGGCCGCCGCGCTCGGCAGCCCTCTGCGCGCCGATCTCGGCCTCCTTCGCGGGGTCGATTTTTTCGCCCGTGCGTTTTTCGTGGAGCTGTGTCGGGGAAGCGGAGTGGGGAAGGGGTCAGGATTGGGGGTGACAGGTGGGGAATTGGGGGTTTGGATGGGGACGATGAAACATGCCTTGGCAAACTCTTCGGCCGCGTGCATCCTTCCTTCTTCGGTGTTGCTGGGGTTGTGGGCAGCAGCCTGCAGAACAATCACAGGAAATGCGGTGATGAGCTTCTACTTACAAGTAGGAGCGTATTCCAAGCAGAGCAACACGGGCACACTCCTCTCACCTTGAACGAACGCTCCCGGCGAGAGTCCTCGTCGTGCGTCTCGATGTGCTTGACTTGCGACTGGTCGGCGGACATTTCTGTTTTGCTTTTGAGTGAGGTTTTTACGACGTTGCTAGAGAGATTTTGGATGATGTGTTTTCGATGGTTCTCTGTTGTGCATGGAGGGCGAACGGGAGGCAGAACGGGAGCTCTTTATACAGTATGCGAGGGAGAAGGAGTTGAGGAGGTCGAATGGAGTATGACGGATGCATGAAGATTGTGTTTTTCTTTCTCCTCTGCCTCGTGTCCCCAAGGTGCTCCACGTATCCTTTTGTGGAGAGGTATGCATTGCAGAGAGCGTTTGACAGCTTCCCCCGAATTTGGCCGCTTCACAATGAGTCGGCCGCATATGGGTATATGTGAGTTCCTGGAGATCTCCGCGAATACTGTCGCCGACGTGACGTGGAGTTACGAGGTGCTCCCCTCTTTCCTCATGCAGATTTCGTTGGTTCAACGTCAGGCCTGGGAACGGGGGGTAACAGCGTATGACAGCAAGTGACAGGACTGTGCGAGTCGCCGTGAACTAGTGATGACGTGAGCAGTGCCGTCAATTTTCGAGTTTTCGAGCATTCACCGTTTTTGGATGTGAAATAAGAACACTATTTCATGGACGAAGATCGAGCGAAGGCCATCTGCGATTCACTGTATGTTATGCAGATCATTCCTTTTGGACAGCGGCGTTAAAGCGCTATTGAATCGCGGCTTCTGCAAATGAAGAAAGCGAGTTTGAAGGTTTTAGTAAGAATAAGGTTTTTAATCGATCCCCCCCTCTGCCCCATGAAAGGACATCGCTATCCGTGAACGAAAATAGAACGTTTGGCATCAGGTAGTCCTGCAGTGGGTTTTCTTGCTGGCAACGATCTCATATGGCTCCCGAAATGAACAGGAACGTGCAGAATCGAAGGCATATTGACGAGGCCCGCGGATGCTTGCATGCCGACCCTTGCTCCTTGGATGTGGGCGAGTTCCCGTCCGAAAGTCCTGCGGCAGGCCGGAATTATCATTGCATCTGCTCGTAAGCTTTGCCGAGGCTTTGTGCCCACTCGTGCATGATATGATGATGAGATCTGGAGCATATGATATGCGCAGCCCTGAGCGTAGGCTTGAATGCGGGCTGAGGGCCGAAGAGAAGCAACGTGACGTGATTCTCACTCATGCTCGGCCTTCCACACAACCCCTTTTCGGCTCTCGCATTTCGCACCAACATTGGGCCACCTTGCCAACAGAAACCGCCACGCTCCACATTTACTTCCCTTTGACACAGGGAAACAGCAGTACCCTCGGTTCTTTCCTCCCCATCTGACCCGCGGTCGTCAAAACCAACCTTGTAAAAAGCCAAAGCGCGGCTCAAACCCTCCTGTCGAAGCCGATCTCTATCGCTCGTCGCTCGAAATATACCACAATTTCGGTCAAACCACCATATCGCAGAGGCCATGCACTCCTCAGCGCAGACGCCGCAGTCCTTGCGGGAGATAATAGGATACTCGCAGCAGATTCTCAAACGACATAAGGAGAAGCAAGGGAGTAGAGATGCTTGTCTAGGTGAGCACACGCTCGTTCGTGGTCAAGGTGACAGAATTCTCCCTGGAGCTGTGTGGCCTTCCTGGCTCTGGTGGGGTATTGGCTTTTTGCTTTTCAGTCCACTATTCTGATACCTCCGATTTCTTCAACGTGACAGAACTCGAGAGCACCATGAAGATTGTGCATGACAGGGCACTGCAGCTGAAAAATTCACTAAACATGCAAAGAGAACACGTACTATCCAATGAACACGTTGCTCAAAGACAGGTCTGTTTCTCGCAGACGCATGGGGTGCTTCCCGGAGATTGCCAGGACTGACCTTTCTTTACAGCGGGTACGACAGCTCAAGCGGGAGACACAGAGAAAGGAGGATTCGATCGAGCGCTATAGTAGATTGATGACTGATTGGGAGTCCTCTCTCGCGAATCTGTCCTGCAACATGGACATGTCACTGTCGCGTGGACTCCCGGAAGGCCATGGCTCGTCAGTTCCACCGAGCGCAGATGAACACGGAGAAGATGACGAAATAATCAAGACGGAGAGTCGATTCGAAGCGCAGTATGAAGAGTTGGACGATGTGGACGACAATCCGTACGATGCTGGTGGGGACGATCGGATTTTAGCGGGCGGGATGCTGCCGTCTTTCGCCAGCAGCGGGCCAATGAGCAGTCAGCCGCCAGCGATCGTCAATGGCATGGGGGACATGCTCCTAACGGCAAACGATCTTCTGTCGGCAAATTTGGGTGGAACTTTAACGACGTATGGGGGGACGCAGGCCGATGATCTTCTGGGTGGGAGTTTTGGAACATCGATGGCTTTCCTGCCAATGAACCTTGATGATTTGTCTGGACATGGCGGGCCAGGCCGGTTTGGAACAAGTGCAGTGAGCATGCTAGGGGCATCTACGACTGCAATAGCCCCGATAACCCCTACTGTCGTTGACCAATCTCACAACTTCTTCGACCTAACGGGAGGTGCAGATGGTCTGAACGGCCTGGGGCAACTCACGGGTGCGGAGGGAACCGGTGCCGATACAGATTTTCTCAACTCATCCGATCTGGTTGACATGTCAGCCATGGATCTCGACCTAGGGATGGTGGGTGCAGGAGGGGCAACGAATGACACAGATGCTCTCCTCAGGGCAACCCCACGAATGAACATGCAGATTCCCGATGATAGCGCGACAGCAAACGCCATCACCAACATGGCGGGTCTTACGGCTACTCTAGGCTTCTCCAATCCCGGCGTATCTTCCGCACAAGACGCCTTAGTCCCCAACGCCGATTTCAACACCTCGTATACCAGCAATCCGATGACGACAGACACCGGCGATCCCATGGGGATGTTGGATTGGAACATGGGCGATGTGGGCGGCGGGGACTGGGCCTCCCTAGCCTTCGACGGGTCCCTAGACGACGGAGGCGGGATCGGCGGGTTCAGCGGCGACTTCGGCGGCGGCGGAAGTACCAGCGGGTTCGATGGCGGCGGAGGAGGAACCGGCGGGATGTCTGGGTTGACGTCGATGTTTGGAACGCCGACACTCCTGCCGGCATCGACGAACGTGAATAATCCGGCTATCACGACGTCGGCGGGTCAAAGCGTTATGCTCACTGGGTTTCCGCTACCTCAGGATCCACCGTCGAGTAGTGAGACGGCCGCGACTCCTGGTAATGAGAACCCGTCCGGGCTGGACGATCCTGCCAATGACGCCAGTTTGGGCGCGTTGTTGGATGGAGGGTTGCTGACTGGCACCTCGGCCGCCGATTTCTTTGAGGAGTTCATGAATGTCCAGTGAAACAAAGAGAAGTCATCTGCGTGGTCGGCGGAAATGAATCTGGCTGTTTGCTGGCCAAATGATACGAGCTCATATCCCCCCTTATGTGTTTTCTGGTCGGTAGCTATCCCTTCATATATATCCCCATGGCAATACCATCAAACATACCACACAGCTCATGTCGTAGTTATTCACGTCTGAAGAGAGTTCGTATGCAGGAAAATTCAATCAATAAGAGTTCGCGGAGAGCGTGCGGGAACTCGCACGTAATGCACATGCTCGTGACAAAAATGTGTGCTGTATTGAGTAGTCCCAATGCAGAAGCCTGAATGCATAAATGTCGCTTTCCGGACCCCGTTGTCCCTTCGTCTTCATCTCCCCAGCCCGTACCCACCGTCCTCTTCACCACCTAAGTCTATCCAGTGCCATAAACAAGCAAGGCTGTGCTCCCAAAATTCTCCGCGGACACCCGCGCCACCAAACAAATAGGCGAAGATCTCTTCGCCTACAACCGATGCCATCTTCAGTCGCAAAATGCAGCAGCAAATTGCATTTCCAAAAAAGCGCGCCGAACTCCCAAAAAGCAAGCAAGAAAACCGAAAATAATCCGACTTCCTTCTTTCAAAACTCCCTAAACTTTTCTCTGTGAGGGTCCGCGCACACGATCCCATACGGCTCATAGTCCTCGGGATAAGCGTCGAAATTGCTCGTGTCCCCTTCGCCCTTGAGTGGCGGGGTGTACGGTGGCTGAATCTGCAGGGCCCTAAGGGCGACCCAATCGACGCCCACGAACCATTTATGTTTCTTGATGTCGTTGACCCCGCCTTTCAAGTTGCCGTAGCGCTTGGTGAGGTCGGCTTGGAGGAGGCGTTTGACGAGGTCTTTGGCTGCTGGGTCAAAGTGGTTGGGGAATTTCACCTTGCAGGCGAGGATCTTTTCGTAGAGTTTGAAGTGGTCTTCGTCGTAGAAGGGTGGGTGGCCGGCGAGCATCTGACGGGGAAGCAGATTCGTTAAATCGTAACTTCCAGCCCCGGTGCATGAGAGCAGGTGATGCTCACCTCATAGATCAAGATCCCGAGCGCCCACCAGTCAACAGCGCGGCCATAACCTCTCGACTGGATGATTTCTGGGGCAAGGTAATCCGGCGTGCCGCAAAGCGTCCATGTGACATCAGGCACATGTTTAGCGAAGCCAAAGTCGGTGATTTTGATGTTGCCTTTCGCATCGATCAACAAGTTCTCCGGCTTCAAGTCGCGGTAAATGATGTCCTTGGCGTGCAGATGCTCAAATGCCATTACCACCTCCGCTGCATAGAATTTGGCTACATGGTTTGGAAAGCGCTAGCAAGGCAGAAACAAAGTCACGTGAGCACTAATCCCCCTCATCCGTTTCTGTCGCATGGCATTACATCGCCAGCAAGAAAGCACTCACCCCACATCTCCGCAGATACGAGAACAGCTCCCCACCCTGCACATACTCCATGACAAAATACAAATTGGCATAATCCTGAAACGTCCCTAACATCGAGACCAAAAATGGGAAATCCAGCTGCTCCAAAATATGCTTCTCGTTCACGGTATGCTCGATCTGCTTCATCTTGACGATCTCCGTCTTCTTCAGCACCTTCATGGCGTAATATTTCCCCGTTGAGCGGAGTCGGACTAGATGCACCCGACCGAATGAGCCGGTGCCGAGTGTGCGGTCGAGGTGGAAATCGGCGAGCGAGAATTTTGGACGGCCTTTGGGCTGTTGCGGTGTTGCGCCGGGAAGACTCGGCAGGACCTACATACGGCGATACGGCCGGTGATGGCAGAAAACATGAGCATCATCTTCCCGTTTTCTCACGCGTTCTTCGCCTGCTACTCGTTTATGCGCCTCCTGCCTATGGCACCTACTCGCTCTCGCTCCAAAATGCCGTATCTCACCTTGGCTCCCCTGTTAGGGTCTACGATATCCATCGGGACGACCCCGGTCGAGAAAGCCGTGGTCATCGCGGAGCTACCGTCGCCGAGCAGAGCCACAAGGAGCTGCTCCAAAGCGGTCGTTCGGGTTCCGCCCTTCAGGAGACTGCTTCGTACCAGTGAAGTGGCCCACTATATGAGAAAGTCTGAGCGCCTTGCCTTTGAGGTGAATGCAAGTGCAATTGGAATTCTCCCCCGGCCAAGTGTTCCAAATGTAAAGACAAAGGATTACTAATGCCGTATCCCTGCTCAGTGCTTGCCGACACACAGCTAATAGCAATAGAGCTGTTTGGATGTGAGTCGAAGGCCTTGGCCTTTCGGACGTATTCGCGAACCTTTTCCAACTGTGGCGGAGGAGAGTTTCGCCTGGTTCAAGGCGCGGTGCAAGACTTGAAGCCGATTGTGGGAAACGCGAGTTCCATTCAGCGCATTTTGTCACCGTATTACGCCTGCACGGCAAAGTATGCACCCGTACCCCACGGTGGAGCCTACCCCCCCACCATGCTATCATATCTAAATAATCTATGTATGTACGATCCGCACCGTCTTCAAATAATCCAATCCAACCTATGGCCCACTCCCACTATCTTCCGAAATTCCCTCACGCACCAAGCCCACCCTTCCGACCACTCCGAATCCGCTGTGAAATGTTCCGAGAATTCTCGAACTGCGCTTCCATCTCCTTTGCGATCTTGCTGGCTACTTTGTCATCGATTGCTGAAGCTGGTACGGGTGAAGCCGCTGGGGTGGGAGTAGCCGCGGCACCATCCTTCTTGGCTCCGAGGAGGCGGAGGAATTTCTGAGATGGGATTTCGGTGAGACGAGCGAGACCGGTGAGACGGATGGGAGAGAGGTCAGCTTACGTTTTTACGCGCGGCATCACCGTCGAACGATGCCTTAGTCCAGTCATTCCATGCGGCTTTTGGTGCTGCCCCTTGTTCTTTGGTCTCAGCGGGCTGAGTTTTCGCAGGCACTGGCTTGGCTGATGATTGATAAACAAAATGTCCCCACATACATCTGGCGAAAACGCCATCTCTGCATCCCGGAAGCATACCTTCTGTTGCAATCTTTTTCGCAGGCCTCCCCTTCACTTCCGCCACCGCATCCGCGACCGGTGCGCTTTCGTTAGTCTCGGCAGTAGCCTCCGCACGTGTCCGTTTCTTCTTCTGCCTCTTCGTCTCCTTCACTTTCTCCCCCACCGGTTGTGGTGTCTCCGCCTGTTCCTCAGCTCCCTTCGCTTCCGCCTTGTCCTCGATCACCGGCTCGGTTTTGCCTTCACCACCCTCCGTTCCTGCCACCTTATCCTTCTTGTTCCTACTCCTCCTGTTCTTCTTTTCCTTCAGCGACCGCTCAGCGGGCGCAAACTTCTTCACAATGTCCATCGCATCCGCGTCTACTTTCGCCTTCTTCGATTTCGGTTTACGCGCCTTCTTGGCCGGACTGGACTCCTCGGTTTGCGCAGGTGCAGTTCCTTCGGGTGCAGCAACCTTATCCTCCCGTTTGCGCTTCAATTCTTTTGCCGCTGCGGCGTCGGTCACAGTTGCTGCATTACTGTCCTCACCTGCCGGCTTTCCGTCACCGGCGACTTGGCTGCTCGCCTTTCCCTTCTTCTTCCTCCTCGTCTTCTTCTTTTCCCCATCGGCAGTACCAGGCACTGCCGCGGCAACTCCGGCATCCTTTGCCGCTTGCGACACGTCCGCCTTCTTGTCCGCCTTCTTGGCCTTCGTCACTGTCTGTGCAGGCTTCTCAGCTTCCCCGGTCGTCGGTGCAGCCGCATTTCCCTCGCTCTCGTTTGACGCGGCTGTTGAGGAGTTCTTCGCCTTTTTCCTGAACTTTTTCACTGACATGGTATCCGCGGCGGCGGAGGCTTCGACGGCGGGACCCGGAACCGCTTCGGTGGCCCCAGCGGCAACATTCGTTGTAGCGTCGTTGGAGGTGTCTTTGGCTCCCTTTGTCTTTTTCGTCCTCTTTGCCTTATCGGCGGTGACGGAGGCGGCGTGCGTAGATTCCACGTTCGGCGCGGCTGCCTCCGCGGCAGCGACGGCGGGTTTTGCGGTGCTCTTGGTCTTTTTAGCCATTGTCGTCGGTGTGTGGTTAACGATCTTGTGAAGTCAAAACCGACGGTGAACTGAGGAAAACGCTGCCAGAGACCGCAATCATTGCCGGAAACGCGGAGCGTGACAAGCCACACTTGCGTAAGCAATTCCGCTGGTTTCGACAGGCGGGAGGATTCAAAACTCAGCCCTTCGACAGACTTATCGTACAGTACAAGCAAACGGTCGAAGGGAACCGATTTTAAAAGAGATCAGAGGCAAAAGGGTCACGGAATTTAGGGGCCAACACGACGCAAAAACAGACTCTAAAACTTGTCCTATCTATGCAGTACTGTCTCAACGAACTCCCCACACATCAGGCATCCCGTATCGCCCCCGCGGCCGCTTTGACAAAAAAAAGCCCCTCCTCCGACGCATCGGCTAAACTACTCAAAAATGAATTATCCTCCACATCCACTAACAGATCCTCATCCGCAAGGACAGGGCTCTTGGCGTCCGGCCTGCCGATGAAAGCATATCCATCCCATCGCCGGCGTTGCGTCTGGCGTCCGCCGAGGAACCACCACTGGGTGAAGATGATGGCGTCGAAGATCAGGGTTCCGCCGCTGCCGATGAGATAGGGTGCGGCGCCTTTCAGGAAGTCGGGGTCCCTCCTCGTGCAGAGGATGCTGAGTACGTAGGTGAGGTTTCCGAACGCGGCGCATCCAAACATGGACATCGCCAGACCCTCGGTTGAGCGGCGACGGAAGTTCCGGATGATTTGTGGGATGCGGGAGGAGAGGTACAGGACCATGCAGAGATAAGCTGTGATGACCCCGATGATGTGGGCGAGACTGGGGCTAGGGGCGGGGGTCTCGGTCATGACACCAAACTCGGGAGGCGGAGATATGACGGCGGACGGCGTCCCGGTTGATTGGGAATGTTGAACCGCGCCGGTTAGAAGATTGGAGAACCCAAAAAGCATCACTCCGAAAAACGCCGTAGACGACTGCGTACGGCGAAGCGAGAGGAGAGCTGATGTTTCCGTTGGGTCAATCATACTCGTGTTCTCGATTAGCAGACTGGCGTGAGATGCGGATGTGGGGAGGGGTATAAGCATCGAGCGGCTGTTGCGGCGGATCGGCGCTGGGCGGACGCGGGTATAGTAGATGTACTGAGCCAGCAGTGTTACATCGGCAAAAACAAAGTATGTTGCAAGGCCAGTCTAGAAGGATGGAGTGTGTGAGCACTGGGAAATGTACAGACAAAGTTACCAACGCCAACACGGTCACCTACCTGGAATGGCAGCTGATTCGTCAGAATGCAGCCAGCGAGGTTGCAAACGTCCCCCAACAGCCAATTCGCAAGAAACGCCCCGCTGAGCCCATCAGCGTTTTTCCGTTTGTAGTTCCTCCACAACTGCGGCATCTGGGCACATAGCCAAAAGGTCATCGACGCGTAGGCAAACACCTGGGCGAACACTTCACTGTGGGTATAGGCGCAACGCTGCAGGAACATCTGCAGCAATGGATGGGCGTGAAGGTCGGACGACGTGGGTTGCGCCGAACAGGCGGGGTATATTTCGGAGGTGTGGGAGAGCATAGCGTCCAGGGAATAACTTGTGGATGCGTGATCGTCAACTTGGAGGTGGAAAAGTCTATAGGTCTATATATCGGCTCTTTCGTTGAGCGGTCCGCGATGCACGGAGGTTCGGGGAGAGCCCCTTGTGGATGTTCGTACACTCGTTCAGTGAGAAGCAAACGAGACCATAACAGATCGCAGAAGTGTTTCGTTGACTGTTCTGCCTGGAAATACGTTCTCCATTAATGAGCCGCTCATCACATCAACTGATATGAAGTGGTGAGCTGAACTGAGCGCCAGAAACCCACCTTCAAAATGATACTGTATGCCTTGGAATATGAGTTGCCGAACAACCTATCGGCGTGCGCTTCAATCGGGCTGCTATGTAGAGTTCAAAGTGTGGAAACAAAGCGTAAGCACGGCGCTTCTAGAAGGTGTGCACTACGACTGCGCGCTTTTGACTACTGGAAACGACAGCATTCGGGGTTCAGCACATGCATTTCGAACACAAGACAGTGCGATAACACCATTGCGGAAAGGTCCATTGCGACGCCTCCAGCAGCTCCTGCAAGGCCGACGAGAAAAAACTCACTTGCTGGTGCCTTGGGAATGGCACAGGTGGTGACGCTCTGGTACGCGGTTTTGACGGCTAAAGATGCTGCTGGGCGAATAATGCAATGGCAAGCCAGGTGATAGTAGCGAATGGGTGGGATGTTGGGAATGGCCTGGAATGCGAGTGGACGTTTCTCTTTATTTGAAGGCAGCGAGAGGAAGGCCGTCCGCTTTTTCCCAGCAGGACCGCAGTCAAGTCGGCGCACATAAGGCCCCGAGGGGGGGTCTTGGTGGGGTGCCGCGCGTGAAAGCACGATAAGCTTGTCTTTCTGATGTCTTACCACGCCCGATAATTGATACGGGGGGATCTGCCGTCAATTCAGATCTCGGTACCGCCCTCATCTTTCTTATCCAAAGTCCAAACACTCGAAATCAAAATCTTCTGATTTAAAATTTGTTAAGCGGCCGTTTAATCGGAACACCCCTTGTCACGCACTCAAAATTGCTGATCATTCAGGCTCAGCATGACCTCACGCGCCGTGATAACCAACCCCACTCCGACCCCACACCACTGCAGAACACCCATTCCACGATTCCACGACTTCCTACTACACAGGTTGCCCCAATGGAAGGGTGGTCGGGCATGTGGAGAAGTGGTGACCACGAGTATCGCCTGAAACTCTTCCTGTCTGAGGTAATGACAATCATGACAACCATGGAGCTGTGCCTACTCGTCGTCGGACTGATCTGACGACGGGGAGGCAAAGCTGCCCGACAGGGACTGTACTTTCACTCGGGACCCTCTTCGTCGCTTCTCATAGGCAGATGCTTGGTGATGATTTTGAAAGTGTACGGCACCGGCCCCGCTTCTCTCAGTCCGGTTTCCGACGTTTCGTAAAGCGTGGTTTTCGAGTTGGAGTCCCGTGCAGTTTCGAAAACGAACTCAGTATTCTCCATAGATCTTGTTCCTGCCACCTCATCTTGGACGTGTGCGACCGTCCAACCCTTCCATCGTCTTCGAAGACCAGGAATTCCCGTTCCCATCCAATCGTTGCAAACCGGTAAACCCGAGGGTCCTCCTTCTTCGTCCGTTTCCGGGCCATATGCACCATCAGCATGTGAGCAAGTGTGTGTGAGATAACCTTGTCGCCAATCTTCGTTCCTCTGGTCTTCGCTTGAGAGACGAGCGAGACATTCGCCAGTGATTCCGAACTTTGGTTCCCGTAGCCCAGAAAGTAATCGTTTGCACCCGACAGAGTGATACCGGTTTCCGGTGAAGTATATGTTGCCGAGAAAGCGCCGAGAAAGCGCAACGGAACTTTAGACTCATCGGAGGCGATGTGCCGCACTATTCTGAGAAAGACGCAGTCCATGTACGTCCGCGTCATGGAATCGGACCGCATGCCAAAGTGTATCGGAAGTTCCTTCCATTGAGTCCCTGAGGGAGAAGAGAGAATTAAGTTAGCTTGAGGTCAGGATAGACGATGCGATAATGTAAACCACAACGTACTGAACGACTAAGTGAGCCTCACGAGTGGTAAGCCGTCTGGCATAGTGAAAGACTCCAAAGGACCCTGCCCAGGCATATCGAACGGGCCCTCTACCTCCAAGACAGGCCATGGGTCAAAGTCCCTACCGAAAACGGATATGGGCTCTTTCCGCGTCACGGAGGTTGCATGCACCGTCTTTGGGCGTATAAGCTGGTCGAGAAACCGTCCGAAAATACTAGTATGTTTATGCTGACTGAAGCGAGTTTACTTACGACACCCAAGAAGTTCTTGATCGTCGGGTCGTCAGCTGCTAAATCGAGCAACTTTCGTTATATACCGACGGAGAGGGCTTCGTATCGGTCTCTCACTAGCTGCTCATACTCGGACATTGTGCATAATCTGGTTCAATGGAGACGCGGACACTCAATTCCATTAAGGGGTGGGTTTACCACCAGGCTGGCAGGCCAGGCTGGCGCCGCTGCACGGCGCGTCTCTTGGGACGCGGACACTCATCAATTCCATCGCCTCTGGCCAGGCTGGCTGGCCAGGCTGACCCGCTGCACGGCGCGGACTTGTACAGCCTTCACTGTCGGGCTTACAGCCTTCACCCTCGGCCTTGTGTATATGTACAGTACAGCCTTCAGCGCGCGGGGCAGGGTTAGGGTTAGTGGGCCGGGACGGCTTCACAGGCGAGAAGACAAATTCCAGACCTGCTTTCACACCGAGAGCTCCTTCTCACAATAGCGCACAATTGCGCACACTTCCACCCTCGCACATCAACGCAAACCCCCAAACAATCTCTGAAAGCCTTCACCACAGCGCAGGTAAGTAGAGACACGCATTTACGCACATATTGATGCATAAACGTTCCCATATGCATACGTATGCATGAGCAAACAAAACATTGTAAAGACCCACAAGCGCTATGTACATGTTCATGTTCATATACATCTAAAAAGGCATCCGGTCAATAACGTGGAATGCCTTATCTTGTCGACGTTGAGTTGTTTGACATCGACGCCTCCGAGCCACTTGACGTAGATTCCATGGACCGCCAACCTTGTGGTAGTACCGGGGATAGAAGTTTCACGACGGGGTATATACGATTCCCGCACCAATTGCCTAGATAAACCACACCAGTGAATAAAAGCTGAGAACGGAGTCGTCTGTCTTACTACATACCTGTGTGTAGATGAGGCCTACTCCTCATCAACATCGTCTCCTTGACCAAGACTTGACCTTAATCCTCCCAGCTTCCATGTTGGTGAGTCGGTTGCGGACGACCGAGAGGAGTTCTTCAGTCACTTTGGCGAGACTATGCTGGCGTATCTGGGGCTCATAGTCCATGAAGCTCGAGATGGCGTCCTCTACTGCCGCAAACTGTGGCCTCGTTCGATGAGGATCGGTGAGGTCGGTCAACAGCTGCCTGGCCCCGGTGTTTCCAGCGCCATACTTGGTCACGTCGGCCGGTGTGAGACTTGAATACCCAGGTATAAAGCCATTGAGGAACTCTTTGACTAACTGATTGAGTACCTTCGGGACTCTGCTGGCGGGTTTGGTTGCATTTGGTCGTGCCGCTGAAGTGGCTGAAGTGCTGGCTGTCATGTTGGTGAGGTCCACCGGAGTCCTGCCCAATTGCGAACGTAGTTCATCCTGAATGATATCCCTCACGAGCGGACCAATGGTATCACCAAGCGATGATAGAAAGTCGTCAAACATGGCTCTAAAGTTGTCCTGTTGTTCCTCCAGGAGCTGTTTCAAGTCGGCATGGGTAAGCTTCTGGCCGGCCGTGGAAGGAGGAGTAGATTGACCGTAGAGTCGGGTACGTTGCGGAACTGGGCTACCCGTATCGTAATTGCCCGAACCCAAACGGGGTCTAGGCTCCATCGGGACTGAGCTTGAACTGTGATGTGGACTACCTCCCACACGGGTTGTATAACTGATGTTCGTATACAATAACTACTTGCTGTAAGGTATTGTAGACAGACTGGGTGTTTGCCGGCGCTGCTATTCGGTATGTAGTGAAAGAACTACTTGTTGTGAATAGCAGCGCCGGCGAACACCCAGTCCGTCACCCAGACACCCAGTCAATATTGTAATGGCTGCAGCTACACCGTGCAAAAAAAGTATTGCTCCGATGCATGTCGGCCTCCTTTTCGAGAAACGAACCCGATCAAGCAAAGGCCAAACTACTACCCAGTTGCGACTGAGTATGATAAAGCCGTTCATGGGTTGGGGCTCAGCTTGGTATGTGAATGGCACCTGCAACTCGTGTGTACTTGAGAAAGCGAAGGTCGTAAAGGAGGTGGACAGATGTGTGAAGTAGGTTTTGATCCCCTTTCTCGCCCATCATCGCCGGTCATTCATGGATTTCTATTCCCCTTCGTAGGTGCCGCTAGTACTGGGCGGAGAATCCGCACAGAGGGCTCGCGGTGGATCCATATCAAGAACTGGCTACTCTTCTTGACCGTGAGATGTCACTGAACGTGACAAGGAGCTCCATCTCCCTCGGCCGATTCAGCCATTCAATATGGCCGATTCATTCCCAATGTGTTGATGATGATCCGACCTGAGAATGTTGGGTATGATGGCTGGCTTTACATTCCCAGGGACCGAACCCGTTCTCTGCTGACAATGACACGGTAAGGAAGCATTGAGATTCGACATTTATGCCCGGTCACATTCCGGCTCCCCGGCGCATGACGTTGGACGCTTCCCCGCATCTGCAGAACTACCGAATTGTCCCGGCGCAGCCACCCGGGCAAGGATGCATTCATTTCGGTCTGGTAGACCCAGTTTCAGCTTTCGAACTGGTTGGGGCGGGGCAGCCGAATGTTCCGCCGCCTTCTGACATATGTGCCACTGTACCTGGTAACCCTAGCTTGGTGAGGGCCTCCTTCTCCGGCGCATTTGCTTCTTTCATGGCTTTGGGCTCACCATGTCCTATTCCCAAGTGTGACGACTTACCCCCTCCGGATCCACCTGCTGGGGGCCCCGATCCGCTTTTCCAGGCCACACTGAACCCCCTCCACCAGGAAACTCCTCTGTTCCCGGTGGCGACGGCACGCCTTGGCTCCCTGGTTCTTCTGATCCAACTGTTTCCCTTCCACCAGGGAACCCGCCTCTCAGGGGTGGCTGCAGTACGCCTACTTCTCTTCCCGGGGCAGTCTCCGTCCCATCGGCAGCTAATCCTTCGAACCTGCCCGATCTCGCTGCAATCGCAGCTGGCCTGGATCCCAGCTCAAGTGTCCTCGCAAACTGGCGTCGCAAACGGGTCTCATGCATCGACACCTCCGCCCCAGGTTCTCCGGGAAACGGAACGACCGCATGCGCATGCTCTGTGGTTTTCGCAAATAACAGCTCTACACTCGCCGATACCCAACGTCAAAACAATACACTCGAGTTCGGGGGAAAGACATTACAGTGCACGCCTTCGGCTGCTGGTGCAATACCTGAGAGCCCGTCAAACACAACAAAACCTCAGTACACGGCTCCCTCGGGATCTTTTAATGGGACATGTCCGAATGGTAGGCTGACGCTTCAATCTTAACGTTTCTGAGCGCATTGGCTTCTTCTTTTGAGCTCCTATTTCTAGTGTTTCGGAGACGGAGTGCGGCTTCCCATCTGAGATCGGTCTTTGCACTTATCAGTATCGCGTGGATCACCACGATTACGATTTCGTAATCTGCCAACTGATTGGGAAGCTGGTCATCTTTGTCAACGTTCATAAGAGTAGACCAGACGTATGGGGTATGGGATCCCAGACGGTTGGGGAGTATAGTCCTGGACATCTCAGTTAGTGTATATAGAATGGATCTTGGATAAACATGACGGAAGGATACAAGCCAATTCAATAGATTTAAAGAACGTGCAGCGACTATAGTACTGTATGTACGTGCAGCTCATAAGGTGGCTTCCAGAGAATGCGCTAAAATCTCAATTGCGCGTGGTCCGTTTTGAGGATCGCAGCTCACCGTCACCAACACCGAAACACAACCATTCTCAACCCCTGGAAGTAGCCGGCTACGCATCCGAATCGCTCACAGTGTCGGCATTCGATCTGTGAAATGGTTCTTACAAGAATATGGGACCACAATGGGGAAATCATCACATATCTTCGACTATTACATGTGTGATGGATTCTGTCGGGATCGGAGGAAACTGACGGGGTCCGCGCGCTTTGCGTCACACAACATTTTCCCAGCGAGCATCTGGACTTCAACGTTTTCGCCTTGCACATGGAACCCACATGGAACGATTCGCAAAAAGCAAAGGCCAGCAACAGAATGCGTCCAGCGAACAACCACTGAATTTGTCTGTCCCAGTCACTCCCAACTTCCCTTTGGCGCACGACTGACGGCCACCCCTGTCGCCTCACCATGGTCAGCCAGGGCTCCAATCCATATGCCAAAGCGCTGGAGCCAGCCATTTCCAGACGGGTGTCTCGCCTAGCGTGGCTTCCATTCGTGACCATCCACATCCTCACGATCATATGGTCCCTGTCTCTTGGGGACTTCCTTGGCTTTGGTAAATACGATACCTCTGTCCTTCTTTGCGGGTTCATTTGGAAATCCTCACTCGATTTGCGCTGTAATTCAGGTTTCATCACCAAGATCTTCAACCCGACGACATGGCTCGCTAGCTTTTTGTCGTTTTTACCGGTTGCAGCAATACTTGTGGCACGGGCTAGCCGACTTCAAGGTTCGTACGGTGCGCCGGACAAAGAGAAATGGAAAGCCCGGAATATGGCAAAGCATCTGTGTTGTTCATGGATCTCACCCAGCCTTAAGTTCAGCGTCGCGTCGCGAGCAGTCGGTTGTTGGAAGCGGTTTCTTTCCTGGACCGCCATGTCATAGTCTCCGTCGGTCTACACGCATTGTCGGCGCTTTCGCTCGGTATATCATACGCATTGCTAAACGACCGACAGCTGGAGACTTCCCTACTGCTGTATCCGCAAGGGTATGGTACTCCATCGCATGAGCTCGTGCCATGATCGGGTGAAGACTGATGCCCGATGTCCTTGTGTAGACACCTCCTGCCGCCACAGCTCAACGACAACAATGTGTTTCTCGTGGGGTTCTGCATATTTGCCGGCAGCGCATACGCATTAGTTCGACGGTGGACCGAGCGGGATCAACTGTCGTTTCCGAGTCTTCAAACAGGGTTGCAGAGGCGTCTGAAGATGGAGGTTGCGACCGGCTTTCAGCTTGCCATTCTGTCTAGCGCGAGGATTGCTTTGGAATACGCAGTTCTGTACTGGTTGGGAGGATCCACAGCGTATAACTCGGTGTCCGCGGTAGTGCAAGTCTTTACTCCCGACGGGTAAGCCGCTTGTGGAGAGGCCATTCGCCGTCTGATGAAGAGCTAAGTCCACGTGATCTTCTAGATTGGCGAGATACGACAGCTATCGGCCCAAAGCATTCAACCCCCGGCGACTTGTGCATACGTTTCTCTCGGCATTTTTGATGACTTCTTGTTGGGAGCTGAGTCATCGCTGGTTTGAGATTGCTTTCACGGCGGTGAGTTGGGTTGAATCGAGTCTTTCCGCAAAATAGTCGATGTGCTCATTGCTTCGTCCCAGCCCATCGAAGACGATGCGGACGTTCCCATTGGTACACTTGTGACTGGCCTGGCACTTCCAAATGATGTCTATCAGAAGGTTGGTCCTCTGCAAATGCTTCTGGGGTTGCTGATGTGTCGAGAGGACCAACCAAATCCCTAGTGTCTGGCATATCGCCACTTGAAGCGCATCACCAGCATAGATAGAATACGGCGAGCGCAGATTTACACGGAAGGCGTCGACTCGGAGCGATCAGCATGGGATTGCGTGTCCGCGGAGTGCTTGGCGACGATCGATCGGTTGAGTCAGGCGATAGAAAACGAGCAGCGAAAGGCCACCGGTATGCTTCACCGATTTTCATCCATGTCGTTGTCAATACTGACGTAGTACATTCCTCTGTAGCGATGAAAAGCAAAGCGCAAGCAGCCAAGACAGATTCGCAACACAAGGCAGCATCCGCGATTTTACTCAAACCGAAAGCACCCAAAACGGATCTCTTCGGCAAATTCACAGATACGGCAAAGAGGCTATTATACCCACCAGACAGCCCGTCCCGCGGGAAAAGCGGGGACGACCAGACAGAGCCCGAGATTCCCTCCGAAATCAAAACGACGGGCTGGACAACGGATCCTCAACGCGATGAGGTGCCCCTTTTGCTTCGGAGACGTGGGAACGGTGCGAATGCTGCGCCTGCTGCTCGACGCAGCGGTCCGATCGAGGCCGCCGGCAGCAAAGCGAAAGTGGTGGTAGAACATCCGAAGATGTATAAATCGCCGGGGCAGCAGACGCTGGAGCTGATGCGGACGGTGGTGGAGAGGTGGGCGGTCGGGAGGTGGTTGGTTGCTGAGACGGTGACGAGGCAGTCGAAAAATCTGTTCAAGGATGCGCAAATACAGATTTGGGCCATCCAAAGTACGTATAATGCGTCAATCTTCTCTTCCCTCCCGGCACAGGGATGCTCATTCTTTTGTCTCCACAACAGGCATATCTGCTCTCGTCACCTCTGCTGCAACCAATCCGGAAGAAGACAAGTTTGGACGTGTTTCTCAGGATTTGAGAAACATCATCCAAACCCTTCTGCGTTGCCAGTTTGCTCTTGAGGACAGATTACGACAACCGCCCATCACACTGGACACCGACCCCACATTAGCGAGAGAGGTGTTGGCTAACCAGGTCATCGTCAGGGAGGCGTATATATTATTGCAAGGTACGTCTCGCTGCAACTACTTCCTAAGCTCCTTGAACCGCGCCTCATTGATGTCTGCCTTCCAAGTGGTCCAAAACTCCCTTTACCGAATCGTCAGGAGCTGGTACGAGCAACTGGGCACCAGCGGACATATCGTGCTCGAACCCGCGTATGCTGAGAAGTTCCAGCGGTACCTCGACTTTAGGGAGTAAACGACGTAGGAGGAGGGTTGGGTACTGGTATATATTGTAGACCACTGAGCTGTTATATATATGATACATACAGGAGCTTCCAACAAGGCTGTACCCCATCGTAAAGCAGAAATGCCATTCGAATTCCGTTTGGCAGGAAGTGACGTACGCGGGAATTCCGTCGAAAGATTCCTTCTGCACATCTGGATATATCCGCCAGTCGTCCCAATGTGCGCAGGACAACAATAACCAAAAATCATGGGGGGTGTGGAGCTGACGCATCAAAAGGAGTTCGAGGGACCCATTGATGCACTCCGGAATGAAGCTGTAAAGTGCGTTGTATGACGGAGGGTGTCGGCTGGAGACTTGGTAGTTGTCGGCTAAGGGTTCTCACCCGTTTCGTTGTCGCTTCACGTTGCCGGCTGGGGTGGACGACGATGGCGTACCTACAGATGCGCGCTTCCGTGGCTGAAAGGAGGTAGCATGGTTGTAGAACGTAGATTAGGACAGGTGTTCCGCGGGCTGCGGTGAAACCACCAACACAAACGCAGACGCGTGAGTACTTACCACAGACGACCCCCCATCAACCGCCGCATTCCCCGCCACATCCCTCGCCCTAATCCTCAACTTATTCAACTCAAAGTCCACCTTATCGCCAACTTTCTTCAACTCGAGCAAAGTCTGGCAGTTCGTCTGCAGCTGGACAAACATCTCGCACACGTTGGCGGTTGGCATGTGCGGTTTGATATTGTGCTCGACGGAGAGCTCCCGCATCATGTCTTGGATGCGCGGGAGGAGGGATGCTTTGGGAGCGGGCAGCAGTTTTTGTGAGCGCGCGAAGACGCCGGGGCCCATGCGTTTCATCAGGGCGGAGGGTTCTGTTTACGTGGAGTGGAATGGGCGGTTAGATATCAGGTCCGTCAATGCATTTTGCCAGTGATTTCGGGATCGAGCCGGACATACCTTCGTGTTCCGGTGAGTCTTCGTCCTTCACTTTCCTCCTTCGAGCCGTTCCAGCATCTCCGGGTAATATAGATGTCGGCGTGGCTGCATCATCTGCATCCACAGATGTATTCCTCCTCCCTGTTACCGTCAGCGACCTCCTCTTCTTCAGTTTATCCAACGCCTTATCCGATGTGGGCAGGCCACCTGCCAGCGATGTTCCAATCATCTCTTTGACTACCGATCCCTTCAGTTCATTATCGCGTAGCAGCTGCCACACGGTCTCGCGTTCCCTCAACAGCTTGTCCTCTTTCTGCTCACGCCTGCGGAGCTCATAGAAGAGGTGTTCTTCTTCGCGTATTTGTTCAGCGGTTCGAGAATATAAGATTTCGAGATTCTTCTTTCGCTCCAGTTCGCGGGGTTTGTTGAAGTTGTAAGGCGTCAAGTCGACGGCTGCGGTGCCTCTAGCGGCCAGAAGCGCGTGCGCGATGCCAAAGTAGCGCTCTCGTAGGTCCTACGGACAAACATCGATAAATCGCTCACGACACTGCTGGCCAGGAACTCGTTCACATACATCTATTGTCCGCGTATGCCCGGGCCATTCGAAGCGATCTGCAATCACATGCCATCTTAAATCGAATGTTTTACAAAGTCCGTATAGGTGATCTGTCTCGGCCCTGGTCCATGGCGTCGACGCTGTCATCAAGAGATCTGCACTGCAAAAGTCAGATGCTTGCTGCTTTGAGCGCGGGTGCGGAGCG
Organism: Fimicolochytrium jonesii; assembly: GCF_025526975.1. NCBI lineage: Eukaryota > Fungi > Chytridiomycota > Chytridiomycetes > Spizellomycetales > Powellomycetaceae > Fimicolochytrium > Fimicolochytrium jonesii. The sequence goes on from NW_026515695.1 coordinate 59,886, forward strand.
ACCTACTTTTTACGTGTGCGTCGTACTCCGCGTCATCATATTGAACTACTTCCACCTGTTTGTTGAACGTCGCAAAGTAGTAGTCTGGGGACGACAGAGATCAATCATTTGTACTCTTTGCCGAGAACTTCCTAACATGGGCAGCAGTAATAGTCACCTGCTTCATCAGACGCCTTCACCCAGTGATGCAGCTCCAGATCGTCTTTCCGCGCGGGATTCTTGAAAGGTTTCCACACCCTGCGAATGTTCCAAAGACCCTAAGTTCCAAGTTCCATCGCCGGCCAGATCATCTCATATCTATCCATTCTCGGGCGCGGAAACGAACCATGGTGACACGGTAATCTGCTTACTGAAGTTTGGTCTTGCTTTATATTTCTTCTTTGCGATAACAACTGGAGGTGCGCCTCCGGTTAGAGAGAGGAGTTCCCGGGTAAGAGCGTCTACGGGATGAAATGGAGCCCGCGGTGTCAGACAAGAACTTTGCATGCAGAGAGTTCATGGGGCGCTTTTGAACGGTGCAAATTCAAGCCTCGCACTGCCGACTTGCATATGCCCCAATTGCGTATAATCCCCGCTTCATATAGTACATACCGCCCTTCTTCTCCTTTGACTTCTCAGCGTTCACCGCTGCCCTAATGGAGCTCGTTGTGCTTGGGCCCGCGTCTTCCCCGGGCGCCGGCAACTGCAGAATGTCGCGCACATCGGAGGAGGACGCCATTTCGAAGGGACCACCGGAGACTCACGCAGGAGGTGCTTGCTAAGTCAACGACGGGGACAGAAATATTGCCGCACATGGGGGTCTGAGATGGATGGCGAGAGCGTTGGGGGAGGAAAGGCAACTAATAAAAGCAAAAGCGCTTTGAACTACTCGTGTCAGTCATGCTTTGTCACGTGCGTGCCTTTACAACTCACGCACTTTGCCCTTGTCGTTTTTGGAAGTTTTGGGGCCTCGCATTCGAGGATCCTCAAAAAAGCCTCGTCAAGTCGACGTCTAGGAGGGAGAACAAACAGGAAAAACCATGCGCTTCATAACAGGGGACGAGGTCGGCCTCACGAAAATAATAGCACCGGCCCCACCACCGGAAAACGACCAGAATGACTGCCCCTCTAAACGACGAAAAGCTAGCGAAAAGCCCCAAAAGGACATCGACGAACCCGCCGGTCCCAGAATGACAACCACGACTCTCGGCACCATGGACCGTGGCGGCGAAGTGCAGCTTATGTGCTGGGCGGTGTGGAAGACTCAGAGGGACACGGTGGTCGTGGCGAGGAAGGACGGACGGGTGCAGTATTTGCGGTTAGAGGACGGGAGCGTGGTGAGAGAGCACGTGGTCTTCCGGGAGAGGCGGGGAGAGGATGGGAAGGTGGTGGTGAATAAGTATAAGAAAGGGGAGCACTTTGTGGGGCTGCATGATGTTGAAGGGTATGTATTCGCTTTGGGCGCGTTTCTGAAGGTGCGCATCGAAAACTGATATCCTCTCCATTATCCCACAGCACACTGGTCGCATGCACAGATCTTGGTTTCGTCCACATCATCCCATCGCCAGAAAGCAACGCACCAACATCGCCGCTCCCATCCGGGACATTCACCACATCCCACGCCCTCACCTTCCGCGCCCGCCTCCACCCACAACACACCCACCTCCTCGCCACAGGCGGCGACGAATGCGATCTTACAATTTGGAACCTCGCCGAGCAATTCCCCAACACGACCACCGAAGAAACGTCCACCACACCCCCACCAACCCAACTGACCGCCCACTGGACATCCAGAAACGTCAAAAACGACTTCCTCAACATCCGCGTTCCCGTCTGGATCACCGAGCTCGCTTTCCTCGACTCCACCGCAACCCGTCTCATTGTCGGAACCGGCCACCACCAGATCCGCATCTACGACACCACTCTCGCCCGGCGGCCTATCGTCGACATCACGGTTGGCACGCATCCCATTCGGTCCCTCGCTGTGTATCCCGTAGACAACGCAAGTGAAGGGGTGGTGAAGACGGTGTGCTCTGATACGACGGGGCAGATGATGCAGGTCAATGTGGATTGTAAGGCAAAGACGGCGAAGGTTGTCGGGAAATATGCTGGGTTAGCGGGGGCGGTTACGGATGTGGCGATACCGGCGGGTGCGGAGACGGTGGTTAGTGTGGGGTTGGATCGGCTGTTGAGGGTGTTTGAGTTGGAGGGCGGGCGGAAGTTGGTGCAGAAGGTTTATTTGAAGCAGAGGCTTTGTAGGGTGCTTGTTGATGATACCGAAGCGGAGACGGCGGCGGTTGGGAATGCGAAGGGCCAGGTTGGGGCCACCGAAACTGCGACAGCTGGAAATGGGGACGAGGAGAGCGAAGCTGAAGACGACGACGTGTGGGCTGAGATCTCGGTGGTCGGCGGCAAACAATCGGCCACGAATGGAAAAGCAAAAAAGCGGAAATCCACATCGAAGGACGGCAAATCGTCCAAACGGAAGGGGGTCTCCTGATTATTCAACCCCGACCCTTTTTGCGTAATTTAAGTAGAGTCATATTGTAGGATAGCCCAGTTCATCCATCCCAAAATCTGTATATGTACATTTGCTCGAAAGCGGAGCGCGGCAGCTTTCGTAATAGAAATCAGAAGATCGGATGGCTTCTCCGGATTTGTCTGTTCGAGATGCACCTCGTCATCGTGCTCAACACTTCACACATCAATCCGACGACTCAAACGGATGTTCCACCCTCTCCACCAAAACCTTCGGCCGACCACCCCCACCCCACTTCGTCCCACTCCTCACCGGCTCATTCGGCCCCACAACCCCCTCCACCTCCCCGTCCCCATCCACGATCATCCCATATCCCACCGGCGGCACAAAAACCGCATCATTCCCATCCCTCGGCGGGCCCACATCCGCATCCGTGACTATCATATGATTACCAACATGCGGTACGACGGCTTCATCCCCAGCTTCAGAGACAGGCTGACGACGCTGTTTGGCGCGCTGGAGGAGGCCGCGGACACCTACTGACGGCGTGGAAGGGTTTTCGCTGGTTGTGGGGCGGGTGTCGCTGCCGAAGGCGAGCATGGGGAGGGGTGGGCCGGGGGATTTTTCGATGTGGAGGGGTTTGGGGGGCGGTGGGGTGGGTTTGGGTTTGGATGACTTTGGTTTTGGAGTGGGGGGATTGGAGGATGTGCTTGAGAGGGAGGAAGTGGACCCGGTTCTCGAATGCAGCTCGTTCTCCGAGTCGATCGACTTTGACGATCGGGTGATGCCTTTCTTCCCTTTCTTCGCCTTGTTCCCCTTCCCATTCTCGTTCCCGACTTTTTGTTGTTGCAACAATGTCGCTTTAGCCTCATCAGCCGCCTTCTTCTTCTCCCTCCGCTTCCGGTTGCGTTTCTGCGTTTTCGTCAATTTGCCCTGCGATTTGCTAGCCACTTTATCATCTCCATCCGAATCATCCGAGTCAGCATCGTCAGAGTCATCATCATTCTCCTCCCGCCGTTTAGGCCTGATATCCTTCTCATCACTAACAACCATCCCCTTCAACACATCCACCGGCGGCGGCTGCTCTCCCTTTCCCGGGGCCGCGACACTATCCAACGACCCGCCACCACCAAACGGATGCGGCTCTTCCTTCTTCTGCTGGGCTTTCTCTTTTTTTTTGCTGGGTTTGGGCGTGGAGTGCGGTTCGAGGGAGAGTGGGCCGTGTAGCGTGCTTGTACGGTCGACGGCGGAGGTGGTGGTGGTGGCGTCGGCAGGGTGAATTTGAGATTTCTTGGGTTTCTTTTGTTTTTCGTTTGCTGTAAGATATACGGAATGAGATATGGTGCTGAGCACACTGTTTCTGGCCGTCAGGACGCAAGACATACGTCTTCACTGACTCTTACATTTTGTTTTCGTAACCGGAGTCTCAGCATCTCCGCCTTCGTCATCGCTTATGCGGTCGCCTTTCCGGTCAAAACAGGAGCAGAGGCGTCCCAGTCCCATTCTTGTTGATGCACTGGTATTACGTGTCTTGAATTGTAAGATGCAGCACGGTATCGGGGTTCGCTGTCGGTTTGCGTTGCAGAAAAGAAGGGGTCTAAAAGCAGAAGACCAGACGGTTGGAGATTTGGGTGCCCGTTTTGCGCGCCCAGGGACCGCTGGTGTGTCACTCTGAAAAGGGAAGTTTGACAGCGCGTCGGCGACGATGAGGACGTCATTTTCGACCCTACATACTAGTGGCATAAGACACAGATAGGGAGGGCAAGGGAGAACGACGACGACAAGCGGAGAGTCACAAGTCCTTTCTTTAAATGCGGATGAGCAATGGTACAACCAAAGCGAGCAGGCCTGCCAGCCAGCGCATTCACCTGAAGTCGGCAATTTAAACGAGGCGGAGTCGAGAACACAGAAAGTGATCTGAAGCATGTAATAGCTCATATTGTGTGACAAAATCAAAAAACATACACAACAAGCACGGCCGCAACGATCTAAAGCGTCGGACATGCATGTTTTCTATACAAAAGGAGAAGGACTGTATACGCCGTACCACCTCACATCAAGCAAGGTAAGCCGGAAAACAAAAACGAGAGGGAAGGCGGGTGATATACAAAGGATGAGGAGGGATGTATGATATGGGGAGAGGAAGTTTACAAAGTCGCAGGCGGTGTGAAGGGGAGGGTATGGGATGTACAATATATACTCCTCGTCTCTTTCACACACCGTTTGCGGTCTTTTTAAAGTGATGGAAGTCTTTACAAGAACATCCATGCGCTGGCGGCGACGGCACCAGCTAAGCTTGCGAGGGAGACGATAGTTGTCCCTGCAGACGACGTGGAGCCGGCGGCGGGGGTCGCCGTTGATCCGTTGGTGGTGGCTCCGGTGGTACCGTCGATGGTGATAGCGGCCTTCATTCCCTGTCCACAGTGTCCCTGGAACGTGCAGACGTACCAGATGACGCCGGTCTCGGTAGTGAATGTGTGGTTGAAGGTGGCGCCGCCCATCAGGTTGGTGGACTGGAAACCGCCGGCCATGGGTGTGCAGCTGTCTTTGTCGGCGGTCTGCTTGACGTTGTGCGTGCTGCCGGGGAAGGACCATGTGACGGTGTCGCCTTGCTTGATGGTGAGCGCGGCAGGGGTGAATGTAAGACCTCCTTGCCCGGCAATAATCGTGTGCACGGTTCCTGACGTTGTGCCGGTGGGTGTCGTAGAAGTGCCGGTTGCGACGGGGTAGGCAGGAGATGCGGGCGTGGCGGCGGGAGCAGTTGCACTGGGAAGAGCCGCAGTGTCGGTGGAGCCGGTGGAGCCGGTAGCCACTGGCGCAGGGGCACCCGCCTCAAGGACGTTCACCGTCAACTTCATGCCTCCTGCACAGTGCTTGCCGACTGTGCATCCGAACATGCGCGTGCCAGCGGTGTTGAACTTGAGACCGAGCGTAGATTGTGCGGTCTGATTCTTGGAGTCGATACCGCCGGTGAGGGGAAGGCAGGGGTCGTTGTTCTCACCCATCTGCGTGACTGTGTGTGGACCACCGGCCCATGTGAACTTGATCGTGTCTCCGATGTTTACGGACTGTGCGATTCGAGAGAAAATTGAATTGGTTAGTCGTACGTCCCTGGGAGGCCGGGAGCAAAACGTAGCACTGAGTTCCTTCCTTTCCGGAAACCTACCAAGTTGTTTGGGGTGTACGTCTTTGTCTTGTTGAACGCAACGGTGACATCGAACTGGGCGGCGAGCACAGTCGAGGACGACGCAGCCAAGAGAGCAGCAACAGCGGAGTACTTCATTCTTGCGGTTGTGTAGTGGTGTGGTTGGGTCAGAAAGTAGAGCAAAGGTTGGAAGAGAGACGATAGAGAGTAGAGTAGTAGGAGCTGGTAGAAGTAGTCGGCCGGCGATGAATTCTGAAGCGGAAGACAGAAAAGAGGAAAGAGCGGGAAGCAGCGCCTGCAGCCTTTATACCCGTCTTGTTTGCCTTTCTTGGGGCTGCTGCCTCCGACTGAGCCCGTCCCCTTTCCTCTTTCTTTTTTTCCCCACGGGACGGCACAGCGACCGCTTTGAGTTTGATCCCAACCGTAATGATTATTACCCATAGCCTTCCTCCCTCCGCGCTCCCTCCCACCTGCTGTGCTTGTCTCAATCCCCCATCGCTCTCTCTCTCTCTCTCTCTCTCTCCTTGTTGACTGGACGAAATGTAATGACAAAACGAGGGGGGGAAAGAGGGACCATCGCCACCTCGTTTATTTGATTATTGATGCGCAGACTGCGCAATTCATCTCCCCTGACGCGTTGGTTTGAAAACGCGTTTCATCACGCGAAGCGCCAGGGAGTGACGGGTTAACGTTTCGCTTTATTTCGAGGGCGCTGCTGAGCATGAGAGACCGACGAGCGCTGGATAACGCTGCTGTGGCGTACCGTCCTATAAATACACATCGCCGGTTTCAAGCCCCCGGTTGCGCTCTTTTTGCGAACCACCGATGCAGGATGCCGCTGAACATCGAGTAAGGTCTGAAATAGATTGGGGCAGATCCGGCCACACCACGTTTGTTACATTGGCCGTCGCGTTAAAACAGGTGGCCGTTCCTCTGTTGTGATCGGCGAGAGTCGGGACCTCTGCCTTGCTGTCAATTTCAAGCGGATGTTCGAACAGAACAAGATGGTGGAACATGCATGTATAGGCGTAACCGATTTTCGGCGCTAAGCTCCGATATGGATTTTTTGATATGCACAAGGATTCGTCGGGAAATGCGTTGCTGAAGTAGGGCTTAGCCATGGCCATTTGTCTCGCAGCGACATGATGGTCATTCGCCATCGCGTAAGATATTGAAACCAAGCGTTCCACCAAGAGCAGAGACCTCATCCTGTGTTCTATCCGCGCATCACTTGTACGTAGGCAAGGTATCGGCGTATATACATTTTTATTACAATCACATCCACAGAAACACAACGCAGTCTCAAGAGCATCCTCCGCGGGCTTCATCTTGGCCGACACCATATCCTTGAAATTTGCAATGATCTCCGTCTCTTTCCTCATATTCGCCTCTTGGTTGAACAGTAGCAGAGCCCGTTTCTCTTCTGCGCTGATGACCTGGCGCCATTAGCTCGGAATGCGAAGGCCAAATTAATCTAAACCACCATCCCTCACGGGTGCATGAGCTCAGCATGAGCCGGAAAACAGGCCTATATGTACAAAATCCTTGATTGAAAGGGAGGAATAAAAAAAAGAGACCTGCCCGCAGCTTCTACCTACGCCAATCCCTGGGCCGCTATATACATTGTGTTGTCTACCCTACTTGATATTCTCAATCTTCCTGGTAGTATTCCGCAAATGATCCCTCGTATAATCCGTCCTATCGGAAATCTTGTTGATCAACCCCGTCTGTTTGCCCAACGACTCATTCATAGCCTGACTCATCATCTTCAACCGCCCCAGCCCAGCCGAGATCTGATCGATGTTGGAGTCGATCTCCTCTTCTGTTGCGTCGCGCTCGATGTTGGCCGGGGTGGAGTAGGAGCGTTGCCCGTTGTTAGAGCGACCGTAGCTTTCATCGGCGTAACGGCCGTAGCCCCTCGATGGCTCGGGGGCGGCATTCTCCTCCTCGGCAGCGGGAGACGAGGCATATGCGCTGGCAGCAGCAGCGTACTTCTCCTCCCTCTTCTTCGCCTTCTTGCTCCCAAACGTAGGCATGAAGAACATCCGATTCAACGACTTCAAATGATCCGTCTTTGCGTCAGCAACCTTTGCGTACTGCCCCGCACTCTCCATCCTCGTATTCACTTTCATCAGCTGCTCCTCCTGCGACTCCAACCGCGCCATGTTGCTCTGCGCGAGCGTGTCGGCCTCTGCTATCCGCGCGACGGTGCGGCGGGTGCTCATGAGCGAGTCGTTCTGCACTTTTTGGGTTTTGCGGGTCAGCCAGCCTTCGTTGTCGTAGTCTTCGGGTTCGTCGTTGACGGTCTCCCAGGAGCGGTAGGGGCTGTCGTCGTAGTTTTTGTAACCGGTGCCCTGGTGGGACTCTTGGCGGGATGCTGCTGCTGCCCATTTGTTCGGTGCCTCATACCCGCCGCCGCCGCCGCCGCCGTTGGACCGGTAGTTGCCCGGCTTCTCTCCGTAGTTGGTTTTGTCCTGTGGAGCGTAGCGACCGCCTTGGCTGCCGTTGCCGTAACCGTTGTTGCCGTAGCTCTGGCCTTCGTCGCGGGACGAGTAAGAGGGTGGGTAGTCTCGTCGGGACATATTTCGTATGGGAGTTCGCGGAGCGCCGTACGTAGCAGTTGTGAGAGTAGAAAAGGAACAAACACGGCAGAGGTCGATCACAGACTGCGGGAATAAGGAGTTGGGTTTGCTTATGGCACAACACAGGCAGTTGTTGTACAGTTTGTTCAAGATGGGGAAAAGGCCAGCGCTAAGCGTGAGCGGGGCAAGAGCAGGGCAAGAGCGGCGAGGGCAGATTCCACAACGCCAAGAGGGAGTGATTGAAATTGAGGCGAGACGCGCTGTCACTTACTGTACTGTACAAAACTGGTAACAACCGTTGTTAGAAGCAAGTGGGGAGGTTTCGGACGACGTCCCTCTCGGCAAGTATACGTAGCTACGACGTTGTGTTCAACTTCGGGGCACTCGTTACCCCGGTCCATAGTTCAATATACGTCGAGAGGGCGTCAATCGAAGTCTCGGGGCGCAACAAAAAAACTCTCATACTGGAGGCGCTTGGAATGGCCTGTTCGGTTGTGAAATGTTTGAGGAGGACGAGAAAGCGGTCCGTTAAGATGGAGTCGTCTGCTACCGAGAAGGGTACGAAGCCGTGGGATTGGCACGACGGGACTACGTTGTTGAGTGCGGCACGGCCGGAACGCCGTTGTATTTGGATGCCAGCGGGCCTACGAATACCTCGGGAAGCATGACAGTCACAGTGAAATTCCCACGTTGGCCGATCACCGAAAGAGCAAAGTGGAGCCTATTCTGGGGACCACGCTACAGGCGGAGTAGGTGTGATCCCGGTGATCTTGAGTTCGTATTGCATGGCAATTGGAATGGTGGATGACGGCGCTACCATTAAATCTTTTCGGGGGAGAGCCTTGGGGGAGCGACAGCGGGCCAGCTCGATCAGAAGATCCGCAAATCAACGCGGAGTGCTCAGGATACCGCCGTGAGTCTGCTGGCCAGGACGCATCAGCGCCTTGAGGTTCCGTGGATCCTTTTCTTCAAAGAAAAGGCCTTGGTCTTTCTCGTGAAGCCTATGGCACAATCTGGCTCGCGCGTGAAAGAAGCGGTCGAAGCGGAATTGACCATATGGCCACCCTTTGCAAGTAATCGGATTTGCATGCAACCTCGCGAGGTACGCTTGAACGGTACCAATGGAGAGCTCACCTAGACGCTAGACGGCGTGTCGTTACTTCGGAGGGGGAGGGGAGCAGACTCGGAGGCTACGGAACTCACCATGTCAGAGGAAGATGTGGTCAGAGGAATGGCGACGGAGCACAAGCGGGCCGACGACGCAAAGGGCGAAGTTGGCCCTGTCGTCGGGATTACAGTAACTGAGGAGCAGCACCTTCATATCGCACGACAAGCAGGGACGGTATGCAGCCTGACCGAATATGCCGTTGAGTGGCTGGAGAACATTAAATCTCAGCCGGGTGATAGGTTTATCCATGGATAGAGTTTTTGATGCACCCAAACAAACTTTGATATGATTGTGATACTCCACCTACAGGGTCTCGGTTATCATGGGTCTTGACCGGGTGCACCAAACGCCAAAGATGATGTCTCGGGATTGCTGCGTGAGGAGGTGGCCAGAACCCAAGTTTAGCGTGTATCGCAATGCGCGGAACTTTGGTTTTGGCCAACTACCTTACGCTTCTTCCCATTCAAGGAACAAGTCTTGTCTTGCGCTCTTGTTATGTTTGGGCTTCCGGGGATCCCTTCTTGCACTTTCATACTTCTATATCTCTGTATATAAGTTCTTCCTCTTCCTACAGTTCCTCGAAATGCATCTCTATCATACGTCTTTACCGCGCGCGGAAAGTTGCCCTTCTCTTGGGTTGGTTCAGAACAGCTGGGCTTCCGCTGCCTGGCGCGTAAACGCGTCGAGTACGCGTCGTCGGTTTGGTGATGACAGCACTCTCCCGAAAAAATGTCATTCCAAAGGCGAACCTGTCATTCCAAACCAGACTAACCCCTCAAAAATACAACAAAAAAACCATGAAAATAACAGCCGACGTACTCGAATCAGCTTCAACCCTCAAGCGACCCACGCATGAAAGCCGCGACGCCTTCCTGAAACGAGTCAGTCATGTCTCGCTCGTGAATAAGGGCATTGGGGTTATGGTACGCTTTGTTGGGAATGTCTCGCAGGTTGGGGGTTGGTATAGGAAAGGAGCCTGATGTTGTTTTGGCATGTAGGAGAATCTGGGATTGTGCCGAAACTTATCTGGTATGGGTCAACTCAGTCGGCTATCCGAGTATAATTGCGAGATGACTGACGCCCCTCTGGTCAAATCGAAACACAGTGCTATATCTGTACGATAACAAGATCACGCACATCACAGGCCTGAGCGGGTGCCTGAACCTCTCGCAACTGTACCTGCAGAACAACCAGATAGAAGAGATTGAGGGGTTGGACGGCGGGTTGCATGCGTTGCGTATCCTGTGAGTGTGTACCCCGATATCTTAACCTCTCCAGTCTAGGTCTCTAATGCACCTCCGGTCCACATTCCAGGCATCTGCACGGCAACAGCATCCAATATATTCGCGGCCTGCACAATCTACCATCCTTAGAGCATCTCAAACTCGACCGGCAGCGATTATCGCCGGGGCAGAGCTTGGAGTTCAGTCAGGATGAGTTTTCGGTACCACTGGCGGTGAGTGTTCTTGGGGTGGGGTACACACTACCAAGGTCAGTATTGATCGCTCTTTGTTGGGCGTTGCAGGCTAGTTTGAAACGTTTGAGTCTGGAAGGTAACAAGATCAACGATATTGGGCCAATCGTAACGCTACGTGGACTGGAGGAGCTGGACTTGTCGGATAATCGTATTGACGATGCGGAGGTGAGGAATCTGAGCGACCTTCCTCTACGCTGTGACGAGTAATCCACAACTAGTTGACCAACCATCCTGGTGTGTCATTCAAAGTCAGTGGAGTGGATGGTCGCCTCACTCCCTCATCTGCACACGCTGAGCCTTTCGTCCAACCCCGTTGTCGTCAAGCAGCCAGCAAAGCTCCGCCAGCGCATCATCGTAGCTGGCCTCGCACTAGGTAACGAGCACTCACTTCGGCTTCTCGTCTTCGAGTAGCTTTCCATGTCTGCACGTTGATGCTCACATGCACCGCCAAATGATGAATTCATTCTTTCCGTAGAAACATTGAACGGAAAACCCATCCCAGAGAACGAACGTGTCTTCGCCTCAAACTTTCAAGCCGCCCAAGCCCGCCGCCATCGCGTGCAAAACTCAAAAGCCAACTCCTCATCCGATCTGCAAACCGAGGAAAGCCTCCTCGATCCCGCCCTGGCTGCTGCTGATGAACCCAAACCAGTCCCACATTTGCCGCCCTACGCGACGCAATATCGGGATCTGATCTTGCAGATGAAGGGTATGGCGGATCTAGAGAGGGTGAAAGAGCAGGCGAAGGTCAAGAAAGCGAGACCTGTGGTAGGGAGAGCCGGAATTCGGAAACGTTCGGAGGTGCTGGCGGATTTGGCTGCTAGCGCGGCTGAGAATGTGCAACCGTTGTGACGAAATCCAAGGCATCAAATCCGAACTGAACAGATACAAGGCAGCCAATGTCGCTTGCTTCGTCGCCGTTTTCTTGGCGGAGTCATTGTTGTGGCTCGAAAGGCTCGAGCGGGTAACGGACCACGGCTATAGGACCTGATTGGCGCGCACCATCTTTTCCCGTGCAGTCCTTGTACAGTATATAGCCATGTAGAGGTTGGTCCTGTACAGCGGAGTCGCAAGCTTTTCCCTTCTCGTTGTTGCTGTTCTCTGTTCTTGGCGAAGCAAGTTGTCTTGGCGGGCGCTCCAACGGGCGGCGTCTGGGCGGCGTTCCCCCCTTTTATGTGAAGCGTAATTTGGGGACTTTCAACGCCTTCCAAGTTCCAACCCTTTCAGACGCAAGCTTGCCGTCTGTCCGCTTGACCCCATTTTCCCACTGGCAGTGCAATCCCTATAATAATACTACATACAGCACTTCGGATAGGATACTAGGCGCTCGTCGTGGGAGACAGTTGGCATCTGCAAAGCTCCCCGCACATCCTGATTGCGGCTGAGAATTGAATACGCGCACAACCCGTCATCTTCGACAACGACGCTGGGAGACGAAAATGGCCGACCCAAAGAACTCTTGGTCGTTTGGAGGAGAAGACCCTTTCGCTGTCTCAACACCCCAGCCAGGTTCTGCGCCCTCAGTTTCAACATCACCGGCCAAAATGTCAGCTGCTGGTGAGTAATGTCGGACGATGGCACCCGTCTCAGGGGCAGGCCACGGTTGGAAAGGACATCCTTCTCATCCTTTCAACAACTCTCATTCAACAGGCAGCGAATCACCCGCTGGGTTTCCGATGACCGCCGAAGAGCTCCACGCGTACGCACATTACTACAAGTTGGCGGATCCGGTGGGCAAGGGATCAGTTCAACCTCAGGAGGCAGTGACATTCTTGTCAAAGTCAAGGTTGCCTCAGCATCTCCTGGGAGAGGTAAGCTACTTCATTTGGAGCATCTGTTGGGAGTACGCTAGTGACAGGATCGCAAGGCTAGGAAAACATTGCTCGATTACTGACAGTTCGATCTGCTTGTCCTCTGTCGATTTCCGACATCTCCAGATTTGGCAGCAAGCCAATTCCGATGGGAAAGGATTCCTCACGAAAACTGATTTTTACAAAGCCGTGAAAATGATCGCCCTTGCGCAGGGTGGGAAATCGCCAAATGTTGCATCGCTGAACACCGGGACGAGCCTTCCCGTCTTTGACGGAGTCACCGTTCCCAGCCGGGGGAATGCACCTGCTGGGACTCCGAACGTCTCGTCCCCGCAAGTCGGAAGCGGTTCGGCCTTCCCATCCCCAATGAATCCATTGACAATGCAAAGGACGGGTGGGAGTGTGGGGTCTCACAACACCGGGAACGCTCCCATTGGCGCTGCTTCTCGCCTCGTTTCTCATGTGACTGGCGGAGGGATCTCGACACATTCCACTGGCTCTGGCGTAGGGGGCGGGGCGATAACTCCCGACGAACGAGAGAGGTTCATTGCTGCTTTCGAAAGTTGCCACCCGTCTCCCGATGGATACGTCCTCGGTGATGCTGCGAGAGACTTATTCCTGAAGTCCACTCTCCCTCTTGATGTTCTCAGCAAGATCTGGATCTTGGTAGACGCGAATGGATCTGGGAAGCTTGATCTTCCACAGTTTGTCGTCGCCATGTACTTGATATCCAAGATTCGCCAAGGCGCAATTGCGACTGTCCCAACTATGATCCCGCAACAGTTGTGGACAGCGGCTCAGAACGTCGCGCCCGACGGCAACAAAGAGTCACCGTTCGGAAATCTGCCACCACCACCATCCGCGAATCGTACATTGAACCGCATGTCTACCGTATCGCCTGCTATGACTTCTCCCCGGTTAGAACGGCGTCGAACGATGATGCCGACCTCCACCATTCCCACTCCCAATGCCGAATGGGGGATCAAAGAAGATGAGAAGGCACAGTTCGATCAGTACTTTGACACCCTGGATACGACCAAGCGTGGCTTCGTGACTGGTAAGACGGGGAGTGACCCGATAACCATTCGCACAACCCATCTGACACTTTAGCTTTCAGGTCAGGAGAGTTATGAGTTTTTCACGAAAGCCAAATTGCCTCAACTGGAACTGGCGAAGATTTGGGATCTGGCAGATATTGGGAAGACGGGCCAGCTTTCGAAGGACGAATTTGCGGTCGCCATGCATTTGATTAGAGGTCGCATGACTGGAACTACATTGCCGAATACCCTACCGGCCGACCTAGTTCCCCCATCTCTGCGTGGACGAGGGTCGTTCGGGACACCAGGGCTCCCGCAAACTCCGGGCGCCAAGTCTGTGATGGGCGACAACGATCCTCTGGGGGACTTTCAAACGGCGTCGAACGTTTCTGCACCACTATCTCTATTTGATGCAAGAGGTAGGTATGATGAATTTCGTTGACGAAATCGAGCCGGGGTCCTGATCTTTTCGTTTCGACAGCGCGATCATTCTCGAAAATGCCGTCGCCCCATGAAGTTGCGGAACTGCAAGATCGGGAAAACGAACTCTCGAATCGCAAAAATGATCTCCATGGGGTGGAGCAGCAGTTGTCCAGTATGCAGCCGTCGGTGGAGGAGCTACGGCAGCGACGTACGGCATTGGACGCCGAATTCAAAGAAGTCACAGATAAAAGGAACGAGCTCGCTTTGAAGCTCTCACAACTGCGCGCCGTGTACGAGACAGAGAGCCAGATCGCCGTTGAGACCGAGAACACCCTCATCAGGGAACAGCAGAACCTCAACATCAGCATAGCTGAAGTTAAGCAGGCTGAGGACACGGTGGCGATGTTGCAAAATGAAAAGCACAGTCTGCAACAGGAGGTGGAGCGCACTAGGCAGCAGAATGACGATATCGCTCGACGTGTGCAGCAAGCCAACGAAGCAACGGTGCCTTTGAGGGCTGATTTGGACAGGTTGCGGGCAGAGTTGAGGCAACATCAGCAGCACCGTGAAGTCAATGAGAAAGTGTTGATGAGCGCGCAGGCGGAATACCAGCAGATCCATGGGGACGTCCAGGCGGAGCAGGCGAAACTAGCGCAGGAGAAGGAACGGGTTGCGCATATCGCCCAGCAGATTGCGGTCCAGGCTGGAATCGCAGAAAAAGAGAAACAAAAGCTGAAAGCGCTGGCAGCTGAGAGGGCACAAGAGCAAGCGAAGGCAGCCGCTGCTCCCGCGCCGAAACCGGCCGAAAGCGTGGACCTTTATTCTGCGTTCGCCGAACTCAACTCGTCTCAAGATCTCCTTGGGACCACCAAGTCAATCGCGTCGGAGAAGCCTCCCGCTTTCCCAAACCTTACCATGCCAACCGGTGTTGCGTCTACTGCGCCATCCTCGGCAACCCCTCAGACGCCCTCCGCAAAGAAACCTCCGCCACCTCCACCGGCATCGAAGAAGCCGCACCGCGATTCCCGTGCGGGAAGTAATGCGGATCTCGCCGGTCTCGGCTTGATAGGTGGGGATGGAGCTGCAGGTGGAACGCCAACCTTAGCTCGAGTTGATTCCACCTCAGCGCTGGGAGCTGGCGTCGCGCGGACAAACTCCATGAGCTCTGTTGCATCCACCAAGGCCAAGCAAGAGTTTGATGCTTTGTTTGAGTCCAACAAGCCCAAAACTGCCGCGCCAGCACCTATTCCTCGCCCCACAACCCCTGCACCAATTGCGCCTTCCCCCGCCGCGGGAACTACCATCCCGCGACCCAGCACGCCCAGTCCCGACAAGGCTTCCCCGTCTCGTATCAACACCGGGTCCCCAACACGGCCACCACCTCCAGCTCCACCCACACCGCGCGGGCAATCTCCTGGTCCACAGGTCCCACCAAGTCCGGGTTCCTCCCCGACGAAGAAACCTGCCAGTCTCAAAGGGTTCTCGTTAGGCTTTGAGCCTCGAAAGGACGTCAATAGCGGAGATCACTCCATGAAGCCCGCCAGTGTTAGGAGTGTGCCGTTGTTCGAGTCTGAGGAGAAGGACTCGGCGCAGGTACTTGCGCCCACTCCTCTCTCTGCACCTGCGAAGAGTACGGCCGATTTGTTTGGGACTGCTGAAGTCGACTTTGCTGGAGCGTTTGGAGGAGCACCGCCAGCGCTTGTTCCCACAACATCCGCTTCTGCTTCCCCCGCGCAGGATGCGAGTGCGAGTGCAGCGCGGCCTGCTCAATCCCCTGCAGATGTTGGCTTTGGCATCGGCTCTGCTGATCAGATGGCTGGGTTTGGAACTCCCGCGTTTGATCTGAGCAGCGACGACATCTTCCCTGCCGTCGCTCTGCAAAATGCCCCGGCCGGACCGTCGCCGGCACCATCTCAGCCTCTAGGTCCCTCGGCATTCGACGCCGATTTCGAGTCGAACTTTGGGAGCTTGCAGAGCGACAATAACTCGGGTTCCACTCCTGCTCTGCCCAAACCTGCCACAGTGAAAAGCGACGATGCCTTCAGCGCCATGTCAGCCATCGACATTGACGCCGAGATGGAAAACGCATTCATCGAGTCAAACGCTACGGAAGCGGAGAGAGTGAAGCGCGCCGCGACCCCGGATTTTGACACGCAAGGGTTCGCCGCAAAGGACTTTGACGACGACGCGTTCGAGTTCACTGCCACTTTCGACAACGCGTCTATGAAGAGTATGGGCAAGACTGGGAAGCTGACTCAATCTCCCAAATTCGAGGCTGCGTTCGACACGGCCTTCCCGCCCGCCAGCAACGACCCGTTTGCGGCGTCGGACCCGTTCGGATTCAAAGCGTCGCCGCCACGGACCTCCACTGCCGCTGCGCAAATGTCGGTCGCGGACATGGACGCGGTGTTTGGAGGTGGACCCAACACGGCTAAGCCTGAGCAGAACGGAACCGCCACCGCCAATGGGTTTGACGATGTGTTTGGAAGCTTCCAAGCTGCCTTTCCGCCCGTAGGAGCATCATCGTCAACAGCTCCATCGACGTCTCCCACCAACATTGACACGGCGAAATCGAAAGCTGCGTCCCCAGGGAAGAAGCCCGCCCC
Organism: Fimicolochytrium jonesii; assembly: GCF_025526975.1. NCBI lineage: Eukaryota > Fungi > Chytridiomycota > Chytridiomycetes > Spizellomycetales > Powellomycetaceae > Fimicolochytrium > Fimicolochytrium jonesii. Next base: position 76,593 of record NW_026515695.1, read on the forward strand.
GCCATTACCGCAACGTGCTGCTACGACAGACGACGCGGATGAGGTCAAGCAGATCACGGCGCTTGGGTTTACAAAGGAGCAGGCTATCAATGCGTTGGAGTTGTAAGTGGAGTCAACTCGATCGTAGGATTTTGTTGACCGCGTTGTTGACAGGTTTTTTCGTTCTCTCCCTGTACAGGAACGCGTTTGATGTTGCTCAAGCGACGAACTACCTTTTGGATGCAAGCAAGTGATAGTCGCAATAGCACACAAGCAACCGGCACAATCAAACGCAAAGCACACGCAGGCAGTCCATTCCGGCCACCGTAACCCCGATCAACCAAGTTCTTCTTTTTCCAACCTTCTCATACTACGCTATTTCACACCTTCGGGCACCTCTTCAAAATAGGAGGCATCTCGTCCATTTTCTTGTTACCTTATAATTTGACATGGTGCCTCGCATTCTATCCCTCTACTACTTTTCTAGTACTTTGCGAATACACTGCAGCTCTCGTGAATGTTTTTTCCCGCGCATCACAGGATCTCTGCATAACCTATGAAGATGGAGATGGACTAGCCACATGGACAACGGAGCATGGCTGGTGGATATATGTATATGGAAGGGAGATTCACGGACTGCCACCCATGGACAACCTTGGATGCCATTGGGCCTGATGGTAGATCATATAATATGCTTGCATGATGGTCTATCTCCGACAAGGAGCACCACGTCAAACACAGAGTGGCCGTATCTGCCAGTTGCATTTGCCGCGGCAGAATGTGGCGAGACTCGGCGAGACGCGTGGAAGGTCTTGCGTATTGCGAAGGCGACGGTCGCGGTAAACCGTTGGTCGCATCGAATTGTGAAGTTATGGGTGATTGGTTTCACGCTCGCAAGTTTCCGCGTTCACCACCGTTTACACGAACAAAAAGCTTGCCAAGCACCAATCACCGAGTGGTCAGAGACCTCGAAAGTTTGACAGCGCAGCTGCCGAACACCTACAGGGTACAACCAGAATGTGGTGTGACGTTCGACGCCATTCAGTCCCGGTCGATCCGAATCCCTTGAATGCCCGCATTCCCGACGCGTTTCAGCCGTGTTCCAGTCTTCCATGGAGTTTAGGGCGGAGGTAGTCATCATGGGATTGATGTTGACATTAGACAACAATGGCCGCGTGGGGGCGTTTCTTGCACCTGCCCCACATGTCTGTCTGTTTGTTTATGCGGATTGTTGATCGCCAGAGTGACACCGGGCGCCTCCCACCGGGTACCAGTCAGCAGCGCGACGCGCCACACTTGTTTCTCCCACTCCGACTGCTAAAATATTCTTGGGAAAGAGAGCAAAGAGAACGCTCTGAGGCTTGAGCGGACTGACAAAAACATAACCCCCATCGCTCAACGGCACCCCCCAACTTTCGTCCGGCCTCGTTTTCTACGTTCTCGCAGGCTCTCGAAATAAAGTGACCTCTCCTCTCTCCAAGGCATTCTTTCGCTCGCTGGACGACGACTCAATACCACCCACGCCCCAAGCAACCTGAAAATCTCCCTCATCTCATAGGGGCACGGCAAAACGAAATCTGATCTAGTACATACCACCACAAGATGGCCACCCCGTCCGTAAACCTCCAAAATGCGTGCGCCATGGGCTACCTCGCCTCAACAAAGACAACAGACCCGTTAGCAGCAATGGCCTTCTGCCAAAAGGAGTTCACCGACTTTGGCGTTAACGTCGCTTACACCGTCGGGCCGAAATTTGGTGGACCTTCCCTCGTCCTGGGAGCTTGTCTGCCGTTTCTAGCCATTTCGTTCATCGTCGCCATAATACGTCTGTGGAAGCGAATGAGCCTGAGAGCGGCGTTTTTGATGCTGGCTGTCGCGGGAAATGTGTGTTTCATGACTGCGATCATGATAGCGACCGTCAAGCCGCCTGCATCCATTTTCACCGATAAGCTTGGTGTTCTCGGTCTTTTGACCATTCTGACATTCGTGACAATGGCAGCGATCATCCGGTCCTCGATCCTCATGAAAGAGAGCCGACGCAAACTCTTTGTCGGAATCACCTGTGGTGCCCTCGCGATCTACGGCGGCGGTCTCGTCTACCTTGCCCTCAAGGAAATCAACGACTCCCCAACAGTGCCTACCCGCTTCAGTGTTCGCTTCGTCGGGTTTTTCTATATCCCTTTGATCGTGTACATCATCGCCGGTCTGTTTTGCTTCTCGTGGAACTTGCCCAAGCACTGGGGCGCGACGAACGTCTCGGGAAACAATGGCGGCAGCTCCCGTGTTGCGGCTATGATACGGACCCTCAGGGTTGTCAACGACTTTATGATGGGATTCGTTCTCGTCGTGTGTTTGAGCGAGTTGGCTGTCGTGTTCCCATTGCGAAGTGAGTACCATCTTCCTGCTGAGGGCATGATGCAGCATTTGCGATCCAACCTTCCATCCTAATCATTCCCTTCTTCCCTCCAGCCTCCGACTTTGGCAACCCGTCCGCCTGCCTGCACATGACACTCATTCTCTTCCTCGAAAACATGTTCGAAACCGTTTCCAACCTCCTCAAAAACAACCATGCCTTCATCACTCGCATGCAAGAATCCGTTGTCAAATCCGGCACCCGCAACGCCAACAACACCAACTCACCCCACATCGCCAACAACCGGCACAACAGCGAGGCTTACAACATGGGATCCCACCAGCACGGCCTGTCCTCGTCTACCGTCCTCTCTGAGAGCTGGGTAGAGGATCCCGAGGCTCGAGGATACGAGGCGCCGATGGAGCGCGAGATGGCGCATGCTGGGCAGATGGCGCATGGTGGGCAAATGGCGTATGCCGGGCAGAACAAGTATGGAACGCAGAGCTATGAGGACTGGCAGCAAAGGCGGTATTAGATCTTAGATCCATGCGGACACGTCCCCCTTTCATCGGCGTAGTTTTTTTCCCACTCTTCTATGTAGAGGGCCCTACTTCCCAGTGTGCTAGTGTAGACACCCAGAGATATAGGCCCACGCTACCTTTCGTTTACAGCAGATGTAGGGCGTCACGCCCAGAGTGTATATAGTTGGGTTGCTGCGATACCCCGCTGTGCGGGGTCAGGGAGAAATATATGGGATTTTTCGATACTTCTCTTGCAACGAATCACGGTGGCAGACCCCCCAAAAAGGTCAATCTGATTGCAAATGCCTCAAAGTCACTTAATCCCCACCCGCCCCTTCATGCTCAATCAACGTTGGTGAAAACTCCGTCTCAAGCACGCTCTCTTCATACTCTTCCGTCCCATTGATCTGGTTGAGGTAGTCAGGGTTAGCGAGCGTCTGGGAGATGGTAGACATAGAGGGCCTGTGCCGCGCTTCGGCGGCCCAGCACATTGACATCAGCCATGACTGCGTGAGGAATGAGGAGATGTAAGTGAGGGATGTGACAAGGTCGAAGGTTATGATGTGTGTAATCCAGAACGTACTAGATGCTCGGGAGTGTACTCGGGTATCTCGGGTCTCATATTTTCCAACAAGACCTGCACCAAGCAAGACCATCGTCAGCCACACCCAACTCCCAATGCACCAGCAGCCCAACTCAAACCCATACCTTCATCCCAATAATCATCGCATTCATATTCTCATAGGGTGGCGCCCTCGTCACAATCTCATGTAACAGGATCCCATATGCATACACATCCAACGCCTTCCAATCCTTCACGAACGACGGGCCGCGGAGCAGTTCCGGGCCGAGCCATTCCGTGCGGGCTAGGTACCGGCTCGTGGTTGAACGGAGGGGCGAGAGAAAGGGGTTGGTGATGCCGTAGTCGGTGAGTTTGGGGGTTAGGTCGGGGCCGAGCTAGTGAGTGGGAGGTGAGATGGGCTGCGTGGGGTGGGAATGGGGACGGGGAGGGCGGGGCTTACCAGGATGTTTTGGGATTTGAGATTGGAGTGTGCGACGGGTGGGTCTTGTTCGTGGAGGAAGAGCAGACCTGCGTAGGCGAAGGGGTTTGGTGAGGAACATGTATCATAGTACCGGAGGCGATACTCTCACCGGCCACATACCTGCACAAACCCCCGACGCAAACGCCATCGCAACATCCAATGAAATCTCAATACTCGGCTCATGCAAATACGTCCACAGATCGCCGCGGGGCATGTACTCGGTCAACACGCCCACATTCGGCGGGGTGATGCACGCCGCGAGAATGGGCAGCAGGTTCGGGTGGAACAATTTGCGAATGTTGCCAATTTCGGTGCGGAGCTGCCGCACGTCTTCGGCGGTGATGCGTTTTTGGTTGAGGGGGGTGCGGATGATGACGTTGTAGTTGTTCCATTTGCCGCGGCGGGTGATGATGTGGTGTGAGACATAGAGGGGTTCGGGGACCGTTTGGACGGTTGTTGCGGCGATTTCCCAGTCCACGCCGCCTTTGAGTGTGTTCATGCGGTGAGAAAGTGCGTTCTTTGAGGGACGCGATTATAGGGAGCATAATCTTACCTTTCGCCAGAAACCTTGTCTTCGCCTCCTCTTTAGCCTGCGCAAATGTCCGTGCTGCATCCAGCATGTTGGATGATGCACATCTCAAGCAACCCCTACCGAAAACAATCCCACGTACCAGGCGCCTGTATGGTCTGCGCACCCTCCGCAGAGCCTTCCAACTCCTCCCTAATCTCCAGACTCGTCCGCCCCAACGGCGTCTTCTGATATTTATTCTTGATAGCAACCCATGCCCCTGCCTCCTTTGTCAGATAAACAGCTACATCTTGATGCCGCCAGAAACAGGCGTAATGTAGTGCGGTGTTGCCATGATCGTTGGCCTGGTTCACTTCAGTAATGGTAGGCGAGGGTTAGCAAACGTTGTTTGGACCGCCCGCATGTACGTGTCTGGTGCCCCCACTCACCTTCGGCGCCTTTCGCAACGAGCTACTGTGCAATTGCGAGGTCAGCATCCAGTGGACCATGTGTACAGATTTGGAAATGGCACACCGACCTTCTTGACGATATCCAGCGCCCCAAGTGCAGAAGCCAATATCAGCGGCGTGTCTCCGGCGACGTTCAGAGCGTTCAGATCTACATTTGACTGCCGCAGGCACCAATCCACGACCGCTGGCTTTCCTAGATCGCAGAGGTCGATGAGGATTGATGCCATGGTTTCCTGCTCAACAAACTTGAGTTGATTCTCCTACCTGCTTTGGAAGCCACATGCAGAACCGTATTCTCCTGCTGGTCTCTTTCGGCCGCGCCCTCCGTCTCTTGCTCAGGATCCTGCACGATTTGCTCTATTGCCTCCACGTCCCCTTCCTTTGCTTTCTCATGGATGAGACCCATCTCAACCGGGATTTGTTGGGTTAAAACTCTGCTAACTTTACTATCAGGCAAACCGCCCTATCGCAAAAAAAGACTTGGGGGCGATTTGCCGATGCACAGAGACCTTGTGCAAAAGCCGAGGGTTGTTTCTGGGGGGTAAGATCGGGCAATAAGGGGAGGCTGGACTGGAGACCCAACGAGCACGGCTCATTCAAACTTTCCCACGGTGGGTCTGTAATTTGACCTTAGACTAAGGAGTTTCCCAGAGAATGTAGGGGTTCGAAGGTTGCCGTTGGAACAAAGGTGAGAGCTGAGGCGAAAACGCGTGACACACCTATTGACGCGTGCGATTCGGACTGCCGACTGTCGCTTGACGAAAGGAAGCTGTACGGACTGATGTACTGTACGTCCGCCAGCATCAGTTCAGCATTCATATAGCTAGATCTCCGTCACGTCATAATTTACGGAAGGAATGTGGACAGTAGTGGTTCCCATCACGAGGGGGTGGGACTACGAGGGCTATATCGGCAGATGGAGAATAGGCAGCACGGCGCCTAGCAGAAGTCTATTCTAGAGGGCACGAGTGATCCTTAGAGTTTATGCGGTGGACCAGCCCGTCATGCCCATACGCCACGATTGAGCGTGTCTCGATATTGAAGGTGCTATAAAGCTTTCGCCTTGCCCGCATCAGCCGTCTCCAGAGCAGCCAAGTTCCCGGGCCACAGGGGTATCAGTCTCGAGGTAGAGCGCTGATACAACTACACGAATGTAAATGGTGTCAGGACCAAGCATGCAACAGCCATTACACGCCACATCTCATTACTCACCTTGTACAGAGGGTACTTCCGCGCCGTAATGTACTCCGTGAAAGTAGTGCTGCCCTGGAAGAGCAGTGTCAACTGCACTGCCCCCACAATCGTCCAATTCACAAGCCGATACGGATCCTCAGCAACCAAGCCGACCAGCGTCTCCAAGGTGAGGTTCGATCCCTTCTGCGCCGCAAGACCCGCCAGGTTCGCTGACACGGAGAACGCGTAGACACACCACCACAGAGAGATCTCGCAAAAGAAGTTGGGGTGGCGAGAGTACTTGAACAGCCCAGATGTAATGAACCCGCGCGCAAACTTCGGGTCGTTTTCAACCGAGCCCTTTCCAGCCTTCTTCCGGGCATCTAATCTAGCATACTTTGCGGTCTGGAACGCAAGCTGCTGGTTATCCGCCGTGATTTCCCCTATCAAGCATGCCGCGAAGGCGCCCAACACGATCGTGTCCAGTGACGTCCATTCTGGCGCCACAGTCCCACTGCGCTTTATTTGTGTCATCGGTACCGCGATGCAGAGCAAGAGGAGGTTTTGGTAGAAGGAAATGAAAACGAGATGGAAGGCCTGCCAGAGGAAGCCTGCAGGGATGATTTGGCGCAGGTATTCCCATCGGTAGTCTTCGTCCTTTGGGTTATAACCACCTCTTTGAATCGCAATCGACGAGGCACGTCAGCTACTCAACGCCGCGGTTGGTAAAGCAACCCAGAACTGCCCTCGCACTCACTTTCTCCAAAAATTGTACGACAGCCTCAACCCCCAGATCAGAATTGCAGTCGAGACTACTTGACTCCGGATATCCGCCCCGGCCAAAAAGTAGGTGTAGACAACAGGGAAGATGGACCATCCTCTGTCCACCCAGGAGCAATTGCCGGTCAGCAGACCCAAGACGTAGCAGAGGGTGGTGAGCACCCCGAAGGCGTAGAGGGTCGGGTTCCCGACCTCTTCGAAGGCTTCGTTTAGGAGGCCGGCCCACATTGTTTCTGGCGGAGTTCTGTGAGGTACTTTGCTGCGGAGAGGGGATGTTGCTTCACGTCGTCGTTGGCCAAGAAACCGTGCGGAGAATCGACCTCTCCAACCCCTGAGACCCCTGCTCTTGAAAACTTAGACCGACGGAACCTCGCACTTCTTCCACCCATTTTGTGCCTTTGCTCAGCGGCTACATCTCGAGGTAAGGCCACCAACAGCCCAACACTGGACTGCTCACCCAATAGTACCATGGTGACACTGCATTGCATACCAGTGGCTTTCGAACTCGTCTCTGACGGTTGTGTCTTTTGCGAAGGGAAGTTGGACCTGTTGATGAGCGTTTTAAGTCGGCATTGAAGTATGTAATAACTGTTCGAGACTTCCGTTGGAGATCTTGGACCGTGGCTGGCCCGTGGGGATCAGAGCGGGGATCAACGTGGCAGAGACAACCACGCGACGTTCGCCTTACAAACCCCATCTTGCCCCCAACATTCAACACCTCTACATGCAATCTCTCTCGACATTCACAACGCAAGCCCTCGGAACCACCCTCCCTACCCTCTTCCACGCCGCCCACACCTCAACCTCCTCGTCCGCAACCTGCGCCGCATACCCAACCGCAATAATGTCCTCCACACCGCCAACCGACAAGAAGCCCACCGAAAAGCCAGAGGAGAAACCCGCACCTGCAACCGACGACAGCGTGATGGACGCCATATTCAATAAACCGATGAAGGGGCCTACTACGGGGCCGTATATACTTCATGGGAAAACTCAGCCGTATCCGCCGAAGAGGATTCCGGTGGTTCCTGTTAAGAGGTTGTAGGGTTAGCTACCTTCTTGTCGGTGGCATGGTGGATGTGTTTCGTATTGTAGAGAGTACGTAGCTAGGTCAGTTTTGGGAAGAGGAGAGTTCGTCCGCCGCCAGACCCGGTGGCAAGCCGTCGCCAACGCTGAGGATCCATCGAACGTAGGCTTACGATGGACGGTAGCGGTCGGGCAAAAGACATCAGGAAGTTTGCTAGATACAACTGCGTTCTTCAATGGATAGCTTTCGTAATAGAACAGAGAAGAACGAGTGCAGTTACGTCCTGGAACTTGTGACATGGAGATATGATTTCATTGATTTAGAGTAACATTGCATAGGGAAATACACTGATTCCACAGAGTACAGTATATACACGAAATCTACTCCAACAACGCATCAAGAACCTCAGCAGCCGTGCGCTTCGCCTTGCTGGTCGTCGCGGCGTTGCATCTTCCCTCGTACGTGGGCTCCGGCGCATAATTGATAGATAAAATGACATTCTTTGACTCGGAGCTATGCTCGGCCATCCGATCGATCCCAGAGAGGTCCTTAAACTTCACAGTTTCAACCTTCTCCCCACCAAGACGCTGCTCAATCGGTTTCACAATGTCCCGCCCCGTCGTCTCCTCTGGCCCGTTGACGACATACGCGCCCGGTTGTGTTTCTCCGTGTCGCAGTATAAACCCCAGCGACAATCCCTTCTGCGTCCCCGTCCTGCGATAAATCTTGATGAATTTCACAGCGGGCCACAGGAAAAAATTCAGAAACCCGTTCGGCTGCAGCGACGTCCAGTGCAAGTTGCTGAACTCGGGCTGGCTGAGCATCGTCTCGATCGCCCAGTGGGAACGCGGGTAGTATGCCTTGAAATCCGCGATGCGCTTGTGCCTGTCTATGATGACGTCAGCAATTAAGCATGAGTCAGCGCAGTCAGAGAAGGCCGCGCTCTTTCACATGGGTGCATTTCCATCCTACGCACGCACGGAACGCATAAGAACGTTGCAGAGCATACGAGCATTGGAGTTGCCAGCCAAAGGATTGGCGATCTGGTTACACTCTGGGACGGCTTAGTCAGATACTTGGAGGCTTGCAGGAGCTCCGGAGGCACTTCGCATTGTCCAAGGATCGCACCCATCGCGCATTTAAGGAAGCTTCAGTGGTACGCTGCCCGTGGGAAATTATCAAACTCCCAAGATCACTTGTACTGACTTCTCGAATGCTTAAGACAGGACTGTTCTACCTCAAGAACAAATTACTCTTAACTTCGAAGCGCGAGGAAGCGGACTAAGATACGATACGCTCGTGAGAAAGTCTCCATAGAATTCCGGCAGCATGTTTCACCCGAGAGGATGGGATCTTGCCCGTCGAAGTTGCACATCGGATGTCCTATGCACGGCATCAAGACAACGGTGTAGCTCACGAAAAGCACAGGACATCTCATGCGCACCACATCCGCGCATGACGAAACGCTCATTGTCTTCCGGTCCAAATTTCTACCACAACCGCATCCTTGAACAGTACGCAGCACGCGAAACCCGTCGCGTCACCCTACGGCAATTGACAGTCTTTGGACGAACACTCTCTGAAGAAAAGCTCCTAAAAAGCGCGAACTACGTGCGCGCGGAACTGCCCGTCCGCTTAGCACACCGCATCGCTGATTTCCAACATCTTCCGTTCGTCGTCGGCACGAATCCACATATCGAGTTTATATATCATCTGTATTGGGCAGCGTTTGAGATGTTTCGCGCGATCAAGCCGATAGAGACTTTGGAGCAGAATAGGGAGTTTTGCGAGACGGTGGAGATTATGCTGGATAGGCATCTCGTCGCTATCCCACGTTTAGCTATGGGCATCGCCGAATCGTCAGAGCATTTGCAACCGCGGGAAGCCGATCGGTTTATGAACGAGATGCTGCGGAGTCGAATTGGGAGAAGAGTGTTGGCGGAACAGCACATCAAGTTGTCCGCTGTCTTTGATGGCCACGAGCACCAAGAAGAGTCCTTCATTGGCATCGTCAACACAAAATGTCGTGCAGAGGATGTTGTAAGGAAATGCGCTGCGTTGGCCGGCAAAATCTTTGAGGATGGATTGGGAATACAACCACCGGAAGTAGTCGTCGACGGGTTCCTCGACGCGACGTTCACGTATATCCCGGACCAGATCGAGTACATCGTCTTTGAGCTGTTGAAGAACAGTATGTGGGCGACGATCGAGAAGCACGCACCACATGTATTAAACAACCCCCCGGCCCCACAAAAGTCTCATTCGAACGAAGAAACAGAAGCATCCAGCACGACGGCAGCATACTCAGAGCGGAGGCCCCGACGAGGGGAGGCCTGGGATACCAACGCAGTGATGCGAAACATGTTATCGCCAACCGAACGGGACATCAAGTCCATGGACACGACCAACCACGACACGGCCTCAGACAGCCCGAACCCCACCGTCTTACCCTCCGCATCCTCCGCCGCCAAGCGAAACACCCCTCCCTCCTCCAGCGCACCCACCCTCCCCCCCATCCGCGCCACAATAGGCTCCGCCAGCAACGTCCTCACCTTCCGCGTCTCCGACCAAGGCGGCGGCATCCCCTCCACTACCCTCCCCTACATCTACTCCTATTCCCACCCCTCCAAGCGCAAGTTCCTCAACCTCGACCGCGTGCCCCGTCTCGCTGCGAAAGTCCACGAGACCGAGGACGCGCTTATACCCCCCGGGTTGAAGTTGGGACTCGGGCTGCCGATGTCGAAGGTGTATGCGAATTATTGGGGTGGGGAGCTGGATTTGATGTCGATGGAGGGGTTTGGGACGGATGCGTATCTGAAATTGAAGGTCGGGAATCAGATTGAGAATTTGACGTATGTTCCTTGAGAACGGGCTTGGATTTGAACCGAGTTTGGGTACTGAGATGAACTTTGGTCGTTGAGGAAGGGAGGGAGCATGCGGAATCTTCCGCCTTTTGTACTCTCATATATATATCGTCTGTGAATATACCGTTGTGTATATAGCTGAAAACTGTAAAATCGTCGAATACGATTTCGGCATCATCCTCTTCTGCAAGCGGGGGGCCACACAAAAACTTTCTCGAGATTGTGAGAATGGGATTGCAGAGAACGGCCGCTCGGATGCAAAGGAAGCGTCGAATGTACTCTGAAGTCCATATTTTGGCGGAACTATATACACAAATGGACTGTTGGCGAGACCTCTCCACAAAACGCCGTGTCTACAATTACTTCCCTTCTTCCACATCGCCTAGGCCATGGAGACAGGGGTCACCGCATGGCTTCCTCCTGTTTGTTCTCCTCTGCCTTGGCAACGACCTCCTCAAAATGACTATCAATCTCCATATCATCAGGAAACTCATCGTCACCAGACTCTTCATCAGGGTCTACCGGTTTAGTCGTCGTTGTGGTAGGCGCCGGTGCGGTCGTCGTCGTTTTGTTCACTTCCGGTTTAACGGCTGGCGGCGCGTTCATCGGTGCCGGCCGTGAAGTACGTTGCTGTGCGGCACTCCCACCTCCCTGCGCAGTGTTGCTACTGGCACCAGGAGCAGCAGCACCCTTGCTCAAATCAAACCACTGATTCGGGTGCTCGATCGTCTGGACCATCGCCGCCGCGCCTCCAGCCTGCATCGCCGCCAGCGCATTCCCCGCCATCTCATGCGCCTGTCCCCTCGTCGCCTCAAACAGCTTCGTGCACGCAACCTGATAATGCCCCTCTTTCGCCAGATGCGCAATCTCCGCCACCCCGCCCTCCGAGACCGCGTAGGATCGCAGCATGTCCTTGACGAGGGAGTTGGGCAGATGTCGGAACGGACACCCGTGCGCGTCCTGCGGGCCGGGCGGGTTGGAGGTGATGATCTTGACGCACGAGTATGGGGTGTAGTTTGTGCGTTTGCCTTCGAGACCGTAGTTGTAGCGGATATTGTACGCGTATCCCTTTTGAAACTGGTCGTCGGTCATGCGGTGGAAGGCGTTGCGCCAGAACACGAGCGCTTCCTCCATGGGCAGGCCGATGCCTTTGAGGAATAGGCCGAGTTGGAGACGGCCGACGTGCTTGAGGTGCGCTTCGCGGCGGAGGGCGGAGTGGAGGTTGCGCATGCAGGGCGGGAAGTGCGCGACGAGGCCGTCGACATCGCTGGCGTTGACGCGGTTGGAGGCGTTGGCGCCGTCGGCGGTGTAGGCTTTCGACAGGTACTGTTTGGAGATAGAGGTAAGGACGGGTACGAGCCGGTCGTCCTCGTCCATCCGCGGCAGCGCTTTCGCAGTCGCTTCCAGCGCATCGTTAAGATGGCTCTTGAACGCATTAGCGACCAAGATCGCCTGGTCGCGTTCAGGAACGTAGGCCCATCCGGCTTTGATAAACACCCGTCGCTTGGCCACCAGTTTCAACACATGCTCGAATGGCACACGGTAGAAATTCGTCTGTTGCAGCTGGTCGGCGCTAAACCCATGCGTAGCCCGCAGATCCGCCGCCAGTTCCGTGCGTTCCGCCGCGGTAATCACCTGCATATCCAGCTTCACGTGGCGGATGAACCGATCCCGCTCGACCTGCTCCTCTTGCTTAAACCGATGCATAAACAACGCCGTCTCCTGCTTGACCAGCCATTTCCTCAGATCGATGGTGCGGCAGTACGCTAAACGGAGGATGAAATGCCCAACATGGTCCCTTTTGCGTTCCTGGAACACCGCTTGCTGACCCACGATCGGCACCCGGATATTGCGGGTCAGGTTCAGGTTCTGTTCCTGCAGCCATTGGTGAATATAGTGCGCCACGTCCTCGCGGGTCTTGTAGCGCAGGTTGGCGGTTTCGACGGCTTTGAGCATCCGCAGCCTGTCTAGCGCGAACGTTTCGAATTCAGTCAGGGTGAGCTCGTACGGCGGCGGGTCGATGTAGAAGTTTAGAGAGAAAGGGTAGGTGGAGGCCAGTTGCGGGTAGCTGTTGATGAGCGTCGCGGTGCCTCCGCTGGCTGTGCTTTCGGAGTGGCGGGTGACTCGGTAGGCATTATCGGAGACGGATGCTGCTGTTGCGGCTGTACGTTGCTTCAGCATTGTGGGCGGTGGGCGGAAATGGCACCACTTATTTAGTTTTCGGGTTCGCTATTTGCAGAAGTAGGTGGAGGTAGGCGGTATCAAAAGCAGCAGGCGGGTGGGTGCGAGGGACGCCTGGACGAACTCTCGCTTTCGGACAAGAAAAACAGACTCGGTCGGACGCGACGCCTTCGAGCCCCTCCAAATCCGCACCCGGTCATACTCAACCAACGGACAGAATAGCTGATGGACGTGGAAGGACAGCAAAACACTACTAGGCCTGCTGGTTACCCTCTTCCATCTCTCACCTGCACTTTGTACTGGTCTCTGTGAGTTGAGTTGGATGACAATATGCGTTTTGAGGCACCTCCAATATGCGTGGTCTCTGCTTCCAACCTTTGCACAAATCGAGTCCTCTTCCCGTTCTGCCAGGTGCCATTGGTTCTGTCTATCACCGAGAGGGACAATGTCCAACAGTTTGTTAGCGCGAAGGGTCACTCTATCGCTTGAGTGTGCTGCTCCCTTTGCTCTGAGCAACCGCGTCGACGCCGCCTTCGCCGTTCACCCTGCCGTTCATGCAGAACCCAATCGCTAGACACTCGCCACACAATTTCCGACGCTTCACCAATATCACAAATGACACCGAATATAAGGTCCTTACGCAAGGCGGATGGTTCATGTTGCAATGCACGTACCATGCCATTTGCCATCGCTCAGTATTTGGAGCGTGCATACAAGGTATCGGCAAGTTGTGAGGCGCATACGCAAAAATACTTGATTCCTGGTCTTAGTTGCATTTCTTCGATGAACATGTCCGTGTCACACTCAGCGTGCATGAGATATGTACACTGGTCTTTGCAGCTGGATTATGCGCTATAATGCATGTGCCGCGTGGAGGTTTTGGCGGGCAAAACATTCGCAACAGAGTTAGCTTTGCCGCACAGGGGAACGATTTTGAACCGCGCGAGGCAGGATCCGGCCGGCGGCGGCAGGGTCTGCTGGTGGCATACGGGCTGGATGCATACAGTCAGTCTTTCACGCCTCATGGCTCGCATGCAGTGCAAATACACTCCAAGCTTCCAAGACTTCCAGTTGAGTCTTGACGCCAGACGCGAAAAACCTTCTGCGGGAAGGCATAACGTAAGCACATAGAAGGCGCGAACGCGTCAAGTTATAGTCGAAGTACGGATTCAGGACACCCCTGGGCGGTCAATCTCGAGTCTCCAGTCATTTATTCTTCTGGCGCGGAGATAGCCCCGTATGCAATAGTACGAGCTTGAAGTGCCAAAGAATGTTGCAGACCGCATGTGCACACGCAGCTCCCCAGCCTCCGTAGGAAGGTCCGGCTCCGCCCATGTGAGGGGTATATAAAACGGCGAGCTTGCCGCCACGAACCAAGATTACTGCAGCCACTCAGCTCTCCATATACCCAGATCACAGACGTCCCCAGCCGGCGGCAAGTGTTCATATCAGCAAGATGACTTACCAAAAGCTCGAATACGGTCCAACGAAGCGAGCGCGTCGCCCACAAAGCCTTACGGAAGCGATCGTCGCCGCTTTTCGCGACCACCCACTAGTCCGCATCGCCATCATCGCCGCTCTCGCCCTCACCATCTTCTACTCGGCGCGGCATTCCCGTTTTAGCTCGTTCAGCTTACCGCCCGATGAGCATGACCATTCTGCGAGATATGGCAGCCCTATGCAGAGATTCATGAATTCTAAGGACGGGAAGCCGCCGTTCATGGCTGCGGCCCCAACGGCCGCACCCGGGGCCCGCGTGTCCCCAGTTGACGAACTGACAGTCGAGCGCGAGCCTGCGAGAGATGCGGAGGAGGGTGAACAGCGGTCGTCTGATGACAACAATAACACCGAGCCTATGTTGAGTGGATTCCGACGAACGCCGGAACGGTTCAACCCGAAGTTTGATGGGTTTGCGGTCTCGCTCAAATCGGGCGTCGATGTCGTACATGAGCGGTCGTTGATCCAGCTCATGTCGTTTTTGCAACCGATACGGAACCTTATGTTGATTGGAGATGGGGTTGTCGAGGTGGGCGATTTGGAGATGGTGGATGTTGTGACGGATTTGTACGAGAAGGATGAGGCAAAGAAGCTGGAAAAGAGGAATCTAGGTAGGTTGTTATCTGCGACCGCACGCTGAGAACGTGAGACCCCACTGATTCGATGTTCTCCATCCAGTAGCAGCAAAGCCCAAAGCTCATAAGGAGCGAAAAGTATCCCACAAAGCTTCCGACTCCGTGCAAGTCGACGAATCCTCCCAAGGCTGGAAATCCGACAGCCACAAGAACCTCCCCGGATTCCGCGAGCTTTGGAACCGCTTCCCGGACGCGGACTGGTACGTCATGCTCGACGATGACACCTACGTCTTCTTCGACAACCTCGCCGACAGGCTCTCCATCTACGACCCAGAACACAAACACTATTTCGGCGCAAAGACACAATTCGTTGGCTGCGATAATATCTGGCAGTGGGGGCAAGGGCCGTACTTTGCCCATGGGGGAAGTGGGATCGTGCTGTCCCGCGGCGCACTGCGCGAGCTGGTCGAGGGTGTTGATGTCTGCATTGAGAGGTACAAGACCTGTTGGGCAGGGGACGTCCGCACCGCCCTCTGTCTTCGCGACCAGGGCATCCTCCTCCACTCCCCCTCGGGCTTCCATGGCTCCCCGCCCAACAAAGACTTTTGGTTCCCGCACAACCCGTGCGACAGGCCAATGACCTTCCACCACCTCCTCGTCAAGCAGATACAGGACCTGTACAATCTTGAACGGCGGATGATATCACAGCACGGAAAAGGGTCGGTGGCGTTTGGGGATATCTACTGGGACTGGCATGCGGGGTCGGAGCTGCAGACCAATTATGATAGACGAGGCGCCGATGTTGCGCAACTGCCTGCGAATACGACGCAGGCTTGCCAGGCGTTGTGTGCGAGCAAGAAGATCTGCACGACATTTGTGTTTGATGGAAAGATGTGCTGGTATGTTTACTCGTGCTCTTTATTGGGTTCCCGTTCCAGATTTACTGATGTACCGTCATTGCCAGGATGAAAGACCGCATCCCGCCTGGCTCACCAGAGAAAGGCATGACAACTGGCATCGTCAAATCTCGCTACACATGCGGGGGCTCGTCTCGTGGTGGATTCCGGTGAATGAGCCTCCGTAAAGGAGGAGCTCGCGTTGCATCACAGACTCCTTTTAACACACCAAAAGACGATTTTCATGTACAAACCCCTTTCAATGTGTGAATACCGGCCTGGGCTTCCAGCTTGGCGTATTTAACTGTCAATGACTATATACATATCCACTCTTCATTTGCCCTATCTTGGATGCGTCTGGCACAGCTTCGCGGCGGATATATCGATGTGCGGCTACCTCTGCTCGCAGGGAGGTCGTTGATGCCCACCATTTGGTGGGGATGCTTCCGTTGTCAAGGGCCTTTCTATGTACGCACTTCCATGAGTGGGCGTGGTGGAAACGACGGTTGCTGTACTTCTCCAACTGCGTGTACACAGCAACCTGACAGGCAGGCCCCCGAAGGCTATAGTCGAGAGGTTGTCTTCCAACTTCTCCCTACGTACGCTGTGCGTCGTTGATGCTGATCAGGCGGTTCCTCAGAGCTGGTAGGTGACAACCATTTCAGGCGTCAATCTTCCAGATTGTGAACACTGTGCCTTCATGATTCCGGCAGTTATTGCTGATCTTCAAATCGGTACGTGTTTTCCTGCAAAAAGAAACCATGCAGTTGGAAAGGGTTCCAAAGACCGGACATCTACGCCAGCGCGAACCTCAAGAATCTCATTCAACCGGTCTTGCAGCCATGGTACGATTTCGGTATCTGTTGGAGGAGTTCGAACCAGTGGGTCAGTAGAGTCGGAAGCTGAACCTGCCACGTCCGTGTGCATGTCAGCCACGAACCAACAAACAGATGTGTCTCGTCCAACGACTCCAGGATGAAGCGGGCCTTTCCCGTCTCAGAAAATCTCTTAGCGTCCAGGTCCTGCACAATCTGCTTCACGGCTGGGTCGCTAAGAAAATGCATCGGATAAGTGACACCTGTTCGAAAGGGCGATCCACAATGATAAGTATGTGTGCCACTCTCTCACTGACCATTCTAGCAACACCCCTTTCTTTGCTTTCACCATGCTTGCTCTCTCGCTGATCAACAAGTGCTCGGCGTGTGTGAAGCCCTGTGAAGCAATGGCGAAGATGGCGAGACTTGCGGGGCTTGAATTCTGAAGTTCGCGAAAGTGTGGCTTCTCACTTTCGCACTTCCGTTCCGCCTGAAATCTGCGTTTGACAAGCGCTCTCTCGAAAACGTATAATACACCGTACGTACGAAAGACCCCTACGTGAGGGTCGTTGCGGCAAGCAGACCCTCGCCTTGCTAACGGTCCATGCATCTTGTAGAACAAGCCACTTTCCCCTTCTAAATTCTCATAACACGAGCCACGATGCCTATCGACGTTAGGCTAATCAAGGAGGCTTTCGCAAAGCACCCCAAACTGGACGTGAAATACACCTATGGTACCGCTGGGTTTCGCACAAAGTAAGAAGCCCTCCAGCAGGGCTATCAATATTCACCGTTGTTTCCGCTCCTGACCCCCTCTTGCACTCTTTAGAGCAAATGTCCTCGACTCAGTCATCTTCACCGTTGGCCTTCTTGCCGTCCTGCGCTCCCAGAAGCACGACGGCAAATATATCGGCGCCATGATCACCGCCTCTCACAATCCCGCCGAAGACAACGGGGTGAAACTGGTCGAGCCGCGGGGCGAGATGCTGGCGCAGTCGTGGGAGGGCTACGCGACTGAGTTGGCGAACGCGGCGACTGCCGAGGAACTTGCGCGCATTTTGGAGGACGTTGTGGCGAAGGAGGGCATTGATACGAGCAAGAACGCCAATGTCATTGTTGGACGGGACACGAGGTGAGCTGGCTTTCTTCACGTTAGGATCTTGAGGTGACACAGAGCTCACCTGCGAGGCGCATGTCAGACCAAGCGGAGAAGCACTGGTCGTTGCATTGACAGACGGTGTGAAAGCCTTGGGAGGAAACATCGAGGATTATGGCCTCATGACGACGCCTCAACTGCATTACCTGAACCGCTGCCTCAACACCCGGGGACAGCCTGACGCGTATGGTGAACCAAGCGAGGAAGGCTATTACAAGAAGCTCTCCGATGCGTTTACGCGCATTGTGGTACGTTCGACTCACAGGTTCAGGAAAGGGTAGCTGTTTGATGTCCTCTGACATGATCGCCCGCTACAGATTGGGAAGTCAAATCAATCGATTCTGTATATCGATGGGGCGAACGGTATCGGCGCCCCCACTCTCCAAAAGCTCGCCAAGTACATTCCGAAGGAGTCGCTTTCCCTTGAAGTCGTGAATGACAACGTCGGAGATCCCAAGAAATTGAACTTGCAGGTACGAAGCAAGATGTGGCTTTATCCTTAATCACTGCAGTCTCCCCATCATCTATTGCGCTTAGGCTGGAGCCGACTACGTGAAAGTCGGACAGAAGAAGCCAGAAGGGTTCGATTTGAAGCCCGGAATGCGTTGCGCATCCCTCGATGGAGACGCGGATCGTATCGTCTTCTGGTACGCGGACAAATGTAAGAAGGCAGACCCCGCAAGCCAACGCGGTGGCGCGAAACTCACCACCATTCCCCAACAATGCAGCTGGAACCTTCAAATTGCTTGACGGTGACAAGATCGCGACTCTGGCCGCCGAATTCATCATGAGACTCGTCAGGAGCGCCGAGATTCCTGACATCCGCGTTGGGGTGGTTCAGACGGCCTATGCGAACGGAGCCTCTACTGCATATGTCAAGAATACACTGGTGCGTTTTCATTCCTGTACTTAACGTTGATGTACAACTCACCTTGAGTTGGTCATTCAGAACATCCCAGTGACCTTCACCCCCACCGGGGTGAAGCATCTGCATCACGCTGCGGAGGAATTCGATGTCGGCGTCTACTTCGAAGCTAACGGACACGGTACCGTCCTGTTCAGCGACAAGGCCATCAAGGCCTTCCACTCTGCCAAAATGTACGTTTACAGCCCCACTTTCTCCATGCATTCAAAGCGGCGTCACAGCTCACGTCTTCTTCCGATGATAGACCTACACCAGGAATGGACCTGGCGCTCAAAGGGGCACCCGAAAAGAAAGCCATCGAAACCCTGCGAGCACTCACGGACCTCATCAACCAGACCGTTGGTGACGCATTATCCGACATGTTGATGGTCGAGGCGATCTTGGTGTCGGAGAACCAATCGTTTGAGGAGTGGGATAAAGCGTACACGGATCTGCCAAGTCGGTTGGAGAAGGTCAAGGTGAGTGCGAGCGCTTTGAAGTCCAAAGCGTGGTCACCAGGCATAACTCTCGGACGTCTCTTGCTCACGCATGTTTGCGGTGTGCCATACGCAGGTCTCCAACCGCCACGACTTTGTCGCCATCAAAGCCGACACGGAGCTGTCGAAGCCGGATGGGTTGCAGGCCAAAATCAGCCAGCAGGTCGCCAAGTTCAAGCACGGACGTTCGTTTGTCAGGTAACATTCAGTCTTTCCTTCAGACGATTCCTGGACCATCTCCATGAAATACGGCCGTTCTGGGGAAACGGGTTCTCACCTCACCTCTCTCAACAATCCAAACAGGCCTTCAGGAACAGAAGACGTCGTCCGCATCTACGCAGAAGCCGACACGCAAGAAAACGCCGACCTGCTCGCCAATATCATCTGCGGGCTGGTGTATGACTACCACGGCGGGGTTGGCGAGCGGCCTGCTGCATTCAGGAAGGTCAATGCGGAGGGAAATTTGGTGTAGACCTTGACCAGCCTTCCTTTCTTTATCTTGGCCGCATTTGATGCTTTATTTTTGTTGGGATAGAATAGAATGATATTTTTTGCACAGAGTTACTGCATTCATGAGAGCCAGCTCTTTGCATTCAAACGCAGTACGCAGTATCACACTCTGTCCTCTTTCCCCTCAAAACGAAAACTATTTAACATAGTCAAATGAAATAGGATATAGTGTCTAGCGATCTATACGCCCGCGGTAGCTAATAGGAGTCCCGCTCAACGCCAATGTCTCCGGAATATACACATCAACCAACGTTTGGCTCTCTATCGCCTGAATTTCGCTTTTCCGATTATACATCAGCACTCGGCTGAGTTCTCGCCTAGCACTCTCGTATCAGCGATCCGCATCCCGATTCAGACGGCCAGATCACAATCACTCACCTGATATCCGGACAATCACGCACATAAGGCCTCTTCAACATCCCGAGGGCTTTCCGGCGATCTCGCGGCGTAAGCGGGAGCAGAGCCTCGGTGTCTATGCCGTAGCGGGGGTTGGACCAGTCGCTGGGGCGGACGCCGAGCCAGTGGAGGGAGGGGCAGGCGAGATTGTCGCGGTCGAAGGCCATCGCCTGCGGGGTGGGGTGAGGAAAAATGAGTCTATGTGCGGCGAGGGAAGGTGGGCATTTGTGGGAGGTGTGAAACGCACCTTGGACCCAGATTTGTAGCAGAGGAAGATCTCCAGCCCGTGTGGATCGCAGTCCACCAAGGCGTAGATTGGGATTGCGCTCGTGTTTCCTTGACTCCATTGTGGTGCGCCATGTCCATCTATCAGCGATGGTGGCAAGACACCGCGATCCTTGATTTGTTCTATAGGCTCGGGAAACATCTCCACAGCAATTCCTGCAGGATCGGGTTGGAAAATCCCGCTGTCCTCAAAGTCCATGGACACCGTTTGATGAACATGGACTTGCGAATCCAGCCATGGGTTACCAAAATGTCCATCTTCAAACCCATCGTCGACTTGCGATGAGCTGGACACGGAGAAAAATGCGGCGTGCATGTCGGAGTGTTGTGTCAGCTCTGCTTTGAACTCGGAAAGGCGCTTGACGAGCATGCGGGTTGAGACGTCGGGGTAGCCTTTGCCCTGAGGGGACAGATTCATCTTAGGAGGGACGGTGTGAAGTATCCAAACGCATGGGAGTGTTTTACCGTCATGATGACACATGGGCCGTACTTTTCGGCGACGCGGAGTTGCAGCAATGTCCGGAAAGTAGCCTCCTTTTCTGCAACCAGGACGAATTGGGCATCTGTCTCGATCGCGGAGATAGACTCTGAAGGTGGGATGAGGCCTCCCTAGATAGGTGAAACAGTCTTGGATTAGAATGTTGATATGCTATGTCGTGTGAGAGCGGTTCTGTACCTGCTCGGAGCTCTCTAGGCAGTCGACCACGGAGCCGTCTTTCATCAATAACCGCAGATTTCCGTAGATCAATCCCTTGGACGACGCCACCTGAGGAGATTATTCTTAGTGAGGAGCAAAGCATCTTCACACGCTACAATGACTTACGACGTTCAGTGAGGATCTCGGGATCCCCAGAGTACAAGCTAGATCTTCGACAACCTGATTCAGATACCGCGCTCAATCAGTATCTTCCGCAATAATAACCTTGAATGCCATCCTCACCGCATCTACAGTCCGCTGGTGTTTAAAAAGTGCCACATCCCGGTAATATATGTCCCTCTTCGTTGCCATAACATTTGCATCCAACAGCTGCAGACAGATCTCCATGACTCGCACGTATATCGCTGTTTTGTTGACGATTAAGGACACTGATGAAAGCACGCCGCAAAGCCAACATACCATATCGAGGATCTTCAGCTTTCACATTCTTGTAAGCATGCCGTATTGATTGAAGTCGCATGGAACGGTCAGACGCGTTGAAGCTGAAATGAAATGGAAATAGGCGATTAGACATATGACCCTCATCGACGTTGCTGAACGTGGTCTTTACCTCCAAGCTTGAGCAGTGCGGGAAAGCATCCTTAGGACAGGAACATAATCGTTCTGTGTTGCACGCGCAATACCATCGATTGTTTGTGACAAATGGTCCGAAACCCATGTTCTGAAACGAAAGAATGAGGACGCTTTCCTTGTCAAGTTTCGATCGTCGTGGCCCATACTTTGACCGTTGCCTTGTCTTCCACACATCCCCAACCTCGAGCATGTCAATCGCGGGATCCCCCAGTCGGACTCGAGTATGTTTGACTTTTCTTGGCCCCTCGTCCTTCTGTTGATCTTCCACCAACGCCTGGAGATCCATTTCTCCAGCTTCGTCGATGTCGTGAAGAACATCTGGCACAAGCAGGTGCTGATTATATTCGTGCTGTGACCAGACGTCGGGCTCATCTAAGTCCTGGTCGGATGCCGTTTCGAACTTGAACAGCTCAGAATCTGATTCGAAGCCACCGATGCTCCCTGATTCGTCTGCTCCGAATTCGAGTTCGTCCTGCCATCGTACAGAGTCGTCCGCTGACATGACAGATTCATCTTCCGGTGTCCAGTCAACCTGCCAGTTATGAGCCGAATTGGTGGACATCACATCACTGTCTCCGGCGTGATGTGCAGCCCACACAAGCCCGGGGATTCCATCGGCAGGCGGCATCGATTCCGATGGAGTTCCCAGGTTCTCAATCAGCCGTCCCGTTGTCGTCTGTTCCAATTCTTCGTCTTCGAGTTCTGAGATGGTAGACATGATTTCGCTTGCTGCGTGGTGATGCGGAGCCCACCCAATGTCTGGCACGTCCTCGGTTCCCATGTCCTCACTTATCGGGTGGCTCATTGTGTCATGAAAGTGCTCGTTTACATGTTCCGAGCTGAGGGACATCACTTCACTTTCTGCATCCTGATGTGCAGTCAGCGAAATTCCGAGCATGTCCGGCGCAATTTGCTTCGATGGGAAAGTTCTCACGTCTTCCTTTATCGGGGTCGCTGTGTCACCGAGGCGCTCATTTACGGGTTCTGAGCTGATGGACATCATTTCGCTTTCTGCGTCCTGCTGTGCAGTCCACAACATGCCGAGCTCATGTTCTCCACTTTGCGTCGATCTTGGGAAAGTTCCCACGTCTTTAGCTACCGGACTAGCCACTGCGTCGTCGAAATCTTTGTCAAGCATGAAACGGAGATTCGAATGGCAGGCGGGTAGCGGATGGCAGTCGACGCCTTCTGGTTCGGCTGCATGGCAGGCGTTGCCCAATGATGAAAGCAGGGCCGAGGGTTCGTCTTCGGTCAACGAGGCTTCCAAGTCCATGTCCAGTTCGAACGCTTCAAAATCCCGTGGGAAAATCGCATCTGAGTTATCAAAAACCTCACTCGTGAACTTTCCGTTCAAGGCTGCGGGAAAGTCTGCTTTCGGCGAAGAAGGCCCAAAGGAAGCTCCAGATAGCGTGGTCATGTTTTTCCGGGACCTGCCGTGGGACAATGTGTCAAGAAAATTCAGAACTTCTTCAGATTTCCCAGCCCAGTAACGAAGTAGGACGAACTTACCGGAGTGAACCTTCGCGCAAGGACTTGATGAGGAGCTTGCCTTCAACAGCAAGAGAAAGGACTGATGCCTTGGTACTATGTTGCACTATGCGTACCTCGCAAGCTGGTCCGTCTGGTTGAAGCGTGGGAAAATGAAGCCAGAAAGTGGAAAAGCGGCAAGCGATTTTGACGTTGCGTCGCGCTGTCACAAGCACTCTGACATCACGACATGGGAATTTGGGAAGCTTCTTCAAGCCTCGTCTCAAAGCCTCCTCGTTTGCAGCATGTTCCCATGATACGACATGCAACTAGACGACGAGCGAAAAACAGGAAACGTTACTTATTCTTCTCTTCATTGGTAGTGGACTCTACGACTGCTTCCCGCATCACCAAACTGAGTACATTGCCGCGAACGACCTGCCATTCAGGACGGCACCACCGGAGAGACAGCGAGGTACGCGGCGACGAAATCACCAACAAGCCCCTCCAAAAGGAGGACTGTAAAGAGGCCTTATGAATCTCCTCAAGAGACTCGCCACCACCGTTATTCAGGATGCTGTGCAGCGGCCTCGAAAGGATGCCCCATTCGGACTCTCTGAGGCGTGGAAGCTTGGAGGTAGCTTGGAAGGGCTACGCTTTACGTGCGTAGCTTACGACCCAGCCCAGTCGCTCCTAGCGGCAGGAGCTAGTGATGGGTCCATATTACTGGTCGGAAATCAGTGGGAATTCGTACTAGATCCGGCACCCTCGCCTGAAGTGGATGTACACGTCACCCACCTGGACTTCCGAGTTGGAAGCAAGTTCCTGATAGCAGTTCGCGGCAACACGGTGCTCTCAGTTTACAATCTGCAGACACTGGCATTGCAATTTCCATCAGTGCAGTTGGATGTTCGCGTTACATGCATTGATGTACCTTCGAACAGCTCGTGGATGTTCGTCGGACTTGCCGATGGGCGAGTGGTGCTGTATGATGCGGAATTGGGGCAGAGGTCGTTGTATTCGATACCGGCTCGTAACGCAGACGAAGCTCCCACTGAAGAGACTACCCATGACCCTGTTGTGGCTATCAGGGCGAGCCCCTCTGATGCGAATCTTTTGTTATTGGGGTACCAGTCCGGCGTCATGATTTTGTGGGACATCAAAGACCAGGCCGTACGAAGGAAGTTCGGTTTCGACAAAGGCGCCGAAGGTGGCAAGCTTACAAACGTTTGTTGGCATCCGGATGGCACGTTCTTTGCTGCAGCAACGGTCAGCGCGATCGCATTTTGGGAAACCCGCAGTCGATGGCTCGACGGATTGAAAGCTTCGTCAATTACGAAGCCTACAAAGGTCCTAAAGCGAAATGGTACTGATGACGAGCTCAAACTGTCAACTGCAGTTGCGCGGCAGAGACTGCTCTGGTGGTCAGAAGTCAAGGGCGGCGGAAGCTTCCTAGTTGCCAATGCGGCCACGGGCATCGAGAATTACATATGCGGTACCGATATCAGTTCCATAAAGAGTTCTGGGAACATACCACCGGATGGATGCGTACGCGATTTCCAAGTCATGCGAGATCCTACCTCTGCATCCGTATTCCTGATGACCATTGATATTGAGGGCATCCTTCATGCATCCCTGTTCAATGAGGATGTCTCGTCTCTACATGTCGCTCCATCGTTCGAACTGGCGACGCTACGCAGTCCATCAACAGTAGCGATGTCCGAATGCTCAGAGTTCCTCGGATGGGACATCCGGAAGCTCGCTGAAACAGGTAACGCCAGCGGCCGCCTACCATTGAACGGCGGAACCGTGGTGAACAAGAACGGGAAACAGCTGTTCGACGTTCTATGCACGAATCATCTCGACCAGAAGTTGAGATTCTGGAAACTAGGGAGACCTCCGGCCCTCCTGTTCGAAATGCCGTGCGTCGAAGATTCTCCCTCCGAGCCACTTGTGTCCATGGATTTAGACCAGCGGTTGCTATTGGTCGCTATAGGGCCTCACGTAACGACGTACCGTTGGGTGCTTGCATCGGAGGTGAAGGAAGCAGATCCGGAAGAAGACGCAGACGAGCTGATGAGGAGATTGGATGCTACGGTTGATGAGATTCTGCGTCAGTCCGAGGATATCAACCAGTTGACTGGAAGAGATGATCGAACTGACCAGCAGGCTGAGGAATTGGACTCCACCGAAGCAGCGCATGACCGCGCTGAGAACCCTGAGTCCTCGACAATTGAGGAGGAGCCAGAGGGCAATGGCCAAATAGCCGATGAATCGGCGGAAGCCGTCGGTAAAAATCCCCCCCCTCCGGACTCGAAAGCAGCCGATGACCTGGCAGATGTCCCACCACCATTATCGAAAGACGATAAAACAGGCCTACCATCACCACCTGCTTCTTCGCCAATTACCTATAGATATGTCGATGATACGCCCACTGGACCGGGTTGGACCCCATTCCTCCATTACGATCATGAAGAACCCGTTCAACTGATGACTTTTGCCCCGTTGTGTGAACTGTACGT
Source organism: Fimicolochytrium jonesii (assembly GCF_025526975.1). NCBI lineage: Eukaryota > Fungi > Chytridiomycota > Chytridiomycetes > Spizellomycetales > Powellomycetaceae > Fimicolochytrium > Fimicolochytrium jonesii. Next base: position 102,303 of record NW_026515695.1, read on the forward strand.
GTCTTTTGTCTCTCTATCAACTGCTGTGTTCAGGACGAAACGGTTCGCTCTTGCTGATCGCCCGGTTTGCATGTAGCCTGGTAACCACGACTGCGGGAAACAATCTTCATGTCATGCGCGGCCGATCGATAACGACAACGACGGTGACCACATGTAAGCGAGCTTTTATCTACCTCCCTCACCATATAAGGTTGCCGATTGACAGACGCAGCAACTTCCACATCTTCTCAAGAACAGAGTGATGCGAATGCGGAGATCGTCATGGTCCAAGTCGGTTACACGTACTATAAGGAGGGTGAGCTCTGAATTATGAGGCCCCGCGCACTGTTTCTTAACAGCACGGTCCTCATCGCGTCCCAACAGAACCATCCCCTAGGACGTGCATCTTCGTTTTCACCTCGGCGGGTGCATGCATACAATACAAAGTCGCCGACGATTCGGAGGGACGGATAACGCTGGAAGGATGTAAGTAGACGGGTGCCTGCGCTGCACGGGAGCCATTCTCTCAACATGCGAACCGAATCCCACACACAGGCACCATCCACCAGCCCAACAACAACACCACCCAAATAGCGGTATGCATGTTCATTCTGGATGAAGGCGGCCGCCTCGTTCGCCCGGGCACATCGCGGACGGGCAGCGAGCAGTCGCCCGAGAACTATGTGGCCATGTGCTTCTCGAACTCCACAGCGGTGTACCTTCTCCATCCGGAAGAAGGACGATCGCTCTTGGCGTCTTGCGAGTCGCGGGAGGAAGGCGTGAAGGCTGGGTTGTGCTTTATTGGTGGTATGTAGATAGGAACCCCAATCAGAGGTTCAAGGTGAAAGGACGGCTGCTCCTCACCACAATTTTCTCGTACCAATAGGCGATCCTGTCTTGATACGCATTACGGCTACCGCCACGGTAGAAGCGTTGGAACTACCAGGGTTGAGGCTGATTTGGCGGGCCCAATTGCCTCTTGTGACGCCCGACGCACGGTACGATGCGGTTACTTGTGTCTGCATTACAATGGCAAGGCATTGACTCATTGACACCTCAAACAGACGCCTACGAGAAACACTAATCATCAAAGACGGGCGACTGGTCATCTGGACGGACGAGCGAGAGTTCCGCATGTTCTGCATCACGAAGGATACTTCTCGGTAAGTCGGGATAGACCGACTGTAGAGATTTCGCGCCACTCAGATTTTGTCATTGCATGCAGCATCCCAGAAATTCAAATCCGCGCATACGAGCTCACGAAAGCAATGGAGTGGTCGCGGCAGACTAAAGGTTCTGCGACATCATCGACGAGAAATCGGGAACATGACCAACTGTGTAAGACTCGATGATTGCTTTTCTTTGTTTACTACCTTAACGATGTTGACTACTCTCTAGTCAAGCCACGATCAGACCTGCAACAACCCACATCACATGCCCGCACAACCGGCGTGCGCGAAGGAGGAGCCGCGTCCACCGCGGATTCGCCGTTTGCACGAGCTACACAGGTTGTTTTGAATGAGTTCTCTACCATCACATACCATCACACGCACTCTTGACTCACTGATCTGGATATCGTAAGGCGTTGAACGAGCGAGGCGAGAAGCTCAACCAGCTGGAAGCCAAGTTTGGCGATTTGGAGGACGGATCGAAGACATTTTTGGACACGATCAAGCAGTACAACGATAGACAGGTACGAACTGGTTAGGGATGCTCTTTGAACGAAGATCCTAGGTGAGCTCACTTCCACAATGATGATGTCGTGATCTTGGAAACGTTCAGGCGAAGAAGAAATGGTATGGCCCCGTGGACACTCATTTGGGCACATCCATCCTTCTTTACTTACGATCTCCTGTGTGCAGGTGGCAGCCATAATTCCCTGACCCATCCCCGGCGTACTTTCCACACTCTTGTCCCCATCCTACACCCCATTTCCAACCATCCCATAATGACTCTTGCTCCCTCCATCCGTATGAACTCCCGACGACATAATGCACCTTCTCCCATCCCGAGTCCATCAGCGGCCAGCCCCCAGAGTTGCGGATATCGACGATGTGTTGGTGTGACTTCAATGTACCGCAATGAGAAAGATAATGAAAGAGAAAAAATGCAATATGCAACAGAGATCATTTTGCGATCAAAGCATATATTACGGGAGTGGCGGTGGAGAGAAGATGCGTGTTTTATACACTCGGGTGGGTGGTCGAGAGAAGATGGACGTGTTTATACACTCTCGAACACAGGGATGTCCTTAGCCTCCTTGGTGTTTCCAACCACCTTGGATCCCTTGTCCTCAACGGCCTCGCCGTGAAGTTCCAAAAGCTTTCCAAGGTCGAACTTGGGCGCCTTCAGGATCTTCACCTTCCTGACGTACACGTTCTGAAGAGGGTAAATACCCTGGCACGCCTTCTCAATCTCCTTTCCAATGACTTCCGGGACGAGCTTCTGGACGAGCTCGCGCAAATCGCAAGATGCGGCCTCGCGGGTCATGATCTCGAACATCTTCTTGCGGATGAGACGGATCTGAGCGTGGGTGGCGTAGGTGGTCTTGCGGATCTGGTTCTTGCGGCGTTGGGTGAAGGCGATGGTGAAGAGGCGGAGAAGGTAACCGTCAGTGGTCTTGACGTCAACGAAAGCCTCGATCAGGGACTACAAAGGGAAATTGACGTTTAGGTCAGTCCGTATGTCCCCGCTGCACTCCACCCAAAAGTGAACTGTCCAGTCATCAATTCGTCCATGACCGTACCTGCCACTTCTTCACAAGGGAGCGAAGCTTGTCGGAGGTGAAGTCCATGCCGTGGAAGTTGGTCAGGCAGTTCTTTCCCTGGATCTCCTGAACCTGGAGCTTGATCTTACGGAAAGAGTCCTCCGGGTTGTTGTTCAGGTCGGCAAGAGAGAGCTCCAACACACGGCCCTTAAGAGCGTCGTTGGCGTTCTCTATAATCGTGAGAAAAATCGTCCAATCAGCACTGCTGTTCCACTTCCCGTCTCCTCCCTGCTCTCCTCTGGCACAAGCAAACGTCGATACGTACTCAAACCCTGGGTACGGTTGACAAGAGTCTTGCCGACATTGCGAACCTCGAAGAAGCCGGGGGCCTTGATGTCGTACCAGTCCTTACGGGTGAAGGGGTCGACACTGAAAAACAGAACACAGTCTCTGTCAATCGGTTGCTCGGTGTGGCTTGCCCCATGCCGGATCGTCGCACGCCGGATCGTCATTCATAGGTCTGATTCCAATTCCTCATATATGCTCCGCCTCCCATCCATCCATCCATCCATCCATCTACCATCGTCCATTCATCCATCGGCGCTGCTGTAAGCGGCATAGGGTACGTACACCTTCTTCTTAAGACCCTTCTTGCCCTTCGAGAGGCGCCTATAAAGAAAAACGAAAGCCGTCGTTAGTCATGTCGTCGGCTATATATAAATGCCGAGCCGACCACTCATTCCCAGGCCATTCCGCCGAGCATGCCTCTACTTTCGTGCGTAAAAGCAGCAACATGCTACGACGTCGTTGAGCGGCGGTGAGGGTGTACGTACTTGTTCTTTCCGACAGCCATGTTGTCTCGGTATACTCTATGTAATGAGGCGAGACCGAAAGAGGGCAGAACTCGACTGGATGCGCTTGCGAAGTTCGACAAGGGCAGTGGGACAGGCGTGTCCGAGAAATCTCACGTGACTCCGGTGCACTAGTTAATTCGCTGCCCTTTCCTTCTTCCAGGGCTGTTGGACTTGCGACTCTTCGAACTTTGACCTGGCGCTGCATCGCAAAACAAGGACAGCAGAAGCCAACGCCAATAATGTCAGACTACGAGGGAAGCGACGCCGGCGGCGACTTTGACGAGCCTGTTGACGACTTTGATGAGCCCTTGGACCTTGAGGCCGAGGGTGACCTCCCGGAAGGACTCCGAACCGAAATTCTCAACCAGGACGAGGTTGGTGTGAAAACTTCGGTCGTCTGCAAATACTTGGGAGGTGATTCTGACTCCAAAAACTGCAAAATATAGCAACAGATCGACGTCACCACTACTGCTGCACCTGCCAAGAGCGGAGTTCCAGGGCCGATCCCAAAACACTTACGGCTGACGACTCCCTACATGACAAAGTACGAGAAGGCTCGTGTCCTCGGTACACGGGCACTGCAAATCAGCATGAACGCGCCAGTTATGGTCGACCTAAACGGCGAGTCCGACCCATTGGCGATCGCCATGAAGGAGTTGAGGGAACAAAAGATACCGCTAATGGTGAGGAGATATATGCCGGATGGGAGTTGGGAGGACTGGAGCGTTGAGGAGCTCATCCTACCCGAGTAATGGAACAAGGGAAGAGGATGGAGAATGTAAGGATATTTTTTGGATGACACCATAATTGGATGAAACTGTGATTGTGCTCACCAGAGTTGTACTATTTATTTTCTTTCAAGCAGAGTGAGGGCATCGTTCACAGGTCTTCCAGGATATCTACGAAACCACAAAAACTACCACCAAAGCAAACGATTGCATCAAAACAAACGATTGAGCCCATTGAGCCCGGTTCCGAAAGCGAAGCCTCAGATTCGACATCAGAGCAAATGGCCAAAGTTTTACATTCTGACATGCTGATGCCGGAAGCACCGTCTCGGCTGTCCAACATTCGCGCAAATGAGCTCCAAAAGGCGTTGAAAGCGGAACATCAGTTACTACAACAAAGTCAGGCGGCAATTGTAGCGAAGCTAGCGAGCTTGGAGGCAGAGGAGCGCTGCCTGGTTGAGGAGATTAGGAAGTTGGAGCAGGGGTCGTAATGAACCTCGAGAATCGAGAGGGAAACCGGGTGGATGTGGGAGTCGGATGCTTTTATGACACATTTCGGCATGTATATAATTTATCACATTCGCTTCTATTGCACATACTACTACTCGAATCATTCTGAAGCCTGGCGGTTTGGATGGAGGACTTGCCTCTGATGAGATCAACGCAACAGATCAGATTCAGTTTGAGGACGACAAGTCCTATATATATATATGGCAGACTCCTCAACTTATGAGCAGGCAGATTGAGCGTCCTAATGGCCCGCCGTTGTGTTCCTTTCCCCCCGTCCCGCTGGGGGCCGTTGCATGTGCGCTGTGCAGATCGAATGTCCGACCGATATCCTTCGGCCTGACGTTCTTGCGCGTCACGTCTCAGAGACGGTCTCTCCACACTTTTTTCGCGGAAAAGGCACCCATCTTGTCTTTTCCCACCCATCGCATCCAACGACGGAAATCCCCCGAATCGCACAATAACCGCCTCTCTCTTCAAACAAGCTCCTCAGCCAAGATTCTCTCCGTATATATACCCGTTTTAGCAGCGCTCTCCCCCTCCTCATCACTCCCTTTCTCCTCAACCCCGGCCCCCATCTTGCCGTACCCAGTCGAAGAACAACAGTCATCGCGTTCAACATCGAGTTCAAGTTCCGAAACACTTACAATGGGCAAAGGCGGTGCTGATTACAACCCTTTCTCGTCCGTTGGCGGAGGCCAGGGGATGTTGCAGGCGTCGAAGTGGACGTCGTTTGCTGTCAGTTGCTTGACGGCGGTATGTTTTTCAGGGAACTATGTGCACGGGAGGTAGCTGCCATGCTTGATCGGACCCTAACATATATAACACTACGACGATAGCTGGCCGGTGTTGCTTTGATTGGAATTGGTGTCTATGGGCTCTTGAACCCTCTTGGTAAGCTTGTGCCCTTCAACTGGCTCGCGATCTTTCCGACGGGGTGATTGACGAGATTTATGTCCTAATATCCCAACCTCCAAGGTTCCGCAATGGTCCCGATGACGCTCCCCATCATCTCAATCGCCGTCGGTTCCGCTGTGATTCTCATATCCGTCCTGGGCTCGTTGAGCTCCTTTGCGGAGATGCGCACCGCGCTCTGGTGCTACTTCTGGATTCTGCTCGCTTTCATCCTCTTGCAGTACATCATTGGCATTGTCGCTTTGAGTACTCGCGGAGATGCGGTAAGGGTTTGCATCTTGATTCTGTTCCAACGGGAAACCAAGATCCTAACCACGTTTTTCACAATCTAGATTGACGAGCTTGCTGATCGTCGCTGGAACTATTTGTATCTGCATCTCATCCAGGGTACACGTGGTAGAGGCCGACGCACTTACACCTCTTCATTCATTAGGTACTTCAATCGACCCAAGTATCTCCGCGACATCCAAGAGAACTACGAATGCTGCGGTCTCAACTACCTGGACGATCGCGCTTATCCGAAGCCCGAGCGCGCTCAGGACAAGTGTTCCAGGCATCCCGACTTTGCCTACCAGCGTCCGTGCATTGGCCCGATCAAGGAGGAATGGAGCGAGAGGCAGAAAGTCTTTGGAATTACGATCTTGAGCCTTGGTGCTCTGCAGGTGTGGTTGTAGATTCATTTTTATGAATGCGTCTGCAGGTGCATCTTCTACCCATTACCCTTTCACCATGTAGCTTCTTGGCCTGCTTCCCATCTATTACCTCGCCACACGTATCCCGACCGAGGAAGAACGCGACCATGCTCGCATGGAAGAGCACCGCAGGTTGCTCGAACGCTTCCATGGACCCGGCGGTGAGGATGGTAGAAGCACTCCTACCTCGTACGGCGGCCTCCGCGGCGATTTGCCTGCTCAGCATCAGGTCGGCGGCCCGGCTGGATCGTTCCCGTACCCTGCGAAGCGCCCGGGTTCTCGTGTCTGATGTGGTTGCATTGAAGTTTGTTTACTGCGCTCGGTTTTGAGCCTTTGAGTCATTCGTTTTTGGCGTCGTCCCGCGGGCATTATCTGAATGCCGGCAACCCGGCTGTTGTGACCTACTATCACGGTCCGTAACTAGCATAGTTTGCTTTCTGAACCTAGCCGACACCTATCTGTCTGTTGGCTACAAGTTTTGCTCCCCGAGTTTTTGTTATTACGTCCCTATGCACATCAACTATATTATATCTCCCAATTGCTTTGATTTCCGTTCATGCACCCAAGGGACCACCGTCCCCGTCGGACTCTCTGTATTGACCGGAGAGCCGCGGTGGTGCACCGAGCGCGTGAGGTTATTTCATTTCATTATGAATCTCCGAACGGGAATTGTTTCCATCACATTGGTGTTACACCAATTGGGGTTGTTTTCAGTGCCCGGCTGCCCCGGCATGTGAGATTTGGCCGAGGGCGGATTTGTGACAACTCTATAACCACTAAACTACTCCAAGTTTGCTTGGGAGGCCCCACTTAGGTAACGCTATAAGCAAAGACACTGGCGTCCATGGCCGTCCTCGCTCTCCTCGCTCGACCTGGAGAAGGACCCACTTCGAAAAACCGAAGCCCAAAGCCGACGGGCAATGAATCAAAGTCATCAATCGGTTTGCCCCTATAGCGGGTTGTCCTCTTCTCGGATATTGTCTATAGTCCCAAAAAATACTGTACAAAATACAAGTGCGGATTACAAGAGCGGCCCGAACATGAGATCCCCCTCAAAAACAAGCATCCCACAGCACATTAGCATAGTAATATCGCGAGAACTTGTCTGCAAACTCCTGGATGTAGATATCTTTTTCCGCGCTGTTTGGTTTGCCTGGCGGACATTAAATCAGGGAAGCGTGGTGTTAGGACCCAAATGAGGGGTTTGACCGAGTGTGCAAAGATGGTACTCACAAACTTGACACTTGACAAACTTTCCCATAGCGTCCTTCTGCATCTCGATCCCCAGGCCCCGGAAGATTGTCAACAACAACCTATACCCAAAAAAGAAACCTCGTCAACACCCGCATCGCGCTGCCCAAAACGAAAAACCCCCAAAAAGAGAAACATACTGCTCCCGACTGGGCGGCACAACCCTCTCGTCCTCCTCCTCCCTCCTCAGACCCTCAACCTCCCCCTCCAACTCCGCCAACTGCGCCTCCAACCCCTCGATCGTCTTGTCTAGCTCGCCCGCCTGCTTGGCGAGGGTGTATTTGGCCCGGTCCATGCTGATCATCCGCGCGCTGTGGGTTTCGGTTGTTGCGGTGGGTTTGGGGAGAGCGGTGGAGGCGATCAGGTGGGCATGGTGTTTGCTGAGTGCTGGATGACAATGTCAACCCGACAATGTCAATGTTCACTTGAAGTATAGTTGGAGGAATTGGGAGATGATGACCGCTTACCTTGTCACGTGCCCTTCATACTCTCCTCAACCTCGCCCATCGCTTCCGCGGCTTTGGCGTTCAGGCTATCGATGTTGCGGATCAGCGCCGTTTCGTGCGCCGGGTTCAGGCTCTCGAGGAGGGTGGCGACCAGCGCGTGGCCTTCTTCGAATGCGGGGCTCATTTGGGCGTGTAGGTGGGACATGGTGGACGGTGGGGGCGGTGGTGAGTAAAATGTGTTGTGGTGAAGTGCTTTGGGAGTGGGGTGTGAGATGCCGGACATATGGGTCACTCAGAAGAGGGGAAAGTGCAAGTTCGCCGAGTGTGCCTTTTGTCCGAGAGATGTCCGCGCCGGCCCGGGTTGTTGCCCTGTCGTGTAAAAGCTTTCGATTCGTCAGGTTGTTGGCATTCGAGTCTTACGTTTTCATGATTCACGCAAATATTTCAGGGACTGCTTTTCCCGGTCGCCGTCGTTTGCTCACCCCACACAGCGTCCACTGCCACACTGACAGACGCGCAGTCAGTTGTGGAAGGCAGGGTGGAAGGCAGTCAAGTCAAAAGCGGGCGACCGGCAAGGGCAGGCGTCTTCCTGATCATTATTCGTGAGGGAGAGGCGTTCATTGCGCGTCACACTAGGAAGATTGATATTCAAATGCCGGGTGTCGCAATTCCGTCGAGGCCATCTCACACCCCGTTACGCGACAAGCATCTCTACCATCCCGAGATGCACTCAGTCACAGAGCCCGGCACCCCACTGCCGGCCTACTCTGCCGCTGTGCAGAGGAAGAGTAGCGCGCCGATGGACGTCAAGAGCACCACTAACACCGCCACGAGAGGCGTGAAAGGCCGAGTGGACGATGGCCCGTTGAGCACGATGTGGAAGACGTATTTTGGAAAAGCGTCGACGGAGGAGGCGGCGTTGACTGTGCAGGCCATTTCACATCTTTCCGGGAGTGGAGCGAGTGTGGAGAGGGTGGAGAATGCTAGGTAGGGGAGTGAACTGCGGTTGCGCAAGGTAATTCCGCATCAGGTTATGAATTTTCGCTGATGTCTCGCTTCTTTCATGTACAGCTGGCGGATATGGTCTCGGAAGCCAAATGCGGTGAATGTGTCGCAAGAGAGGCTGGTGCCGCCAAATTCCGGCCCGCCGACCCCTCCCACATCACCGAAAATATTGCCTGCACCAGTTATGACAAATCGGTTGGAACCAGCACAGGATCTTTTACAACCACGACCACCTCCGCCACCACCACCACCACAGCAGCAATTGCTACCACCAAGTCTTTCTGATCAACAACAGTTGTCCATACCCGGCCGTCGTTCCTTCCTAACATCCTGCTTCCCAAGCTCCATCGTCGAGCTTCCTATCACCGTCTACGCCCGCTGGAAGAAAGACTCAGTCACAGGCATCTCCTCCCTCCTCGGCGAATCACTCGCCGATCTCATCACAGCCGCCATTCACCGCGCCGAAGCAAGGGGGTTCATCGATACCTCCTCGGGGTGGGAGCCACATTACCATTGTTGGAGGGGCCGGCCAATGGCGTGTCCAGGATCCTTCCTGAGGAGGTGGAAATGGCTGAGGATCATTTCGAGAGAGGATGGGCAAGGAGATGGAGCGCAGGTAGAACAGGAGTGTCCCATCGACAAGTTTCTTTTGAGAACCAATGCGGGCGTCGGATTATCGGTGGCCTCGCTGGAGATGCCTGCCGCGCCGCCAAATAGCCCTTCATCATTCGATTCCCCATCTTCCCCGGAAACGGTTCCTTGTCGCAGCGAACCAATTCCCATTACGCCGTTCACCAAACATACTCTCCTCACGCCACCGGCATCGCACACCTCCCTCCTTTCGCAACTCATAACGTCCTCTCTACGCAACCAGTCCTCGACGCAAACCGCGGCCGAACGGCGGCGCATGATGCAGTATCTGCGCCGTCGAGCCATCGAATGCGAGGACGAGGACAAGCGGGGAATGGATGTGGAGACGTACTTGCAGCTCGTGGACGCCTGCGATGGCGCCGCCGTGGCCGCTGCGGCTGGTCCCGGCGCCGGTGGGAGGATGTTTGCGAGGCGACCGGAGATGGTCACTAGGCCCGGAGACGCCGGGGTTGACGCGTTTGCGGGCGACCAGGAGGGAAGGAGGCGGGTTACGGATACCGCCGAGAGTTTGATTGGTGTGTTCTTTGTGGAGATGTCTTTGCAACACCAAGTGCATTGATCTCATCTTCGATTCTTCCCCATCTCATTAGATCCCACCTGGCTTCCACGCGGCACGGCAAGTCGTCACCATACGAATCCGCGACGTGCGGTCACATTCGACGATAGCGAGCTGGATAGTTTCTTTGTGTGGTGATCGGACAATCCACCGGACAGCTCCCTTTTTGGATACCATGTTTGGGCTTCTTTTCTTTGTTTCTGTATAAACCTTCGCTAGTCCTTCCTTTTTCGCATTGGCGTTGGACGATCTCCCCATTGATAATTAGCTTACGTTTTCATTCTGTATGTACTTTGCTTTTGTGGCATTCGAAGGCGTATCGTGAAATGTACAGACCCCTGCATCATCATCTTTCCTGCCCATATCGGAATGGCTGTAACATGTGCATGGTGAATTCAGACTTTTATGGTTGAAGCCTCCGGAATCGGGATAACGTCACCACATCCCGGACAGCAGGGCGCGCGTCAACAACCATGACGTGTGGCAGGCGAAAACGGTGATAAAAGCCTCGTCCTGCTGGGACCTCGTCAACCTAAAGACATTGTGAGCTTGGCGAAGGCAAAGTACTTATATAGATCTGTCCAATTGATTCCCTAGCAGCAGCAGCCCTCTCCGCTGGAAGAAAGCTTTAGGAGACCGTCTGACAGCGTCGAAAGGAAACAAAGATGCCAGGACACAGGGTGCGTGGAGTCCACAACCATGGGCCTACTAGGGATGGTCGCACTTTGGAAGAAACCCGCTTGCTGTCCGAGGGAAGCTCGCGGGCGCTGCGTGCTGAGGAGGCTAAGGATTGTTACGAAAAGTATGGGCTTGCACTTTGCGAACGTTTGTAGCCACCGACTGAAAGACTGACGCGAGGTCGTGTACACTTCCTTGCTTCTCAGAGCGCTCGAGTTTGCGCGCAACCGCCTAGTGGAGCCGGTCTCAAACGATGAAATCGCCGAGTCCAAAGAATACGTCACGGACGCCATGATCACCGAGCTCAAGATTCTCGGTCCGCGGGCCTGTGTTTGCGGTGCACTGGCCGCTAGCCGGGAGCTAAACCAACGTGCAAAGCTCAGCACTCACCGAAGTTCTCTGCTGAAAGCCAGGGCGTACATGTGTGAGGTTATGGCGATTAGGATTGTGGAGGATCTCGCGGAGGATAAGGATGGGAGAGAAGAGCTGTTTGTAGAGGTGCTTACGCCGCTGTTCACGAATTGGAAGGCGCCGCACAAGCAGGAGAGCCGTGAGTGTTGCTACATTTCCATTACATCTCCATCACTATGACTTTGGCAATTAGCTAACATAAAGCCCTGTTTGACATAGCACTCTCCATCGCTGTCGAATCTGGCGCGGTCTCCTTCGTCAACACCATCGTGGTGCAGCAATGCGTCGAGTACATCTGGCGCGGCCTCCTGATCCCCCGCCCATCATGGGAGATCAAACAAGACAGTCGTGATGGCGACGGATACGTCCAGGGCTACCAATGGCCCACGCAGATCAGATCTGGTTTCAATGCTCTACCCGAAGGCCGGTTGAGTGTCCCGATATACCGATACGCTGCCGAGACGATGTTCAGTTTCGCGCTGTTGATGGTGTTCACGTTTGTCGTCAACTACCGGACCCCGCATTTCAATGCGGCGGAGATCATCATGTATATCATGGTTGGGTCTTATATGATCACGGAGATCAAGCAGGTAGGTTCGCCCTTGGTTGCCTCTCTGGTTTACCGTCTACTCGGCTAACGCTCAATACGATCAGTTCCGTTCACAAGGCACAGGATTGTACTTCCTGACATTGGTAAGCCCCAGGTCCCTCATAATCACACACGCCGAACTCAAATGCTCATAGGAAGGCCCCCGTTCCTTAGTTCAACTGCAACGACATGATCAGCTTGGTCCTGTTCTCAATCGCCTTTGGAGCCAAAGTCTACGCTCAATGGATTGGCAGCGAGGAGATCTTGACGGGTCCAACCGATTTGTCCTATGATCTGCTAGCGTGTAACGCTGTGTTCTTGTGGACTCGTGCGATTCATGTTCTTGCTGGGTTAGTAATGGGCGGACGCTGAAAATCAGTTCATGCCACGTGAGAGCTAAAACTTCATGATTGCCAATTCAGATTCCGATACTTTGGAGAGATGGTCGTCATCATCCGCTCCATGTTGCAAGACGCTGCTTACTTTTTCGTCATGTTCTTCTTTGTGCTTGTCGGGTTTGTCCAGGTATGTTCATCATCTACCGCCCTTCGGGACCACCCCTCTGACTCCAAACATGTGTTTTCAGGCGTTTGCTGGTTTAGCGCGTGCATCGCCATCGGAGGGACCTGGGTTCGCTAAGGGGGGATACTTGTTAGCCAAGGCTTTCCTGCAGTAAGTATCTGACACACGAGATTTTTGTTTAGGCAATTGAACAGCTTACTCATTCGCCTATCATCAGGGCCCCTGACTTCGAGGACGCCGAGCGCATGCACGACGTCCTCGGACCCCCACTCCTCATCTTCTTCCAGATCCTCGGCACCGTCATCATGCTCAACATGCTCGTAGCCTTCTTCAACCAATCCTACTCCACCATCATCGAAACTGCCACCGAACAGCACGTCTACCAATTCACCGTCAACGTCCTCGGCCTCTACCTCGACGCCACGCGGTACCCCTTCATCCCGCCCGCCAACCTCGTCGAACCCTTCCTCAAAGTGCCCTCGCTCTTTCTCTCGGAACAGCGGTACCTCGCTCTGCGCAGATGGGTGTGGGTCCTCGCCGTGTTCCCCGCCAACCTCGCCATCGCGATCGCCGAGGAGGCATTCCCGCAGCTCACGGCGCAGCTGTACCAGGTGAAGGAGGACCAGGATTTCGAAGAGGAGCAACGGGAGCGGAGGTTGAGGAAGGCGGAGGATGCGGCGCCTGTGGAGAGCGAGCCTGTGACGGGTGGGAAGGGGTTGGAGAAGGAGGGGAAGAAGATCGAGGCGCCGGAGTTGGAAGAGGATGCGGGCGTGCAGGAGACTTTGAAGTTTTTGGTGAAGGAGATTAGGGAGTTGAGGTTGAAGTTGGAGGAAAAGAACGGGAGTGGGGCTGAGTAGACTAAGCGAGTAGAAGGAGTCAAGGAGGCCCACAGAAGGTGGCGGGTGTGGTCATGCGGATAGATACCTAGCGGCGTATAGGTCCTCCAAGTTTACGTAGCTTTGTGATAGTGTAAGGACGGTCGGACTCATTAGTTTCCTGTTCTCAGAACTTTCATTCAAATGTATATTGCTTATCATGCATCGACACTTCATATGCTTATATGCTTACGGCCGCCGGCTTTTCGCTGGTTTGCCACCCTTCAATTGGAGCATCCTGTTTCACAATGAACTTCAAAATCCTTTTTGTCGTGCTCTCTGAAGATGATGGAATACAGAATATGGAAAGGGTATTGCGTCTAAGTACGGCTATGGTCTACACTGAGGGCCGACTGACTATGCATAGAATAGTAAACAAATCATCTACGTGACCGTACCGCCGTCCCTAGTAAAGCTTGAAACTATCCTCAATCAACCGCTCAATAACTTCATAATCCACCGGCTTCGGCGCCAACTTGGTAACCCTATGCTGCGGCAACGTGCCCTCAACCAGCATCTTCGTGTCGTTCGAGTCGTAGCCGAGGGCGGTGAGACCGTCGGGGACGTCGAGTTTGTGGAGGAAGGTGCGCAGGGCGTCGGAGAGGATCGGGCCGGCGTCGGCGAGCTTGGCGTTGGAGACGTCGGCGCCGAAGAGGGCGGCGGCTTCGAGGTGACGTTCGGGGCAGGCGGGGGCGGTGAATTTGAAGACGGCGGGGGAGGTTACGGCGACTGAGATGCCGTGGGGCTGTTTCGGGGGGGAACGGTGTTCATATTGGTAAACATCCCATTGACTTATAAATAAGTGAGAATGCGAAAGCCATACATACCACGATGTTGTGATCAACCTTGTAACCCTTATGCTTGTAGTTCTTGACACCACCCGCAATAGGGTAACTCATACCATGACACAAATGCACGCCAGCATTTCCAAACCCAATCCCCGCAAATGTAGACGCCAAGATCATCTGTTCCTGGGCCTGGTGGTCGTCAGGGTTCTTGTACGCGCGGTGTAGGTTGTCAATGCACATCTTCAGCGACTTGAGCGACCACATGTCGGAGATGGGGTTGGAGCCTTGGTAGGCGGGGCGCTCGATGGGGTTCTTGGGGCGAGGGGTGCGCTCGGTGTAGGGGATGGCGGTGTATGACTCCAGGGAGTGGCTAGGGTTAGAGACAGGGAGTGTTCTTCATATAGCAGGTTTGTGAGATCATAGTAGAAGTCCAAATAGTAGCATACCATAGAACGTCGAGTCCACTGGCAACATGCACTTGAGGAGGCATCGTGCGGGTGTTCAAAGGATCGACGATACCGAGGTAGGGCTTCAATGAGCGGTGAGCAATGCCCGTCTTGAAGTTCTGGGGCTTGTAGTCGAAGATCGCGACACCGGTCGTCTCGGATCCCGTTCCAGCCGTCGTGGGGACTATCAAGGGTTGAAAACCGGGTGTCAGCAACGAGACATGCCGTAGGCAGAACCTTCCATCAGCGATGCGACGGAAGCTCATTCACAGATCTGTACCTGCAATCAAAGGCTTGACAGGATTATACACCGGCTTTCCGCGCCCAATGGGAGCATTCACAAACGCCAGAAAGTCCTCCTCAGGATGGCAGAGGTACAAGTTGGCCGCCTTGGCCGTGTCAATGACCGATCCACCACCGACAGCAACAAAGGCATCCGGCTGCTCTTTTCGCACAAAGTTGATGGCATCCTGGAAACTTCCGTCGGTGGGCTCGATGCGGACCCGGTCGAACACGACAAAGTTCACGCCGGCGTCCTGCAGGGATTTGATGGTGGTTTTCACGGGCAGGAGTTCCGCTAGGTTTGGGTCCGTAAACACGGCAACTACGATATGGGACATTAATACGATGTCAGCCAAGGCTCGTTCAGCGCGATAGATAATCCGCATATTCCGAACCTTTCTTCGCCCTCATGTTCGCCAAATCCATTCCAACTTCCTTCGTCACGCCCTTCCCGTATCGGATGCTGGAAGTGGCCATCTCGAACGCGTAGTCGCCCTCCTCTTTGGCTGTCGCAAAGGTTTGGTGGTGGTCATGTTTGTGATGGGAGTGAGAGCATCCAGGAGCTACAAGCGCGTCAATAGACCCAGATCAGTTACTGACAGGCGGAGAAAGCAAAATATGGATTGCCGTGGAGGCTCCTTTTTCCTTACCATGCCTTTTGAGCACCTTGCTGACAGCGGGTGCATGGCAGGGGCATCTAGCTCCTGCGGCGGAGACTGCTCCCATCAAGCCCCATACGGCCGCGCGAGAAGCAGGAGGTGCCATAGTATGACGGGAAGATATATAAGCGCAGATGGTATATCGTCCAGCTAAGCCGTGAGGGGATCGTCGAGTGGGATGGAGCCTGCTTCTGGGTTGCCTTTTTGTACGATGGGGACGTTTGTTCCCTTCACGTTTCTCATGGGGTATCCCAGGCTCAGGGGGTCGATGGAGACGCGTGTGCGGAGTGGGGTCGCCTAATGTAAAATGATTAGCGATTGAACAGGATGTTGCGGACAATGATCTGTGAAAATCGGCGTGTGAATCGGTGGGACCCCACATGACTCTCGGTCAATTGTTGGGGGAGTTTTTCGGTCCGCCAACGCGTTAAGGCGCGTTTGGTGCTGTCACGATGTCCATTTACGGACGACCGCCAGGACATCTTTTCCTTTTCGGCACCCGCTGGCCATAATCGTCGGGATTCGAAGATGTCACAAGAAAGCCTCGCTTCCATCGCTCGCCGATGGGATGTCTTCAGAATTGATATACTGTATGCCAAGCGTTGCCTGGGATGTGGGCGGTGCTCAGTGGGAAAAGAGAACAAAACTAAGATACGTACAAAAAACATATGTAAAATGTAAAGGGGAGAAAATGCGATCTATCTACAAAAGGATTGGTATCGTTGCCACTACTATGTACGGTGAATGAAGCCTGGTGTATTTGAATTGATGTGCTACTCAGATTTCGATGGTGAGGACGTTCTCCAGATCAGCATTGAACATGGCTCGCTTAAACTCCTCAAATGAGATAGCTCCATCCTTATCCAGGACATCGGCATCCAGAAGAGTCTGGTCGACCAGAGCTTGCACCTGATCGTCTGGCAAGTTCGAGCCCACCATGAGTTTGAGGATGTGGTATAAGTCGCTGGAATCGATAACGCCGTCGCCGTTCACGTCGTACACTTTGAATGCGACTGTAATGGGAGGGAGGGTTTAGATCACTCTTTATCCAAACCGATGGGCAAAAGCACATTGTGGAACTATCAGCCCTCTCACTTACAGCTCAATTTCTGTTCCCTCTTCGCCCTCTTCGAGAATACCGACAAGGCCGCAACGAACTGCTTGAAGTTGACTTCGTTTCGCCCGTCAAGGTCGAACACCGCAACTACCCGGTTGGCCAGAGGGTTCATAGCCAGTTCCGGAATAGCCGTCATTTCTTCCAATGATATCGTGCCGGAGTTGTCCTTGTCCAGGTGCCGGAAACGAGAATAGAGGGTTTTTATTTGTGCTTCCGAGACTGTTGCAAGGGATGCGGGTTAGTGTCAACCGACAAAACATGCCGACTTCGTTTGTGGTAAGCTTGAAGGACGAACTTACAGGTTGATATTGACTTCAGGTCGTCAAACTCCTCCGCCGTCAAGCGGGAAGACCCCTGACCCATCTTGCTAGTGTTTGAAGCGGGGCGCAAGTATCTTGCTATCTATGCGACGGACATGCGATAGAGTTGTGCAGCGACATAGCGTTCAACAAGTGGTGGGAATCTGAGGTAGTCTGAGGTGGCGCGCCTTATTGCGGCGATGTCCTGACTCACCTTCATGGCAAGAATCCCCCTGCAACGGCCATTTTGCAGGTCAGAAAATACCCACATCCACCAGCATCCTCCAACCCTCAACCCAGTGCACTTGTCCTGTCGAGTAGTGTCTGATTGCCTATGGTGAACTAAGGGAATTTGCTTTTGGCATATACTCAAGAACCTCGCAGCCTCCTCTATTCGCCAACTCAAACAATTCCCAAGATGGTCGCCAGTGCAGTCTACATCTTGGACGTCAAGGGCAAGGTAGATACCCGCAAAC
Organism: Fimicolochytrium jonesii; assembly: GCF_025526975.1. Lineage (NCBI taxonomy): Eukaryota > Fungi > Chytridiomycota > Chytridiomycetes > Spizellomycetales > Powellomycetaceae > Fimicolochytrium > Fimicolochytrium jonesii. The sequence continues at coordinate 119,736 of NW_026515695.1, forward strand.
CGAGCCTCTACTGCTTTCCCACCGGGTGAGAACCCACTCATAACCGTCGTGTCCATCATGAAGGTCCTGATTTCGAGAGACTACCGAGGAGACATCCCCATGTCGGCCGTGGAGAAGTTCATGCCGCTAATTCAGGAAGTCGAGGAGGAGGAGCAAACACCAACGCCGATAATGTCGACGGAGGACGGCATACACTTCCTCTATGTCAAGCATATCAATCTCTACCGTGAGTGCTGAAGCGAACGAGATGTGGATGGAATCAGGCATAGAGGGGATTCACCGCCTCACACTGCTCTCACTAGTGCTGGCGACAACGCGAAAGAACTCGAATGCCGCTACCATCCTTCTGTTCCTTCATAAACTTATCGAGGTGAGAGCGCGCTTTGGATGAGCACAAGCCTGCATGTAGGCGTTCGCTCATAGTGCTTGCCCTCTCAAACAGGTGTTCAAAGAGTACTTCAAAGAGCTAGAAGAGGAGTCGATCAGGGACAATTTCGTCATTATTTACGAACTGCTTGATGAGATGATGGATTTTGGGTATCCGCAAACGACGGAGTCGAAGATTCTGCAAGAGTGAGGATGGCATTGTTCATTTCACAAATAAGATGAGCATATCGGCTGATGAAGACGGCACCTCCGCAGATACATCACCCAAGAATCCTACAAACTCGAATCGCAACCCCGTCTACCAATGGCAGTCACTAACGCGGTCTCGTGGCGTGCGGAAGGGATCAAATACCGAAAGAACGAGGTGTTCTTGGACGTGGTGGAGTCGGTCAATTTGCTGGTCAACGCCAACGGGAATGTGTTGCGGAGCGAGATCCTGGGTGCTGTAAAGATGAAGTGCTACCTCAGTGGGATGCCGGATGTGCGGTTGGGTTTGAATGATAAGGTGTTGTTTGAGAGTACCGGACGAAGTAAGCGATGTCGATGCGTTTTCGGGGCTTCTTGCTTTGTGCTTAGCAACCCCATCGGCGTCCAACAGCGGCTGGAAAAGGGAAAGCGGTCGAGATGGAGGACATGAAGTTCCATCAATGCGTGCGGCTAGCACGGTTTGAAAGCGATAGAACGATATCGTTCATACCGCCCGACGGGGAGTTTGAGTTGATGTCGTACCGGCTGAATACCCAGGTGGGTGACGGGGGAGTGACGGATACTTGAAAGGGCGATTGATGTAGGGAAGAAAAGTCCGCTGATCGAAATGCGTACAGGTGAAACCGTTGATCTGGTGCGAAGCGGTAATAGAATCACATAGCGGGTCTCGCGTTGAATACATGATCAAGGTGAGCCCCTATTCATGATGTGTCCTACACATACGACAGGCGGCTAATCTGGAACTCGTCTCAACTCCAGGCAAAAGGGCAATTCAAACGGAAATCAACAGCCAATAACGTAGAAATCATCATCCCCGTCCCCGAAGACGCAGATACCCCCAAATTTAGGGTACGGCATTGGTGTTCCGTTCCTGCCATACGATGGATTGGTGAAGCTTCCGCTGATTATGATTTTGTCGGCAGGCAACGGTCGGCTCGGTAACCTACGCCCCCGAGAAGAACGCCGCGGTTTGGAAAATCAAGCAATTCCCCGGTGGCAAGGACTACGTGATGCGCGCGCACTTCGGACTCCCAAGTGTTCGGAGCGGTAAGAAAGATTCCCACACCCTGCTTTGTTCACGTTAGAACAAGCAAAGAAACAAACAAACAAACAAACTGAACCCCATTTCGTTATGCAGAGGACCCAAACAAACGGCCCCCAATATCGGTCAAATTCGAGATCCCGTATTTCACAGTCTCGGGCATCCAAGTTCGGTATCTGAAGGTTGTAGATAAGAGCGGATACCAGGCGTTCCCGTGGGTGAGGTATATCACCCAGAATGGAGGTAAGATTTCGCCCAGTATGAGGTGGTTGTGATGCTTGAACACAGTCTGATTAGCCCTGGCTTTTCGCTCCGTCTAGATTACTTCCTCCGGTTGCCGGAGCCTGTCAGCAGTTCAAAGCTTGGATCGATTCAATAGCAGTGCTGGCAACGGTAGAAATATCCTGGTGCTTTATACACCCTTTGTGCACCCCAAACACGCCTGCGTCGTTCTACTCCCCACCAGCTGGATATACATGCGTCCATCAACAAGAATGAGCCCCGCTCAACTCTATGAAAAAGACACATTATCTAAGTGCGTTTACGCTGTGAACGAATCTGCTTATCGCAGTCACTACGCCAGAATGTCAGGCCGATGAAGCCGATGATTGTGTTTATGAAGTCCATAACGCCGTTGTTTGCTGGTGCCGCTCCTGAAAGAAACAGGGAAGTGGAAGATGAAGCGTGAGAAGCTGACGGAGTGGCGTTCAAAGTCCAAGGAAGTCTACGGATTACGCACCTTTGGTCGCACTCCGTATCAGCTCCCCCGTGAAATCACACACAATGCTATATTGCTCCTTCTCAACGCCTCTGAACAAAATCTCGGCGGCCTTTTCGGGGGTTACGCCCACATCCCCCTCCTCCAACTTCTTGGTAATCGCCGGCTTCGTCTTATTCTCCTCCTCATACCCGGGCGAGTAAATGGTGCCGGGGTAAAAAATATGGATCTTAATCCCATACATCTGCATCTCCATCCTCAGACTATCCGCCAGTCCGCGGATGGCGTGCTTGGCGGCGCTGTAGCCGGTGTACCCGACCAAGCCCATCAGGCCGAGGATGGAGCTGACGAACACGAGCCGGCAGGTGTGGGGCTTAGGGTGCGTGGTGAAGGAGGTGATGGCGGCGTGGGCGGTGTAGGCGGCGGTGAGGTAGTCGCGCTCCATTTCGTGCGCCAGGGAGGAGGCGGGGAGGTCGATGAACATGCCCGGTTGCGCCCCACCTGAATAATCAAGGAAATTCCTACCGTCAAACCCCGCTTCCAAGCTTCACTTGCGTCCCCAAATCCTCTTACCAGCACACAAAAACACATAATCGACTTTAGCCCCCATCCGCTCCTCCGCATTCTTCAAAGCCTTCGCACTTCCCTCCGCGTTCCTCAGATCCGCGCTCTCGTATATGACCACCTGCTTTCCCTCACTGTTCTCAGTAGCGAGGGAACTTTCCCTCCTGATCTCCTCAACGGCCTTTTCGAGTTTCGCGACATCGCGCGCGACGATGGTGATACGGGCCCCGCGGGCGGCGAGAAGCTTGGCGAGGGCGAGACCTGTGCCTTGCGAGCCGCCTGTTATGTAGACATGCTGCGAGAGTGGAGGAGGGAGGAGTGTGAGTGGGAATTTGGAAGACATGCAATAAAATTGACATGTGGGACACTACCTTGTTTTGCGGGTTGAAGGACTCTGGGGTTTTTTTCTTTGAGAACATTGCGGCGAGGACGCCAGCGGGTAGTAGCAGGAGGATGAGGTAGAGCAAGGGGGTTGAGAAGGCCATGTCCTGTCTATGGAAAGCCTGTTGTCGATGCGGGGGTTCAGGGGGTTCTCAGTCTAGCGGGCGGCTCCTCCTCGAAGCGAGAACTGGACGGCTGGACGGCGCGTGTGTCACTCCTCCAGGCTCCTCCAGGCCTCTAGGACATTGACTTACGCCGACGACAGATCTCCTGCAAAGGCATAGTAAGATACACAACACATACTCCTTCGTTCCAGCTTGTAGAGAGTCTCAGCCGTGTTTCTTGGGGGGCCGAATATCCTAGCACCCTCGAAGGCCATCAGCAGAATAAGCCGCCACGATGCCCAAGGTATGACATTCTGGTTCCCCAAAGGCGAGGCGAAGTACTTATCTGACCATGGACTTTATATTCGTTTAGCGACAGGCATTATACCAGTCGGAGATAGCACAGGTATCGTGAGCGACGTGGAGCTCGGCTGGGAGTGTTGTTATAGCTGGGAAGGCGCGGAAACTGAAGTTTCTCTCCCCGACAGATGATGTATGTGCACGGGGAGGTGACCGACCCCCGGGACGACACTACGCTCGTCGTTGAAGAAATTGTTCGCACACAAACGATAGAGATTGTATGGGCGTCACTTTACTCTTTAGAAGTTCAGCAATGTCAGGCGAAAAGTTGACTCGTCGCGTCCACGGTCACAGATAGTGCGTACGGTCCAGCAAGCAGCGAAACGAGGCTCGCGGTTCCTGACGCCGGAAGATGTGATCTCCCTTATCAAGTACGATCGCGCGAAAGTCAACACATTGCGCACGTACCTGGCGTTCCGCGACGCTCAGAAATCCGCAAAGAAGAGGGACCCGAATGATGTTATCGATATTGCAGAGGGAGAGGATGATACCGACGGTGAGAGAGAGCGGATTACCGCGATATATGCCACTCGGGTAGAATACGTCGCTGAATCTTGTTCTTCTCTCAGGAAACAACCCGGAGTTGCTTAAGGGAAAGTTGAAATTCTCATGGGACTTGATCAACTACTATGGCACCGTGCTGGAGGATGACGATGAAGACGACGATGATGAGGACCAGCAGATGGCAGATGACTTGCAGCAAGCTCGGTTGAAGGTATGAAATACATCCTCAATGCAGGCCAGTCCGTTCTGTTTGTAACGGTCCCTTTAGGAAGCAGATGAAGTCACACGGAGGATGACAAAGGAGGAATACATGTACTACTCTGAATGTCGGCAAGCTTCGTTCGTATTCAAGCGTCTTCAGCGGTTCAAGAAATGGTCTGAACTGGGAAAGTAGGTTGAGGTTTGATAGAAAAAGAGTTCTCATTGCATTCTGCCCGATTCACACTATTCCACTCCCTCCAGATACTACGAAAACAAACCCAACGGCGATGTAATCGACATCTGGGGTTTCCTTGCCTACGAAATGGTGCGCAAGCTCACAGAGATGGCCCTCGAAGTCAAAAAGCAGTGGGACACCAACCGCGTCGACGAGATCGAGCACGAGCAGCGGGAGATGGAGAAGAAGAATGTCGGGCTGTTTGCGAAACCGACGAATGTGCAGAAACCCCTGCAGCCGGGACATATTCATGAGGCTTTCAGGAGGCTGCAGAATGTGACTCCGAGTGTTAACAACTTTAGGGGCGACTTTGCGAGAACGACTTTGGCGTTGATTTAGGCGCGGATATTCCATCGGCAGTTAGGTGATAGAGGCCGGCTCAGTTCTCGGTCTGTGGACGCGAGCTGCAAGCCACAAAACATCATTGCATACGGACGCCTCTATCTTTTGGGAACTTCGGCCGGGACCTCTCTATTTCTGGGGGAAACAAGATAGCACAACGAAACGCGATGGCACGTAACACGGATGCCCTTTCCCAATCTGATCCGTCACACTGGATATGGCCTCGGAGCGCGTCAGTCAAGCGGCCACGCTGTAGTCTAGGGAAGAGCGAGAAACCCGTGACGCCAGCACGTTACATTTGGAGAATAGCAAAGCCAGTCGGGAGGCTTCCGATGCAAAGCAGACATGGTTGGTAGAAACGACCCAAACAGCGTAGCGTCATGTACATACATTCATGTACATACATTCTGGCGCAACTGAAAGCAAACACGATTTTGGATTATAAGTCAATAACAAATGATTTACAAAAACCATAGCAGGCCGTCCACTTTTAAGCTAGCTCCGAAGTCCCCACCCTACGCCCAATGCCCCCAAAAAATCCAACCATCTACCATCCCCCTCCCTACTGACTCTGCACCTGCCTCTTCAACCACGCCTCGCCTCCATTCTGCACGGCCGTCACCACATCCTCCTCGCTAATATTCAGCTGTAGCTTCTGCGACCTGTCGCCTGCGCGGTGCTGCTCCAACAGGATAAGGCGCGAAGTGTGGAGTTGGGCGCAGATCCCGTAGAGATCGTAGGCGGTGGGGGCGGGGAGGTTGCCCATGTCGCAAAGGCGGTAGTGCTCGTCTGAGACCTGGATGAGTTGGGCGATCAGAATGAGGTAAACCCAGTGCCATGAGTTTGTGTATTCGGACCACGTGACTCGCGATTACATACCGGCCCATACTCAACCTCCCCAATCCCCGCCCTTCTCACACTCCTCACAAGCGCAACCAAAAACACCCTCTGATGCGTGCTCCCCCTCCCCACCGACTGCACCGCCACCGACGCAAACATCTCCTTGACAGCCTGGTCGATCACCATCATCGTCACGAGCTTGTTGTCCTGCGTCCCGGCCTCTGCGGCGCTTTCCAGTTTCGCTTCCAGTATCTCTACGCCTCGACTGAATTGGGATGCCCTCGCGTTAGGCATCTCGTGAGAGCGTGGTGACGGTTTTTGAAGGGTGGACTGGTGTACTTACCGACAGATATCCAAGGCTCGTCTAGCGTCCCCAGACACCGCTCCGATCTTTCTCGCACACAGCTCCACAGCATCCTTCTCAAAACACTGCACGCCTTCCAGTCGTGATTGTACAATCTCAATGAGCTGCTGGTGCGTGTATGCCGGGAAGTTGATCCTCGTCAATCCTGGGTAAATTACAACAGTCAGGAGATCGGATCATACCCTATTTGCGCGGAAGGAACCATCTTACCCAAACGACTAGACACCTTGTTAATCATCATCCGTTCCGGCAAGTCCATCGTATTAGCAATGGCGACAACGATTAGCCGTGCATGTTGTAGATCCGGCCATGTCAGGAAATTGTACATGATCGAGTGGTTTTTCGTGACGAGGAGATCAATCTCGTCCATGAGAAGCACGCTGCATGATGAATCCACGTAATCAGCAAGGTGCTCCAGACACGGCGCAAGTTAGGTCAAAAATCCTTACGTGGGTTGTCGGTTCGGAGATGGAGTCGTGAAATGCTTCTGCAGCAAGGAAAGCGCATGTGTGGAGCTGACTTTCTTGCCCGTCAGGGCTTCCCACAGCACAGAGTAGGCTTGTGCGGGCTCCGTCAGCTTCATCCCGTTGATCTCTACGAAGCGGTATGGCGAGAGTTCCTGCAAAGGGAAGAGGGATTGAGATTTGCAAGTGTCTGTTTCGCGAAGCGTGGCCGGCGCGTACCTCATCTTCCACCGCCTTGTCGAGGGCTCGCATGACTGCATGGACGGTAGCCGTTTTCCCCGTTCCCGGAACACCCGATATGTCTACGAAAACGCTTACGCTCAAACAAAGGAACTTCTTTCAATCGTAATGTGTGATCAGGCTGACACTTACACACGCAACCGCCCGAACCTTCCTCAATCGCACTCGTCAGCTCCGAATAGATCTGCGCATACTCGTCCTCTCTGCACGGCAGCGCGTCCGGGTACACAGACATATGCAATTTTTCCCGGGCGCGCTCAAACACCGATCTCGCCTTTGACCGCTCGAGTGCGCGTTCCGGTAAAGGAGTGGGTGCCAGTTTCGGCTTTCGCTTGCTAGGGGTGGCTCGTTTTCCGGAGGCACTCACGGCAGAAGCGTTGCGGGCGGTAATTCGCGGTGTCGGTGTGCATTGTTCGAGCGATTCGAGCGGCATTCGTCGGTTTGAGGGTGTGGCGGCTTTGTTTGGGGTATATGTGACTTCCTTTCGTTTCCGCTTCTTGATGGGTGTTGCGACTTCAGCTTCTGATGCGTCCTCAGCTTCCTCGCCGTCTATTTGTTCCGCTTCCTCTGACGCGGGATGTTGCTGGAAGAGACGCCCATTTAGACAACGTTCAATTACCAAGACTATGCGCAAAGACCTTTGCGCACCTCCTCGCTTTCCTCTACGCTACTCCGCCCACGCGACTTCCTCGGTGGTGCAGCCTGTCCCACCTCTTCCTCCGTCCATCCCTCCTTCTTTCTCCGCCCCGTTGCCTTTCTCACGCTGTTCGGTTTCGCAGAAGCAGGCGTCGCAGCAGCAGTCTCATTCCTGGTCGTCCTCGCAGGTGTCCGCGCAGCAGCATGCTCCTTCGCCTTACCCTCCCTCTTCTGCATAGCCTCCGCCTTTTCAAAGGGTGGAGCGTCTTCATTCCTCCTAAAGGCCTCCCAATCCATCGGCCACGCCTTCACATCGCGGGCGGACCCGAGCGTACGGTGACAAAAGTAGATTCCGTCGGGGTTGGATTTCGGGTATCGCGATCTGTATTCGTCCCGGGACAACACCTCGATCTTGCCGCAAATGTGCTCAATGTCCTCTTTGACCTCCTTCATGTCTGTATGGACGATTTCTGTCTAGGTGTATGATCATCAGCACGCAGTGTTCTTGAGATCGAAGCCGCCGGAGGAAAAACTTACCGGCCGGGTCAAGCTCCAGCGCCCGACACTTCCTCGTCCTCGCCGCCGTAGTCCCCAACTGCCTCTCCACCTCCGACGCAGCATAGATCCACCTAATATCCATCTTCCCAGTCCCTTCCTCATCGCGATAGCAGGCGATTATCATCGCCTTGTACGGCTCATCCTGGTCCTCGGCCTCGACCAGGACACAGTCGTTGAGGTGGTAGTCTATCCCGTCTTTTCGGAAGCCGGGGTAGAGGAGTTTGTTGGAGAAGCCCTTTTTGGAGAGGCCGCGGGTGGTTGCGCGGCTGGGTGTGGCGGAGGATAGGGGGCCGTCTGCTGTACGGTTTAAGGGTTGGCCTGTGAAGGTGAACGACTCGGAGTTCCGCCGCATGTTGGGTGGTAGCTTGCGCTTGGTTGAGCGGAGGCCGGGAACGTGCGTTCGCTGATGGATATGGAGGTTGTCGTTGTTATAGTTTCAAGATCAGAATGCCTGCTGGGTTTGCGACGAGGAAAAGGCGGGCAAGAAGGGCACAAGCGCGTGTCCGGAAGTTGAAAGTCCGAACAGTCCGAACTCAATGTAAGAAGGAATGGCCCTTCCCCCTAATCAACTTTCCTCACGCATGCGGCAGATTTTCTAAAAATATGATACAGTATATAGACGTATTATGTACATAGGGATTCTATATGAGAGAAGTCTAATCCACTTGAATCGCAGTCCCAGACATCTCGTTCTGCAGGTTAGCACGCGAGCCTTCTTCCGCCGAGTAATCACGCGGGGCGACCGTCCCATCTGGCATCGTTTGCCTGCCGCTGCGGGCCGGTGTGTAGCGCGGTAAAACATACGCTGGGATCTGCAATATAGCCGCCAATAAAGGTCAAGATGTGCGCCAAAAGGGGAAACTCCATGAGCCGAACACTTACGTCCCCGTTCCCATGGCGCTCCCCATAGAACCATCCGTGCATCGGATAGTTGAGTTTGTATGCAAAGACAGCCGCCGTGATGCCGATCGCCATACCGGTGAGAACTTGTCCGGTAGTGTGGTGGAAGTCCATGATGCGTGTCAGCGAGATGTACCCTGCCACGATCAGTGGGATGAATGTGACGAGAAGCTGCATGCATATACCGCATGTCAGAGTGGTTTTCCATGCTTTTGCGGAACGACAGAGATCCCGCATTGCAGCCCTACCTTGTAGAATTGTGCTGTTCCATTGTATGGCTTCAGCTTTGCATGCATCCAGAATGACAGGAAGACCCAGCACTGAGGGATAGAATGTCGTTGAGCAGGGTGCGCAACGAATGCCAGACAGCGGTTTCAGAGAACAAAACCACGCACCGTAAATGCCGATCCCGCGTGTCCGGAGGGAAAGCCGTTCAAATCAACCTTTTCAAGTTTCGTGCGACAAACAGACTCGGTATAATAGAGCTGTCCTGCAACGAGCTTTGCTGGATCTGGATCGCATTTCGTGATGTGGTATGGACGAAGCCCGCCGATGGTGGCCCAAAGGAACGAACATGTGACCATCGTCATTGCTGTCGAGAAGGAGAGATGTGGGTGACATCGTCAGATGTAGGATTTCGCTCTACGGAATCCTACCCAAAGCCTGAACCAGCCCGGTCACAGCATGATACATATCCGGCCAACTGGTGTAAAACACCAAGTTCAAAATCACTATCAGTGCGATAGGGATGGCGACCGAGACCACCGTAGATAAAAAGGAAGATACCCTGTCCGGAAGGACGGGTGCCATGTAGAATTGGTCATTGACGTTGAAGTAAATTTCTGGCTTGGTAACATAGGCGTAGAAGACTTGGGTCAAGATCAAGCACACGATTATGAGCACCCAGTCGAGGATGCGGGCTAGGACGTAGCTGCGGCGGGATTTCGTTGGGATGTCAAGTCTATCAAGAGTATACGACCGTAAATAACTGACCGAACGGTAGAGCGAGGCCAAGCAGACGGAACTCAGGGTGAGGCCGGCAAGGACCGAGAGTCCGAAAACACATACTTTGACGGAAGACTCCATCCTTGTGGATCAGCTACAAACCCGCCCTTCTCAGCCCACTTTTGCCTCCAAGAGAGAGCAGGCATGGTGCTTGGTCGTCGTCGGTTTGCCCGTGGGAGTTCGGTTATGCGTTCGTGAGAACCGAGCTATCGTTGAATGGCGACTTCACACAAGGGCTTCCGAAACTGAAGACAGTGCTGGGAGCGGGTTCTCGTGGCGTCTCCTCCCCAGACGCAGGTTGGCAACGGATAGTCAATGGAAGGGTGGCGAGTGGCAAAGGCAATACTTGTTGGCCACGGGACACTTGGGGGGGCGGAGGAGCCATTTGCATGACGAGTTGACATCACCGCGCCTAAATTTCAAAGTTGTTGGACTGCATGTGCAGCTCAGAAGCAGGCGTGCGTGGATTGGGTCCCAGACCTCTTGCCCTCTTGCCTGCTGTGAGAACCGCGTTTTGAACTGCGCCACCCTAGGTGACGTAAGCACGAAACATCGCCCGCTTCCTCGCAAAAAGGGAAGTCCAGATGTATAAATTGCCAAGCGTTGTTGCACATTTCCCCAAGCGTACTTCTGAAGAACCGTCTCATTGTCCCAAACATACAATATCAATGGAATCTATTTTGACGTCCGAACCATTTACCCCCCAACGGTCGAGACGCTCTTCGGTTGCTTCTGAGACAACGTTACGACGATGGTGCTTGGAACGGGATGGAGACAGTGCTTGGTATGCCGTTTCCCGTTTGGCGAGACGGCACATATTGTTCCCCGAAGGACTCCCTCGTTCCAAGTCTCCGCTGCCATCGAGTGCGGAGACTTGCCCAAAGATTTTGCGCGGAACGACATACGCAACATGTTCGTGCTGTGTCCAAACCACCACGAAGCATACGATAGATTCTGGGTCGCTTTCGTTCCCGGGGAAGAGCCGCACAGTTATCATTTCGTCAATCTGCTCAACATAGCGCAATTCTCTGAAGTTACCATCACATTCGCTGGACCTCTACCCGCTTTCCCGCTCGCATTTCTCTACCACGCCCGGGTGGCATTCGCTAAGTTTGCAAGAATCTACCGTGGGTCCCATGCTCTTCCAAACGTTCAAGGTGGAAGCGGCGGCAGAGGCGGGGTTCCCCGTCACTGATACGAGATTTTGGTGGTCTGGCGGTTACTCTGGTCACCAGAACGCGGAAGCGCAGAGCAGGGCGGCAGTGCAGGAAATGGAACCGCGATATCAAGAATTATAGCTCGAACTCTTGCCATGGCTGCAGAAGAAAAAGAGTTCGACAGGACTTCGGGGGACGTGGATATGGATGATGTTGTTCGGGGAGACTGGATTGAGCCGGATGTTCCCAAACGCCGTGCGTTATTTGAGCTTTAGTCAGATCTCATGTATAATACATTGAGCTCCGTGGATGGCAGTTTGAGCTCCGTGGAAGGCGCAAGCAGCCGTGGCCACGGAGGAACGTGCATAAGGAACGTGCGGAGGAACGGCGTGGTCACACGTTGGCCACGGAGGAAGGTGCAAACTGCTCGCCAACGTGGAGTTCCGACGTGGCCTCTAAACCCGTGGTCTCGCCCTACTTTCTACCTATCTACACTCCTATCAAGCCCTCTTCCTAATCCAACCTCCCTATGCAAGCCACTCCTCCAACACCCACTATCCTCACACCTATCTGCCGCCCCCGCCGTCCCCGGTGCAGTCCACGGGTGCAAATCACGGCCCTGGGAGATACACTCCCGCCGTTCTTTGGCTGCCATCCGCGCCAGATGCGCGTCGTTGCGTGTTTGAGTGTGGATGAGGTCTTTGTGGAGGGTTTGCTGCTTTTTGAGGGTGGAGAGGTGGAGGGTTTAGACGTACTAAAGATGGATAGGGAGGAAGTTATGGGTTGACGACACATCGGTGTTTATCAAAATCCTTTTCGCTCCTGGATGACCTCAACTTTGAAGAATACAGACCCATCCTGGCCAACCTGACTTGCACGGCTCGAACCCCGCCGCCCACGTTGCCCAGTGGCCGCATTACCTTCTGATTCGAGAATTTCAGCGAGAACAAGGGCGCATTTGAAACCTACACCCGCCGAGGGATCATTCGTGTCATCCCGGACGCCATACTCAAGCAGGGCTACGTCGGTGTCCCCGCGGTGGAGCTACTGCTTGCTGAAGAGTACGCTCATGTGCCCCGCAATTGCGACTGCAGGCTCTATGAGCAGTCCACACAACCGCGCTTCCAGCGGTGCAGCAGGTGTGCTAAGGCGTACTACTGCTCTCGGAAGTGCCAGAAGAAGGACTGAACAAAAGGTCATCCCGAGCCCCACAAGAAGACTTGCTCCATGCGCTCATGATACCTTTGACTCGATCTGTTGTGAATAAAGTCGGTCATCCAAGGGTCATTGATGCGGTTTTCCAGTCATTTTGATGTATATAGCCTCCGCCGAATTGGACGAATGCAAACACTTCGATGTCAATACTAAACGCACAGATATTGAATGGAGGCTCCATCGCTAACGTACGTATGAACGATAAAGGCCAAAATAAGGATTCCTGAAGGACGAGGTGGGCCATGCTGGGTTCTATTCCATGGACGGCACATGCAATGTTCAACTCAGTTTGGTCATGGTATCGCAAAGGTTTGAAATGCACTATGAGAAACCTTTTTCTCCTCATATTCGTGTCGTCCTGATCCCAAATTTTGTGATAATCTTGTGATAATGGAAGAAGCCGTTTCTGCTTCTCAAATTGGACCCGTTAGCTCAACGTTGAGAATCGATACACATATGGAGGGCTCCAATGGTAATAAGCGAAACTTATGCGATGCGGAGAGCGAGCGACTTTGGAGGACCCTCCCGGTGATGGCGAAATGACGGGGCAATGAAGTTGACGCGGCACAGGGCCTGGGGGCAGCCAACCAGAAAGTGCCAATGCCGGTGACCGATCAGATCAAGCAATCCCATTATCCCCGCTTCAAAGGCGCGCGCGCACGTGACCGCCTCCACTCTCGCTCGAACATATGAGGTGTGATCCTGGGGTCACATATGTATACTGTAAGCTCGTAGGGTTGCCTTTCTGGACAGACATTACGCTCTCCACCAAGGTACGTTTGCAAATAAAGGGGAGCCTATAGAGTTCGGCGAAGGGGGAGCAGGTGAACTGGTCGTCACGTTCGCAAGCGTCAGTGAACCTCATCAAGGACGCACTGTTTGCAGCGAGCAATTGCAGTCTTTACCGCGTCTTCAGACGGAATCTTGGGAGTTCGCGCTCACACCCACTCTGCAATCCCAATCAGTCCGCTACATCCACCGAACAATCGGATCGGCCTCAATACACTTCTCAGAACAGCGGCCTCACATCCGCGAACTCTTACGCAAAAGACATGGACGTAGTAAAGCAATATACGGATCAGTTCGAGAAGACGCTCGACCAGGTCGCAGGGCCAATCAAGCCGTGGCTGCCTGCAATAGCTCGGTTCTTGTTGGTTGTGACGTTCTTGGAGGATTCGTTGAGGATTAGGTACGGCTTCGCGTGCTGGAGGAGAGGATTGTTGAAGGGTGGAGGGATCACTCTGCCAGTCCTGTGCTAACAGGACGTTGTTTGTCACGATAACAGCACGCAGTGGTCAGACCAGATTTTCTACCTGCAACGGCATAGGGGTATGGAGAGCATGGAAACGGAGGAGCGGTGGCAAGGCACCGCATCCTGCAGAGCTCGCGATCTCACATCCCTCTGCTCTAGGCTTCCCATGGTTGACGGCGGAAGTGTTCCTAGCCCTAAACGTGATAGTAATGACCGTCGGCTCGATCATGGCCATCGCAAAGAAGCACACCGAGGTCGCCGTTGGTGGTCTCGCCCTCGTCATCGTCTCCCAATCGATCGGCTACGGCCTCATCTTCGACTCCGGTTTCTTCTTCCGCAACATGTCTGTCGCCGGCGGCCTCCTGATGCTCCTCGCCGACTCGCTCGCGGGCAAGCGAAGAACCATCTTTGCGGGCCTGCCGTCGCTGAACGAGACGGATAAGGCGACGTACCTGCAATTGTTTGGCCGGATCTTGCTCGTGGGCTTGTTCCTCAGTTTCCTGCTTGCGGGAGAGTTCTCGGCGCTTCGTGTGATTGTTACTGCGTTTGCGTTCGTCTCGTGTGTCATGGTTGTCGTGGGATTCAAGGCGAAGTGGTCGGCTTGGGTTTTGATCTCGGTTTTGTCGATCAGTAATGTTGTGCTGAACAACTGGTGGAACTTGCACCATAACCACCCACAACGGTATGCTTGCTCGTCTCTGTACTCCATCTTTGCGTATTCAACCTGGCTCACACGGTTCATCGTTCTCTCAGCGACTTCCTGAAATACGACTTCTTCCAAACCCTCTCCATCATGGGCGGTTTCCTGCTCCTCACAAACCTCGGACCTGGTACCTACATGATCATCCGCATAATCACCCTCCTCACACCCCACTAACCCCATCCAACCCCCAACAGGTGGTCTCTCCGTCGACGAAAAGAAAAAAGCCTTCTAAACCCACCTTACCCCACCCCATATCGCGGAGAATTACGAATGCTCTGCCCCCGCCTAGCATATGTAGAAAAAAACCCGGCCACACCAATTTGCGTATATGCTCTTTCCTACCCCATGCATCTCTCAACCCACCACCCTTGAACGGCGCACAGTATAGAGAGGCCGACCCCTTAGTGCGTTCCATTTTCGCCTTTGCAGATAGGATATAGGGGCGATTCTTGTGTCTTTTTTTTCGATCTTGTCTCATATTGTTTTTGATTTATGATATTGTGCGTGATGTTCAGATTCGGGGTTTCGGTGTTGTAGTGTTATGTAGATGTGAGCAGGTGAATGGATGGACTGGATGTGGAGAGGATTGCTAAGATTGTGGGGAGTTCCCCGACCGTGAAAGGCTCTCTCGCGAATCAAGGCCCGCAGAACCGATATATATACCGTTCGCCCGTCCAGGTTATTGTCAGCGAAAGCGGCAGAAACCCAAATCCACATATCCAAAAGCACCACGGCCATCGGCCGCATTCCAACCACCACATCAGCGACCGTGATCACAACCCTCCGTCAAACCCGAAATCAAAGCACATCATGGTATATATTGAAACTGTCGAAGAAAGAACAAGAGGTCGAGAATCGTGTTCACGAAACGTTTTGAACACCCCTCCTCGCCTTCCTTCTGGGTTTTTCGTCTTCCGAGCACCCCTACTTGTCGTTCTTCACTAGCGAGTAGTCAGCCGGGAACGGCCATCCGAACGTCTCGCCGCGTGCGGCCATCCGGCGGTGGGCTTCGAGTTTTGCTGCGTCTGTTACGCTGTAGTCACGAAATAAGAAATGTAATCAGTGGAATGATGAGTATGTCCTTCTTCCGAACCAGGCAACTCCATCCACCGCTTCAAACACGTCCATTTCCAACTAACCTGACTTTCGGAGAATAGATCTGGAACACAAAAAAGGTCGCGAATGCTCCATAGTATCCAAAGTACCACATTGGCTCCCACCAGTACCACGTGTGCTTTTGGCCGCCCTGTGAGAGAAGGGATCGTGTGGAAGTGGCAAGGTTAGTGACTGCGGTGGCGTGGCGTCGAGTTTCCCCGCCTCGCTGGCTCCTCGAACTGCGTTTTACGGAGACTCTAGCCGTCTCCTGCGCCCACCAACAACCCCTTATGGAGACGCGAAGGTAAACGCAATTGAATTTGTCTCAAAAGTCGACGTGCGGCGGATTCCCAGCATCTGCCAACAACCTCCCACCCAACATCGACTCCCCAAATTCCGCGTCACCAAGAACGCTCCACTCCCCTTCACCCCCGCCTCCACCCCTATTCCTCACGTCTCCTCTTCTCCCTTTTCACCTCGCGCCGTAAAGACATCAACTCACAGGTCTACCGAGAAAGTATCCCGAAGGCTCCTGCCCCCGTGGCCCGTGTCCTCCGCCGCCGTTGCGGACCGACTGTAGTTGCGAGGGCGGGTTGCGCCTGGCGAGTGCCGCTGTCCGTGCGGCTGTTCGTGCGAGGGATAGCATTTTGTTGTGTTGTGTTGTTGGGGGTTGATGTTGTGTCGGTTGGTTGTGACGAGGGCGGATAAGGGGATCGCTCGAGTGGCAGGACCTGTCCAGCACGTGACGTGTTATTCGAGTTGAATAAGCAACTTGATTTTGGAGTCTGTCGTTCGGACGTCCTGCACCCACGCGTTTCGCTCTGCTGCTCAGGCAAACTCTGACAGAACTGCCCCCCCCCCTCCCCCCCAAACCTCTTGCATACCCAAACGATACTCGAATATGTTGTCAAACGGTGGAGCTCGTCCAGCAACAGCCGGCGGAAAGCCAGGAGGAGACGCCGCTACCGTCTCTAAGAGGTAAGTCCAGGTTGTCCTGCTGTAGGAGGAGTTCCCGACTGCCGCTGACCCGAGTATTCCCCTCCCTTGTTTCTCCACCTAGGCTGCAAAATGAGCTTATGACTCTCATGGTAACGCAACACGGACTACGTGCTCGGGAAATTTGTTGGCTGAGCTGAGGCTGACCCGTCGCCTACGCTTTTTCAGATGAGTGGTCTGCACGGCATTTCCGCATTCCCAGACGGCGATGACCTTATGAACTGGACAGCTACTATCACCGGGCCGGACGGCACTGTAAGCGTAACTATTTTCAACATGCACGAACATAGAAACCATCGTTGACAATGTATACCTCCCATTTAGCCCTACGAAAAATTACAGTACAAGCTATCCATGAAGTTCCCATCCTCCTACCCTTACACCCCCCCAACCGTTATGTTTAGAACCCGGTGCTGGCATCCCAACGTCGACACCAACGGGCACATCTGCTTGGATATCCTCAAGGACAAGTGGTCGGCGGTATACACTGTGCAGACGATATTGGTGTCTTTGCAGAGTTTGCTGGGAGGTAAGTGGATGATAACCTTGCTCTTGCGTTGGAGGCTCTGAGTTCGGAATGCTGATTTTTGATTGCGCTAACTCGCAAATGCAGAACCAAACAACAACAGCCCGCTAAACGAAGAAGCAGCTCAGCAATGGAAGGATCAGGCCAAGTTTAGGAAGTCGGTGCTTGTCATGCACGATGATGGTCCCGAATGATGATATCTTAGATTAATCATGAGGGGAATGGATGGGATTGTATATGGCAGGACGGCCTCAAGCGCGTATTGCTTAGGTTAGAAGAATTGAAAGTGGGACGTAGAATGGGACAAGCCCCTTGTGTATATTTAATGTAAATGTAAATGTGAGAATGCTAGACTTTTGCTCTCGCATGTTTTTCTTGTTGCGAGGGATGAGAAAGGGACGTTGAGTCGTCCTACCTTTTCTATTGCGAATCACGGCGGTGAACAACTGCAACATGGAACACAGATTTCAATTCTTTGCTCCATCGCCGCATTCGTCCATATCTCCATAGCCCACGGGGATACACAAAAAGTGCCGAAACGGTAGCCAAAGTAAGTGTCCGACTATCTCCTGCTGAAGCAATGCGGTGGTTTCAGCAATGCGGTGGTTTCAGCAATGCGGTGGTTTCCTTTCCCTAATGACGGGTGGCTGCTGGCTGCTTTACGGGATCGGGTCTTGCTTATGCCCCTTGTGCCTTTTCCCGACACTGTGACCTTCGAATTTGCCGAACTGCCTGGGTCTCGTCTTCTTTCACTTTTTGCCATGATTTGTCGCGCAACGCCTAGAGGTGGGTGGCGGATAAGGATGCCGTATGCAACAATCAACTTCCTCTCTTTTCTTGCCCGTTACCCTGTTATGCCAGGGCTACGCGCAAGCTCGACTTTTTTCAGGTCAAGCAAAATGTCATCGCCATCGCCTCATTTGTACATCACGTACGTGAATCTGACATCTCCCTCTGCACACGCGTGTTACCAGCCGGCTATCCCAGGTGGGGACGCCTAGGTCCTCCTCTTCTCCTAGGCTAGACGTTCGTTCGCTAAGATACGTGTACAGTACAGTACATACACGTACAATCTGTTGCCATAAAGCAGGTCGCCCACGAAACTAAGTGAGTGTCCAAGTGTCCTCGCCGCTGATCATTGCATCATACGAGACCCCTAATCTAAACTACATCTGTCACTGTCCTAGGCAACCACTGCTGGGGCCGACTGCGCACGGCCAGGTGCGACCTGCTTTATGGCAACAGACTGTACAGTACGCATCATCCTCCACCACTCTTCTGTTGCTGGACGCGCGTGTTTCGCGTTTTGCGGCGATTGCTATGTGAAAATTCGACTTCTTTGGGTAAGAGGAGACCACTTAGCTGCGCCCAAACCTGTGAACAGCGGAGAGGCGAACATGACGTGGAGGCAAATATCATCATGTACTGACTCTGAATGGCCATCGCGACATTCGGGGGCGATATTGAGGGATGTTGACATGACATTTATCGTTTGACGCGGTATGCTTACGAGACGATAATGGATGGAAAGTGCGCCGGTTAGCGCTGGGAGAGGACGCGCATGGCGGTAAGTTTACGCACAGGGCGGGTCGAAGCACTTGGCTGATGGGTCAATCGAATGGGATTTTGGCCGTCGATGGAACCGCAGGGATTCCGTAAGGTAAGCAGCCGCTTAGGCGGGCGGGGGGCGGTGGAACAGGAGCAGGAGGAGGAACCGGAGCGGGAGGAGGAGGAGTACGAGGAGGGCAGAAAGAGAAGCTGGAGCTGGAACTGGATCTGGGGTGGGAGTGGGAGCGGGAGTAGGAGCCGAAGAGGGAGAAGGAGAAGGAGGGGGGAGTAGGGGAGGAAGTGGGAGCAGGAGAGACAGCGGCCGCGGCGGCCGCGGCAGCAAAAGGAGAGGGCAGCAGGTGCAGGAGACTGAGACTGCGCCTACTGGTGCGCCCCCCAAACGATGGTAAATGCATCCACCAGGGATTGAGGGACGACTAGCACGCGAAGATATGAACAAAGCTGTCTGCTGCCCCAGCCGCCACCGCCGCCGCAAAGGGTAAAAGGGGACAAGTGCACCGCCCAGCAAGCAGAGGCCACATCACCCCTTCAGCCACTTAGCCCAGGGAGACGCATACGTCCCCTGTTTGCGTTCAGCTGCGACGTCACAATAGGAAAGGGGAGGATACTCTCTCCCATGAGGTTCCCGAATTCAAGGCGCGACTTCCATCGCAGCGTGAGATTTATTCCAATCCGAAGCATTTCGATGCTATTCGCAGAAACGATACACTACCTAGCAAGTAGCTACACCGCCCTTCGTTCCACAATCTAAACAACAGAGTATCGAGCCCCACCAGCGGCTTCGCTCTCCATACTCGAGATGGTAGCTTCCGTGATGATGCGCCTGATCTCGACCTTGGCTTTGTCGATGACGAGTTGCGTGTCTCCTTCGATAAACTGTGGGGTTGCAGGGAAACGAAAGAAAAGCGTAAGTTAAAATCACTGTTCAGAATAAGGAACGAACGGCAATGCGGGACGTACCAAGTACAACTTCCGCTCGCCCGGCCCCGGCTGCTTCCCCGGCGGGAAGAAGGTCCCGCGTGTAGTGATAGCCGCACCACTGAGCTCATTAATCTGCGAGATCTGCTCCTTGTTGGTGACGCGCCACCGAGCCTTCTTGGGGTAATCATTGATCTCAATCTCGTACGCAAAGGCAGCCTCCGCAGACTGTTTCTTGTCCTCGGACGCTCCTCCGAACCCGGGCAAACCGGCGTTTCCGGCTTTGGCTTTGGCGTTGATCTCGGCGATGATGTCGAGGGCCCGCGCGGTTCCGGTGGCGCCGATCGAGGCGTTGACCTTCGCGGCGGCTTCTTCGGCGGCTTTGAACCGCGGGTCGCCGCCGGTGGCGTTGGTTGCGGCTGGAGCTGCCGTTTCTCGAGGAGGGGCGGCGCCCGATGGGACGGCCTTGGCCTCGAACTTGACTTCTTTCTCTTCCTCTTCCTCCTCTTCTTCCTCCTCGTACTGTCCACCGTGCGCCTTCTTCTGAATCCTCTTCACGATATCACGCTCTTTTTCCAACTTCTCTAGCCCTTTCCCGCCGAATCCAGAGGAGGAGAATTGGGCAGCGCCTGCTTTGACTTTCTCCATGAACGCGTCTGACAGCTTCTGGAGATCGTCCGGAATCGGCACCTCACTCATCGTAAGGGCCTTCATGATGTCGACCGCGAACCTGTCCTGCTCAGGCGTAATAAATGTGTACGCAGTACCCTTATTTCCAGCACGACCGGTACGCCCAACACGATGAACGTAATCCTCCATGTGGTTCGGGCACTCGTAATTAATAACAACTTTAAGTTGCTTAACGTCCAACCCACGTGCGGCGACGGACGTGGCGATCAAGATGTTTGTGTTCCCCGTTTTGTAATCAGTAATTGTGGTATCACGGTCGGCTTGATCCTTGCCTCCATGTAAAGACTGACAAGGGTAGCCTTTACGTAGAAGCTGGGTGAGCAGGTTGTCCGCCGCTTCTTGACGATCCGTGAAGATTAAGATCTTCGCCCCGTCGTCTTCGTGGAATGTCTTGCCGAGAATCTCGAGCAGTCGCAAGAACTTCGCGTTATCGTCCTGTAAGACCTCCACGATCTGCGTAACGTCCGAAGCGACAACACTGCGTCCTCCAACCGTGATTTCCAGAGGCTTTTTCAAAATCTTCCGGGCAAGTGCTTCCATTTTCCGAGGAAAGGTTGCCGAAAACAGGATGGTTTGCCTGCTTGGCCGCACGTTGTTGACGATCCGCATGACTTGAGGTTCAAAGCCCATGTCAAACATGCGGTCGGCCTCGTCCAATACGAGATATGTCACCCTTTTCAGATTCGTGACGCGTCCGCTGTTAGCGCACAGCAAATCGATCATGCGTCCGGGCGTGCAGATAATGATCTCAGCGCCACGCTTCAGTTCAGCAATCTGATCTTTGATTGGAGACCCGCCGTAACAGCATACTGCGCGGAGGTTCAACACCTTTGCGAAGTATTTGCATTCCTTGTGGATTTGGACTGCAAGCTCGCGAGTCGGTGTCATGATCAATGCGACAGGCCCCTCTTGGGGCTCAAGGGGTCGCTGGTCCTTGATGTGTCGGAACATGGGCAGCAGGAACGCAATCGTCTTGCCAGATCCGGTTTTGGCGATACCAATGACGTCTCTTCCACTCATGATCGCCGGTATCGCTTGGGCTTGGATTGAAGAGGGTTTCTCGTACTTGAGAACTTTACGAATGACGTCTCCCACTCCACCAGGTAATCCAAACTGCGTCCATTTCTCGATTGGCTTCGGGCATTTGACTCCACGGATCTTGATACCGTCCAGTTCTATGCGCTTCGCGTCAACCTCCTCAGGTGTCATATCGGCGAGTTCCGGGGGCTCTATGTAGAAATCTTTCCTGAATTGCTCGTATGATTGCGTGCTATGATCTACCGGAGCGAGATCCTTCCGTTTGGCTGCCAGTTTCTTGGCTGCTGCAGCGATCAAGTCTTCCGGTGTATCGCTCTGATCACCGTCATCCTCCGCCTGATCGTCGCCTTCAACGACGTCCATTGGTGTCGTCGACTGGTTCTGTTGCTGAGTTTGCAAGTCTTCGTCGTTGAGTCTCTGAACTTCTGTGCTGACATCAGCCATGAAGGCGTCCAGTGTATCTTCTCCACCATCATCAGGCACGGGAGCCGTCTCTTCGGTGTCCATGTCGTCCGGTCCCGCGATGCGCAGCTTCCGGCCAGGCAACGTCGACATCTTCGGAGTATCGTCGTCATCGTCCAAACCGAAGGCAGAGGGTCTAGAATTTACTGAGGGCCCTTTTCCGAACGAAGTCGGTTTCATCGAAATACCGATTCTGCCCGGTTTAACAAACGAGATTTTCGGTGCTACTTTAGCCAGAGGTGCCTTCCCCGCATGAGGCTTGGCAGCGGATAAGGGCACTCGCGAAACAGGTTGAACTGGTAACGCAGAGGTTAGTCGGTGGCCAAACTTGAATACCATGGGAAGTAGATTTTCGAAAGAGTGACACATACGTTCTGCTTTCTGTGCCTCTGGCTTGACCGCCGGACTGGACACAACCGGGCTGCCCGGTGAGGCAGTTGCATTCTCCGCGCCGCCTTTCTCAGCCGCCTCTTTGGCTAGCCTTTCACGACGCCACTGCTCAATCTTTTCCCTCCGCTGTCGTAACTTTTCTTCGGCATCCGTAGCTGCAGTGGTAACCTGCACAGATGAAAAGGCGGTTATGCATGGTTGGAATAATTTGAGGGCGCAGCTTTCTGGGTCATTTACCTTCGACGTTCCTCCTTCGGCTTTCAGATCTTCCTTCTGTGGAGTTGGCAAAGGTAGAGTAAATCGCTGAACAGACTTGAAAGCAAATACATTTCCCAGCTCACCTTGGCGGATGACTGGGTACTTGCAAGATCTGTTCGCCCTGTTGAGTGGATCTGACCATTACTCTGCTGCCGTTGGTCCACTCTACCGTTGTCCAACGCATCGCTCGATGGACGGTGGGAAGTTCGTCCTTCCGATCTTACCGTCTGCTCATTTTGATGTACATCACGGCCGTTGCCGCGGGGCGGGAAACTACTTGCGGCATGTGCGCTCTCTCTGTCATCCCTCCGTTCTCTGTCTCCATCCCGATCTCGGTGTCTATCGCGAGTATCCCGGGAGTGACGGGACCGCTCTTTACTACGGTCCCGGCGGCTGGAGTCGCGATCACGTTCGGAGCGGTGGCGTTTCGATGAAGAGCGATCCTTCGAATCTCGAGCACCGTCTTTTGAGGACCTTTTGTCGGCGCCTTGGTCGTCGTCCTCGTACTTTCTTCGTTTGAATTCGGGGGATGTCTTAGAATCTGCTGAGCGAGAGCGAGAACGATGGCCAGCCATACTTTTCTTTACGTTTCGGGTTTTCGGGAATGATTCTCTGCTTTCTGAAGAACCTTGAGTATGTAGTATATATGGCGATGAAACTGTCCTTTGGCGTTGAGTGGGGCACAGTTTCCAGAAGGAAGTTCGTTGAAGAAGCGGGGAAAGTTTCCATTAAATCTCTCACTGCCACGTGACGCCGGTGCAATCTATTCGAGCACCACGCCGAGAGCGGCAGCACTTCCATCCAAGCCCAACACCAGCCCCCCGATTGCCTACAGAATATTCCCGATCGTCGCCGCTCAGCTGTCTGAAGGCTTACTCATAGTCCACTCTAGTTCCCCACTTTGTACGGCAACCACCACGGCAGATGTCTCCTTCACCTTTTAATGCCGCCACGGCACGAGAACACCTGGCCGCTATCCGCCTCGGCACCGCAGAGCCCGGCATCCACGACACAGACATTCACCTAGATTACGACCCCACCAAGATCGTCGAGCTAGGCACCAAGCTCGTTGCAACGCAAAGTCTCGACACGATAGAGCGCCTTGCCGTCCATGAGCAGGTGCTCATCGCGGCTTTGGACGCCGGTGACGTCCCATCCGCCACAAAGCAGTTCCAGGCCTTACAACAACAATTTCCTGTGAAAAGCTCGATTCGCATGCAGAGGTTGCAGGGGTTGATCAAAGAAGCAGAGAAGGATTACGCAGGCGCGCAGGCAATCTACGAAGCCGCGGTACAGGAAGACGAAACCAACGTGACAATACACAAGCGCCTGATAGGACTGTTGGTGTCCCAGGGAAAGCGGGCCGAAGCGATCGAGAAGCTGGTGGTGTACGTGGATGCCTTCATGCAGGACGTGGAAGGATGGGCAGAATTGGCGTCACTGTACCTGGCGGAGAACCTGATCCCACAGGCGGCGTTTTGCCTGGAGGAGATCCTGGTTCTGAGGCCGCAGAACCACCTCTACCACATTCGATACGCGGACGTGACATACACGTTGGGCAAGTTCGACGTCGCTTTAAAGCATTACTGTGCTGCGCTGGAATTATGTAGAGACAATACCCGAGCGCTGTATGGGATGAGGCTTGCATCAGACGCTGTCTTGCGCTCAAGGGCGAAAGACTCAGCCAGCTCGTCGCCTGCGACGAAACGGGGAAAGGGCGGCATGGTGGTCGTGAAAGAGAAGGATGATGGGGAACGTGATTTTGTGACGGAGGACACGTTGCAGGCGCTGAAGAAGCTGGCAGGGGATCGGCTGGTGGACGTGTATGAGCGAAACGGGAACAGCGGGACTCGCTCGACAACGATTCTAAAGGCTTGGTTGCAGACTGGTGAACAGGCATGAGGGGACGTGGGCATGACGAACATACAGCAGCTTGTAAATACATGTTTGAGGCCTTTGATACATTCTCAATCACCTAACAGAGTATATCACAGATCGAAGACCCCTTATATATCGACGATCATCTCGTTGCCGTCTTCCATACCGAACCTATACATAGTGACAGACCCGTCTCTGCAGCCCCACACTATACACCGCTCGCTCACGTTCCGCTGTATCCAGGACATTTCGCTAAGCCGCCTTCCAGCTCTGGAGTTCGGAAAAGGCTCGCATAGATCGACGTACTGGGCTTCTGCAATCGCCGTGAAGAAGACGCCCGGGAGAATGTGTGATGCTCGTGCAGAGTTGCCGCGAAGGAATCTGCGGCCGATACCTCTCATCTCACTTGGCAACGATGCACTGTCCTTGATGTCAAGGTACGAGTCCGTGTCGCCCAGTGTTGGCGTGGGCACTACGCCGGCTCCCATATGGGCCAACGATTCCCGATCCCAATAATCATACTGGCCGTTTTGACAAATGGCAATTAGATACTTGGGCGTAGTTTGTAAGGAATAAGTGCTGAGCGGCTGGCAGATTCGGTGAGATGTTGATCATGAGTGGGGTTTCTTCCGAATGACAACGTACCGAATGCGTTGTGGTATCTAATCTTGTTTTCAGCTTCCCAGTCTTCATATCCCACACGTATATGGGAGGAGCAAATTCGTGCAATCCACCGCTATATACGAATTCTTCATCCACACACAGGCCCGAATTCGCAGATGGATGCTCTATGAGTATATGATAGCTATCCGGCGAAAAGAATGACCGTATATGTATTCGGGAGTCGAAATCGCAGCCCACGACGATGAGCTCCTGCCGGGTCTCAACGAACTCTAGATGCAGCAAGTTGCCCATCTCCATGGTTCCGATGCACGTCAAGGTGCGGATGTCCCAAGCTTTGACCAGTCTATCTCTAGACCCAGTCACCAAGATGTTCCCTTTCACCCTGACGTGCATGACGTCGCTGCCGTGAGCTTGGAATGTAATCGGTGTGGTTGGCTTCTGCCATGAGCGGATCCCTTTCAGAAGCCACAAAGCTTTGGCTTTCGGATCCTTCCCGTCATTTTCGTAGTCCAATAGCTGATGACTCTGATACAGATCCACGACGATCCTGTGCCATACCGCGGTGTTATCGGCGAGTCTTTTCCATGCTTTTGAGACGAGTTTAAGCCTCAGCACGTCGGTCCAGTGAAGATATGACGCGATGTGCACTGCGGTCTCAATCGGAACTAATGATACGAAGTCGACGCCCTATATATGGATTGGAGTGTATCGGTCGCTAGAGATCAATATCCCAGACATCCGTAAGGCAGCGAGCAGTCGGCTTACCTTGGTATTCTGGGCATGTAAGTCAAGGGCGAGGCCGAGTTCCGACGGACGCAAG
This sequence comes from Fimicolochytrium jonesii, assembly GCF_025526975.1. NCBI lineage: Eukaryota > Fungi > Chytridiomycota > Chytridiomycetes > Spizellomycetales > Powellomycetaceae > Fimicolochytrium > Fimicolochytrium jonesii. Next base: position 145,379 of record NW_026515695.1, read on the forward strand.
ATTGGGAACAACTCTCTCAGAAAATCTGCACGCGCAGATAGCGACAGTGATGGGAAGACTGCAAGTGCATCTGAGAGCTCGGCGGGTAGCATGAGTTTGCTGCAGACACAATAAAGTTTAAAGGTTGAGAGTGGAGGAGTGATGCATTGTAACGGGAGGGACTGGAGGCTGACTGGAGGATTGGCGGCAAACCTCTCAGAACTCCAAACCTTGCGTTGACAACTTGACAGCAACCGACACTTTCGCAGGGTAACGCTAAGACGGACAAAGTGCCGCCTGAGGCTTGCGAGTTGCCGGCATACTACGCAGTAAAACATCAGGCACAAAGTTTTGCCAAGCACAAAACTCGCAGGATAGATGCTTGTAACTAACCACGTAACTACGAATAGGCGCCTGCCGAAGCTAATCAAGAACAAAAGCTATACTAGAATCGGAAAGAGCCAACTATGGACAGCAAACCTGTGGTCGCGGGCCGTCCAGAGTTTGCACCCATCTCATGGTACCTCGAGGCCCGTTTCCCGGTCGCAGCGCTCAACTATCCATGAAGTTAGTGACTAAAACAACCGTTCCACCACTGGTAGTGCCTATCTCGGGCCTAAACCCAGTGAACCCGGTGTGCTCCCCGAGTCGATCACGGTAGGTCAAGTGACCATCTACTCCGTCCCTCTCGCCGTCCGTCACTTCCTGAATCTGTACGAGAAACGGGACTCTCGTCTTCTCCACGTGATCATCGGGATTCTCCTCCATTCGCTGTCGTACATGTAGTACGGCTCATCATCATCGAAGTACTTCTTGCACATCGCCTTCGAGGCAGCACTGTCAACGAATCTTTCAGGGAAAGAGCGGCCCGGACGGAAGAAGACTTACCTGATACGATGCTTTCATGACATCGAGAACCGTTACATTTCGCCGGTTTTTTCCACGGTGATGGATGATTATACCGGGAGCAGAGCCGAAGTGAACAACGCATTAGCTAGTTGGTGGTGATGTGGCGTTTTCGTTTCCGACGGAACTATCTCCGAGAGCTGTAAACCCGTTCTTGCGGTAGAAGCCGATATGCCGAATTTTAGTAGAACATTCGGATCCGATCCACGAAAAGCTGGGATTCTACGTGATGTGTGTCATCGGACTGAGACTGGCGCGGCCAAGCTTCTCCCGGAATAGAATGGCGTCCAATTTACGCGAAAGTCCCTTTTTCTTGACCAAGAGTTGAAACGATTTGCAGACATTTGGAATGATTCTCTTCAAGTCGCAGTAGCCAGTGTAGCCAAACACCTGCATCCAGGGTATAGGCGGGAGCCCTCCCAATGATGAATTCACGATCTTGTAGAACAATCTGCAAGCGGGCGTGACCCGAGTCTGGACCGTCAGCGTGTTTGAAGTTTTTGTCCCAGACTTCGAGAGGGAACTGTGCATTGTTCGCCTCCTTCGTGCTGTTGCGCTGTCGTCAGTGGTCGCTCCTGCCGCTGAGCTTCTCGGCGATCTGTGACGAACACCGGACTGTCATGACACCCTTCTGGTGAGAAGCGACGTTTGCAGTTGCATCAATGTTCCCAAGTCACGTGATTGACACAAAAACCAGCGAGATTCTGCATTAATCTCCTTAAGTTCCTACCCGCCGCGTTCCGCACATCTCCCCACATTTGACGTTTGACCACACTGCCACAGGCATTCCGGTCAGGGTGATCTGGCAAAAGTCTGCAAACCCCATGGGCAAGCGGAGCATACGGAATTCGAAGAAACCGATGTCAAGCTGGATTGCGCACTCAATAGAATGGCGGACTGGAAAAATGAACCACCTTCCCTGGTCTATCTAGCGATCTTCAACCCTTCCTTGGCCCCGAAAGACGAAACAGCTCTGGAGCAAATATGTCTGTTCCACCCTAATACAACTCCACAAAACGAAAAGGCTCGTCAAGTCGGGTTAGCTCAGGCCTTGGTGAATTTCACAAGGTAGGCCGCATGTCATCCTATCCGATCCAGACTTGTTGCTGACGTCACGTTCGCCAGCACGTTTTCTCCAAATACACCTTGCGAGACGGTCCACACCCGGAAGCACCGGGTGGTTTTGCTGGAGGCAGAGAAGGGCTATTGGATGGTCATGGTATAGTCGAGGATGCGTGTTTGCAGGACAGACGCCCCAAAGCGTCACGATTTACTGAAATACGACTGTTCTTTCACAAGAAAGTCCGACTTGGTACAAGGACTCGACTGAGGGATGGGAAGAAAGTGACGGAATTTTTGGGTTCTGATATCAAGGATAGCATTTTGAAAGCTGTGCTGCGGCGATGTGCAAATACATTCAAGGTATGGTGAGTTTTGCACGTTGATGCAGCATGTTGCGCTCGAACCTCATACCTTTTGGTTGTAGTTATTCCATGGCGGATTGGATTATGTTCGTCAAAAGCGCTCCTTATCGGCTCTGCGAAACCTCCTAGAAGAATTCTATATTAGCTACCTACAACGCATAGATTTTGGATCACTCGATTTGCTATATGCTCTAAATGGTAAGGCTATGTTTGAAATTGCAGTTTTACGGCCAACCAGTCTGAACCATTGCCCACAGGTATAAATTTTGCATCATTATCGAAAACAGCTTATACCGACATCGCCTCGTTCATACACACCTTAAGCGCAACCTTCCCCGAACTGAAGACACCAGTCTTCTTATGGCATGACCAACTAGTCTGGAATGGGCTGCAAAGTTTTGAGGAGCTCCAAACTCTGTACTCGTATCTCACGGACCCCGCGACTGGACGCGTGTACGATGGATTGGTGAACCAGGTCAAGCGGAAAGGCGAGGTTCGTCTATCGAAACAGTCATGCAGTCATAGAGTTTCATCTGCTCATCCACTTTGACCGGTAGCCGATCATAGCGACTCGAAGACCGAGCTTACAGCCTTCAAAGTCGGGACGGACTCGATCAATAGCAAGCAAACTGAGACCTAATCAAAGGTTTTCTGGCTACTTGATTGGTCCAACGGATACCACTTCGGACGATGTAAATCTACATAAGACCTTCATTGACGATAAAGAGCATGTGCTCATTGTATACCAGGTGCGTTAAATAACCACTTTTCGTCGCATCAGCCTGCAATCTCATCATTTCACCTTTTAGTACGACGACGAATGCACTCTTGTGTTCCCTGTATTACATAGTGAGCCCTCAGGAGGAAATCTTCGGTCCGGCAGCTTCTATACTCGCTTAGCAGCGTTCTTGCAGCCGAATCTCAAAGTGCTAGTGCCACTATTGACGGAAGGTTGGGCTAAGGCAAGAAATCTGAGGTACGCAAGTACATTTCGACCACACCCCTTTGTCACTACCTCATCCTCGGTTTAGCGAGTTTGCAGATCAGCACTTCCGATACCTTTACTACAACTCGATGAACCTTGCGTTCAAAACCTCCATTGGGATGTACAAGTCCACAGTACTAAAATCAGACCTCGTCCAGTGTCTGAACCAAATGCACGAGGATTTCGCGAGGTGAGTTTGATTGTTACATTGGCTTGTCATTGTGTAATCTTTGCCAGTCCATGAATCTCACACGTCCCATGTTCAGCGCGTCCGGGCCAGACGCGGTCAACGAGATTTGTATGAAGACATCTTCGGAAGCGTGGATAGTAGGCAGACGGTCTGGAGACCGCGAGCTGTATCTGATATTTCCGAAGAGTGACATGGGCTTGGTCGATGTTGATGGTAAGTTGACTACCGCAGAGATGTTGGAGGTGCAGACGGGCTGAAATGATCCCTTCGATTGTAGATGAAGTCAGCAAGTTTACCATGGCGTACTTCAGTGATATACTGCAATGAGGACATTCGTCGCGGTCGAATGGCAACTGCCTATGCCTCTCAGACTGCAAATAGCGATCAATGTTCTGGCTTGGAGGGTGCTCTCAATCCAGAAGCTTATGGAACCGCTCCGCGGTTCATCCATCGCCCCTCAAGGCACCCACTGAGCACGATGACATAGCCATTCCGCATATCGTGTGGAACGATCGGGTTTTGGAAGCCCTCTCTAGTCTAATCTTGGAATGTCTCCCCTCCCTCCCCATCGACCTCGAAAACGGCGTCTTCCACACTCTGACCTATAGATGCGCGCGTCGTCATTGATCAAGATTCCCACTGCCGCGTCGTCATTGGCTGAATTTCACTCACGGCTGTCAATTTGCAACCCGTCATTTTCAAGGCATCCGTGGGCTCCTGAACTTCGGCAGTTTATCTTTTATATTTCCAAGTGAAAAAAGCAATGATGTATGTCAGAAAGGGACGGCGGAAAGAGTAGGATCCAATGAAACCCAGGACACCAAGCCAATATGACTAGGATTCATTTACAGAAGGGAGAAATAAAGGTGCAATCTATGCGAACTCAAAGGTAGCAATGGATGCAAAACTTTGGCGCGCGATCTTATGTATATGCGACAGTCGTAACCTTGTATTTGAAAGACCGCTTTATACATGTCCGGTAATGATCACACCTCACGAGTACATTCATGAATGTCTATATGGAAGACATGTCTTTCGCTCAGCTGAACGCTTCTTTCTTGTGTCGGGAGTAAGACAATGGCCGAAGAGCGGCGATACCGAAGCTTCGGAAGCCTCAATTGGCGGGACTTGGTATTCTCCTCTTCGCGCGGTATTACATGCAATCGACCACTGATTCATAGATAATAACTTCCCGCGGGTGCCAGGTTCTCGAAGCGGCGATACGATACGGCGCCACGCACGAAGTTGCCCACGCCCCCGTCACGACAACCTCTTTTTCGGAGGTCCGAGGCTCAAAGCAAAGGATGGGATAACTGCCGTCCCGCGCTTAGCCCGACATCCTGGCTGCGGCTCAAGGCCGTAATCCCTCGCCCACCCGGACGCCCCTGCGCCGCACGTCTGCTTTTTCCAATCCACTCCAGTGTGTCGCGAACAACATCTATGCTGATGGGTTTCCTCAAAATCTTGTTGGCTCCCGCGTCGTAAATGCTGCGCTCCTCTTCGACCAAACTGACACCGCTCGTGGAGACGATGAGTAGCTCCGACCACCCGTGTGATCGTAGCCACTTTATGGCTTCGGTTCCGTTCATGCGCGGCATGAAGTTGTCGATGAACATGGCGTCGAAGGGGCATTCGCCGACTTTGGGGTAGGCACCGAACAGGTCGACGACTTCCTGCCCATCGGACGCGATATCGGCCGTGTGTCCCAGCGACTTCATGATGCGCTGCATCATCATCCGGCTGATCTTGTCGTCGTCGACGATCAGTATGTGCAAGGGGATGCTTTTTGCTGCGATCGTCAGCGCCGTGGCTTTTGCGGAGAGGATAGGCGAGTTCTTCGATGACGACGGTGTTCTTGACGCTGGTTTCGACCCGACGCTGCACGTCTTGGCGGAGAAGCGGAACCAGAATGTGGATCCCGCCCCGACGGTACTTTCGATCCCGTACGTCCCGCCGATCGCCTGGATGATGTTGGCGCAAATCGCGAGGCCGAGTCCAGACCCTTTGCCTCCCTGATTCAGCTGGGCATCGATCTGCACCCACGGCTTGAACAATTTGGCGATATTCTCGGCTGATATCCCAATCCCCTCGTCCGACACTCCGACATACACCTCCACTGTCTCCCCATTTGACGGCCCTACAACAGCGGTCTCGACTGTGATGGCTTTGCGTTCAGGCGTAAATTTGATCGCGTTCGAAATCAAGTTCGCCAGAACTTGCCGGAACCGAAAGTCATCCAAAACGATACATCTCGGTACGTTCAGATCCAAGTTCGTCGAGACAATGACACCCTTTGCATTGGCCGACGCGGCCATGACATGGACAACGGTAAGGATGCTCTGATGTATATCGCATGGTTGCGGATTGAGTTGGAAGAATCCTTCAGCGATCTTCTGAAAGTCGAGGACATCATTCAGTAACGTCTCGATCGAGCGCAGGCCTGTGTTGAGCACCTCAATGAGGCTGGCATCATAGTCCTTTGCGCCTCCTTTCTCGAGTAAGTTGACGCTCTGAATGAGAGTATTAAGCGGGACGCGGATCTCATGGAACACGTAACCAGTCAATTGCCGTTTCTTCTCCTCGACGCGTTTCGTCTCCAAGATCTCGTTGTTGAGGTCGACCTGGAGCTTGAAAGATGTGCGGCGGTGGTTGTCCAAGATGATGGCGAATATGAACATGAAGATCTGAAAGACGGTGATGAGGATGTAAAGAGTAAACTGCGAGGAGTCGCCCATGAAGACGAGTATGCCGAGGTACAGGTCGGTCAGGAAGAGCACGAAACCGTATAAGCCCTTGTGCGTGTTGAAGATGTAGAGCTGTATGAAGGGGCCGAAGGTGATATACAGTCCTTCGTTCGCTCTGGTTGGATAATTGTCCGTGGCGCATTCGGGGACGGGATCGTTCCTGCAGCGATGGTCTTCAATTAATGCGACCACAACCCAGGCAACGCTGTTGAGCATCAGTAGGAAGTCCCATATCCGGCTCTTCTGCCAGTCTTTTCGGAAAGATCCAATGGCGGCGACGACACTGAGAGGGCCGAGGAGCCCGAAATCGACGCCCCACGTGTATGTTGACTGGAACTGCCCATTGAAGTGGGTAAGCAGCATCATCCCTCCCCAATGGGCCAGGATTCCCACCCCAACCACCTTGGTTATACGGGAGAGCCATCGGTCGGCTAGAAGAGACTCGTGGTACTCGGCCTCTCTCTTCTGGGCGAACCGGATGCCGAAGAGGCGCATCTTGTCGTCGTTAAGCAAAAACTTTGACAACCGAGCACGAAGCGAAAGCACTGCAGCGTTCATTGAGTTGAGCGTCGGACTTGGGCGGCGGGAGTAAATGCGGGGTAGCATTATGCGCAGTTTGGGACACGGAGAGAAAGGCGATCATTCGAAAGCGAGGGAAACAAACGCTCGGAGGCCCCGGAGACCGACCAGAAGGACAAATGCTCCCCCCACGATCAGGTGGAAGGTGGAAGGGATTGCATGCAGACCCTTCCGGACGCTCGATGTCGCCAAACTCAGAATCCCACAAGCTGAATTTGAAGACGCTTATGTCACATTCGCGTCGGGCCCTGACAATCGAACGCGTCCAAACCCCTTCTGGAAACGGCAACAAAACTCACCGAACAATGATACCGCATTCTTGCCAAAGTCCCGGCTGGCAGCCCAGAAAAAGATGGACGGTCTCAGAGCTGTTTGTCTTTCAGATTCTCTAGAATCAAATCGATTTCCGCATGAGTTACTCCTCTCTTCCGTTACGCACCTATCGAGGATAAATGGCCCGACCCCTCCGGTAGGCGGATATCAAAGCATGAGAGCTTTTTTCTTGGATCGCCATCCCTGCTGTCATCCGCGGCTATGTATGTATGTCTGAATCCCTTCTGACGTACATCCCCACGGGAGGTGACCTCATACCGACATCTCGCAGGATCGCCCGTCCGCTGGAATCAAATCCCTGTTTTTCTCGTCTCTCCGACATATCTGTCAAAAATCCCTTCGGATAGGGTCGCGCGGCAAAGGGTCCATAGGCATGACGTTTGTCGATGAACTCCTTAGAGGGGAATTCTGAATTATCCGGAAAAGCATCAAACTGCGACCATTGTGTTCCGTGTGGACAACATTCTCTTCCGCAATCACACTACAGAAACGTCACTCTTCCGTCCTTCGGTCCGTTCACGGTTTGACGGTATATGCGTTTGGACAGCCTGATGGTCCGTATATGGCAAAGCCCTTGGGAGGCTGCTGATGATCGACATCCATCGGCGATTCAGCTTGGGCAGTCCAACAACGGACGGGCGCGACAACGAGCGTCGAAGCGCCGTTTGTTATGGGGCAATGGTGTGGATGGATTTCAGTGGCATGCATGCATGTTATGCGGCGCTAGCTGCTAATGGTGAGGTACCGCTAAGCGTTCCCACGGTAATGCTGCGGACACTTTGATGATGTTAAGAGTATGCACGTTCGCAAGGCATTGATGCGGGCACACATGACGGTGTTTCTCAGCGATTCAGGAGATCAACCGGCGTGGGTACACGGATTGAGGCATGTCACAACTGATTTTCATGAGTGGCCGAAACGCGGAGAGCGCTATGGTCTGTGCGTTCTTAGAAACGATGCGCTGCCGGCAAAAAGTGCTGTTGAATAGCCCAGCCGAGACAGCACTTGATGGGCACCCATCAATAATCCCGTCAGCGTACGGCGTTGATCTGAAGGTATTTTGTACGCGAGGCCCTACGGGGTGATATATCACACATATACTGTACACGAGGTATGAGAGCAATTAAGAAGGGCTCGGCACGATATTACTGTCCGGGTCGAGGAACAAAAAGGGAGGTGAAGCGGGTTCATCTACATACGATACAAACTACATACGATACAAATACGTCGTGCGTGATACTGCCTCAAATTACAAAAGCTAGCTAAAAAGATATCCAAGCTATTCATCGTCGGTGTGTTGGTTTATTCTACCCAGTTCAAAGACCGCTCAACGGCTTTCTTCCATTGTCCGTAGCGTTCGGCGCGGTTAGCGGTTTCGATTGTGGGTTTGAAAATGTCCGGCTTGGCGCTGGCTTTGAAGTTGTCGAGGTCCTTCCAGACGCCAACGGTCAGACCGGCGGCGAGGGCGGCGCCTAGGGCGGTGGTTTCGGACATGGCGGGGCGTTCTGAGGAGGAAGGAGATGATTTAGCATCGGTGCGAGACTACGGATAAGGAACGGGAGGCATGTTTGAGAACTCACCAACGTCAATGCCCAAAAGGTCGGCCTGTATTTGCATGCCGAGGTCGGAGGCGGTCATACCACCATCAACCTTAAGGACGGCAAGGTCGGTACCAGCGTCAGCGTTCATGGCGTCAAGGACCTCCTTGCTCTGGAAGCAGACGGCCTCAAGGGTGGCACGCGCAATGTGCTCACGAGTAGCGTATTGCGTCAGACCGACGATACATCCACGAGCGTCGTCCCTCCAGTGGGGCGCAAAAAGTCCCGAGAAGGCGGGGACAAAGTAGACGCCTCCAGTGTCCTCAACGGCGGAAGCGAGCTCGTTGACCTCAGCGGCGCTCTTGATCATCTTGAGGTTATCCCGCAACCACTTGATGGCGGCGCCGGCGATGGCGACGGAGCCTTCGAGGGCGTAGATAGCTTCGGCGTCCTTGCCGAGCTTGTAGCCCACAGTGGTGAGGAGACCGTGGGTGGAGATGACGGGCTTGGAGCCGGTGTTGAACAACATGAAGCAGCCAGTGCCGTAGGTGTTCTTTACTTCTCCGGGGTTGAAGCAGCGTTGTCCAACGACAGCGGCTTGTTGGTCTCCGAGACACTAAAGGAGAAGAGCAAGTTGATGTTTTAGTAGACTGTCACGAAATTTGAGGCCAAGAGCAAATCCGATTACTCACCCCTGCGAGAGGAACGCCAGCGAAAGGTCCGTCGACAACGTTTCCGTAAACCTCAGCACTGGAAACGATTTCGGGAAGGACATTCTTCTTGACGCCAAAGAACGACAGAATCTCGTCGTCCCACTGCAGCGTGTGCAAGTTCATGAACATGGTACGGGAAGCGTTGGTCACATCAGACACGTGCTTTCCACCTTTCACACCACCAGTCAAGTTGTAAATCAACCAGGAGTCGACGGTTCCAAACGCCAGCCTGTCCTCGTCATGCGCCTTCTTGACCGCCTCGTCGTTGTCCAGCAACCATCGAAGTTTCACGCCTGAGAAGTAGGTGGAGAATGGCAGACCGCACTTTTCTTGCCAGTGCGTGACGCTGCCAGACTTCTCCACGAGCTGCTTGACGGTCCCGTTGGTGCGGCCGTCGAGCCACACGATGGCGTGATGCAATGGCTTGCCGGTGGTCTTGTCCCAAACGACGGTGGTCTCGCGCTGGTTGGTGATTCCGATGGCTTTGATCTCGGAAAGCTCGTGGCCGAGGGCTTTGAACTTTTTGGCGGCTTCTGTCACACACTGCGTGACGGAGGCCATGATGACCTCTGGGTCGTGCTCACACCATCCGGCTTTAGGGTAGATCTGGGCGAACTCTTCCTGGTGCATGGCCACGATGGCGCCTTGGTCGTCAAAGATCATGAACCGGGAGCTGCTCGTGCCCTGGTCGATGGCACCGACGAATTTCTTGGGAGCCATGTTTGCCTTTGGTGCTACTGGTGCTGCTTCAGTGGCGGAGGTGGCTGCCGCTGCTGGTGTGGTGGTGGTGGTGGTGGTGGTGGTGGGGCCTTTTGATGAGGCAGTGGATGTCAAGTTTGGGGTGGATTTTGAGGCACGAGACGAGGAGTCCAAGGGGGCCGCGTTTTTGACCCTCTTGAACAGGCGCGCAAGTCGGGACTTGGGCTTCGCAGCTGGGACAGCAGTGGCCGGAGAGGACGTTTCGCCAAGCATGCTGACAAGGAGTGCTATCGGGCGGGCTTCAAATGACTTTGTGTTCGGATATTGAGGCGACGGCTGCCTGGCATGTGGCCGGGTATAAATGTGTTTCTGAAAGGCCTCGTTCCGACACCATCCTGCCGGGGTGAACCGCGGAAAGCACCGTGGAAAACAGCTCGCCTCAACAGCACGGGCAATGGCCGCTGGTCGTGTACGGAGCAGCATGCTTCCTCTTGACTTGCATTAGCAGATGCGTAAGCCCAGGGCTTTTCTTGCACGTCTTCGGGCTCGAATTCCGTGCGCACGAGACCCCGTTCGGAGGCGAAAAGTGGCACGAAAATCCTCGTTTCCGGAGATGCTTTTGCGGTTCAAAGACGGCCCAATATAAGTGACGAAAAGGGACGCCATTTGATTTACCCCACCTAATCAAAAAGCCTATGCCCAACACTGGCAGTCATTACGTAGCGAGCGCCTTTGCGCGTCACGGTAAGTCACGAGTGGGTTGCGGCTTACCTCAAAAATTGCAGGTCAAAACGCGGGAATGCCTCCGTGTTCTCATGTGGGTCGCACGCCTGCCAGTCAGACAAACAACAACCCCCATGTGAGAATTGCAGGTGGGTTTGTGTCCATTTCATAGTTTTTCATTATGACCGGGAAAAACATTGCCGTACCACCGAAGAATCCACGACACCAAATGAACACTGTTCCAAGCTGGTTCCAAGCTGGTGTGGCCCCGCCAACGTACGATGGGGCCACATCATTCCACTCTCCGCTTCCAAAACGGCAACAGTATAGTTGACATGCGAAGACCGACCAAGACCAATGAGAAAATGAGAATCGTCTCCAGGACATGATTGCATGCAGCGACTAGATTTTGTTATACAGAACTTGATGGTATGAAAGTGTGTCTAATAATGTACAAATGCAAAACGGCGTCGAAGACAGGAAAAAGGCCTGACGCCTGGGTGGTATGTGATGGATGGCCTGCCGTTCGGGTACGAAAGCCGGGAGGTGTTAATGTACGATGTATGGGTATGTACTTGTGGTGGGAGATGCGCTGGGCGGTGTCATGCGGTTGGCATTGCGACGGTTGCAAGCGGTCCAGCCGCAGATGCCATGTAGCGGTCGATGCGACGGGCGATGGCGGCGGTTCGAAGACTCTGTCAAGAGCTCGGACCGGTCGTGGCACTCCTCCTCCTCCTCGCCACCGCCTCCCCACTGCCTGGCCTGCCCTTTCTCTCCCCACCCTCCTTCACCGCAGGCGCATCGGATGCTTCTATGATATTTGCATCCGCTTCCGTTTTTGTGTTGACACTCCCACCAATGCTCACATGGAGGAGCCACTCACACATCCCTCGTGTGAACAGTACCGCCACGAGTGCCGATGCGAGCGCCCAAAATAGGGCTACCGAGGGATCTGTCGCTGTTGGTGGGTCGATAGGCTGTTGCTGTTGTTGTTGATGATGTGGTGGTGGTGGTGGTAGGGACGCGGAGGAAGGTGTATCGGAAGCGGGCGAATAGGCGGGTGGTGGTGGACAGGCGGCGAGGAAGCCGAGTTGCGATTGAAGGTGGTGGGCTAGAAACTGAGCCGTGGTGGCAACCATGTTCATTTCGGGCTTAGGTGAGGGAGCGTTTGTGAGCAGTGTCGTCCTCGTCGTTTGAAGCGCGACAGAAGGATAAAGCGGGCAAGGAAGCCTTGGTGTATGTGCCGATCGGAGGATGCAGATAGATTGGTCGTCAAAGCGCGGGCGTCGCAACCGCACGGTCTTATATACATCCGCTCGCCAAGGAACAGACCAAAGGATGCCAAAAAAGAAACAGGAGCTGGACCAAACGTCCCGAGTCGGGTGTCGAACGAAAATGGTGCAATGCCTGATAATGCAGTGGCCGTACGTACAGACAGTACAGTTGCTCGCCAGAACAATACCCAGCGATTGTTCGAGCAAGACGGCTCACGAGCACGACATGAGGTGGGAAGGCAGAAGGAGGAAGAGAAGACCCCTATGAGTTTTGGGGCTTTTGCGCTGTCATCGAGTCTTGCGCGGCCTTTTGGGGTAAAAGGCCGCGGTTATGGATGGCACGGAGGGTTAAGGTAGGCCGTACGGTCTACTATCGCCGGACTTGCGCACAGGACATCAGGGCAGCGGCCTCGGGTGATGATAGACCTGTTTTAGTCAGACAGGCGAGGTCGCCAGGTAGCCGCCCCGAACAGGGCTTTTTTGCACCAAACTTTCGAGTTGGGGCGAGAGAGAACAGGCGATGTCGGGCAGGCGCGTCGCTTTTGGCTCCCAACAATCGTAAAGACACCCACCACAGGCACGCGGAGACGAACAAAGAAAGCACAACCAGGAGATGGGAAGCCGGCTGGGAAGTTGGGTGACATGACACCACCGTGACCACCCCACAGCGCCTTAATGTTAACCCTAACTCGTAAAGTAGAGTTCTCGCCCTCACTCTCCTGACCTGGCAGCGGGATGGTCTCGCATATGCTGCCGAACTCCGCGGCAGTCGACATTCCCCTTGAGCGATGACATCCGAGAACGCGTCCGTTGCGCGTTGCAATTCCGATTTCGACATTTTTGTCTGCTTCACCAGATCAAAACTTTGACAGCATCCGCCTCTCGGAAAGAAGTGCACTTCGACAGAAGGATATATGTCATTTTTCTAGCTCTCATTTGGCCTCTCAAGCATTCGATTTAGGTATGGACCTTGAATGACTGTTTCCATGATTCAAAGCCTGATCTCTGATCTCAGTCCGCAGAAGAGAATGGAAGTCCAAGAAGACATATCGGCGGCATTGGTGAACGAGGATCGTTTATAACCAGCCCCGTTTTGCAGATCTAACCAAACCTCTTGCTCCCAAAGACCCTGGACTGGGCTTTTGGTTTCAACCGGACCATTGTCGGTGGGATTCATGCAATCAAGGAGAATGTACGTACAAGTTGGTGTTGTCCGGAGATCAACAAGATTCATGGACAAGGGACTGAATTCTGGTCTGTGCGGATGAAAGACCATATTCTACGCATCAGCGCACGTCGGTGTAATCTACGACCACGCGTCCGGGAAACAAGATTGCCTCATGGGCCACGTACGTCCTCCATGCTTCGTAGAAGTCTCATGCATATCGACATGTCTAAACGCTCTCCTTAAACAGTGCAACGAAATCGCAGCCCTAACAACCTCCACCGACAAACGCTTCCTTGTAACCGCCGACAAGGGCGCCAACTCCACCATCATCGTCTGGGACACGGCGGTTGCGAACAACCGGTCGGGGAGACCGCTGCCGATCCGGACGTTGTTTGATCCGCATGGAGGTGCTGGGGTGGTGGCGGTGGGGTTGTCGGCTGATGCGAAGTGGCTGGTTTCCTTGGGGGCGGGTGAGTGGGATGGTTTATGGTTCTGTCCGATGTAAGGAAGAATTCAATGGATATCTGACGTTGTTGGATGGGTTAGATACGCCGCAGACCATCTGCGTATATGATTGGACGGATGAGGATGATAAGCCGTTGAAGACGGCAGTGGTTGAAGGACCGGCCCAGGTATGTCCGTCACAGATCATAGCAGCATGGCCTGTGTATCGGCTATTGGCTTACTCTGCTCTCAGGTATCACTGCAAGTCAACCCCGCCGATCCATTCGAGATCCTCAGCACAAGTCTCGGCGGCGTAAACTTCTACGTCTGGTCCCTCGATACGAACATCGAACAACACCCAGGGTCCCTGAGTCCAAAGTACGGCCTTCCTCCCATTCGCTCTATACCCCTCCACTGCCTGCACTCACCCAATCGTTCTCATACAACAGAGATTTCAAGCACATTCCCACCTCCTTCACCCATTCCACCTTCCTGCCCAGCACGCCCGCGAACTCGCTCGGGCAGGCCATGTCTGCCACCGCGATGGGCGATGTGGTCGTGTGGACGGACCGGAGTCTGGTCAATTTGACTGAGAAACTTGAGAGGGGGAATAAGACTGCAGTAAAGGTTATGAAGTAAGACCCAAACCGATGCTTTGGGTTGAAGGCAGGTCCGCTGTCTTCATCTTTGACCAGTTCCTGATGGTTGCCGTAGGCTGCACAATGGAAGCATCAACCTGTTGACGATAGTGGGCGGAAAGTATCTGGTCACGGGCGGTGGTGATGGGTTTGTCCGTGTGTACGATTTGCAGGTACGCCAGCGATCTCTGAATGCATCAAGTTCCACCTTCATGTTCATCAAACCTCACCCGCCCTCAGTTCCGGCTAATAGTCTGGTTCGAGCGTCTCCGCGGCGGCCCCATCGTCTCCATCTCCACACTCCTCACCAGCTCGCTCGTAGTCCCATCAACGGACGACGTCGACGACAAGGAGCAGAAAGCACCGGAAATCGATTCCCACCAGGACTTGCCGGATCTGATCATTGCGACGAAACACTCGAAAGTGATTAAGCTGCTAAGGCCGATGGAGAATGTTGGGAAAGATGCTGCGGCGGGGAAGGGAGCTGTTGCTGGGGTGAGTTGTGGTCGTGGCCTAGATGCCTTTTTGTTGCTTGGCGGAACCTTTTTTGATATAATCTCTGCCACCTAGCTGGGCGCCTCGACAGAGATTCTCATGGAAGGGTCGTACGATCCAGTAGAGGCGCTAGCGGTGCATCCCGTCCTCCCGCAGTTTGCTGTGGGAGGGGAGAGCGGTGAGTTATTGTAGTGCGACGTACCAAATCGTAGGAAAGCGTTTCACTTACACATGTTTACTCAGGCATCTTGATCGTCTGGGACTACGATACCAAACGGATGGTGATGTCAAAACAGTTCGATGAGCCCAGAGACTCCAAAGACCCGATGGCGAAACACCAACCGAAAGAGTTCGACTTGCTGAAAATCAGCAGTCTCGCATATAGCACCGACGGCGGTAGTATAGGTAAGGAGGCTATCTCTGTGCGCCTACGGGCAAGTCATGGGCTCATTCACTACCAAAATGCAGCACTCGGCTTTACCAACGGAACTCTTCGCATCGTATCCTCCACCACACTACTCGACCTTCCGCAATCAACGCCAGCATCGCATCGGCCCGGTCTTCCCGGCTACGCCGCGGCCAAGGCGCCCATCACCCGCATCGCCTTCTCCGACACTTCCGTGGGGACAGCTCAAGGGCTTTGGATGGCCATTGCAGACGAAGGACATGGGGTTGGGGTGTTCCACTATGGTCTTGGGGATCAAAAGAAGAAGGAATGGGTCTTCGTGGGACGGTGCAGGGGGCATTACAAGGAGATTGTTGGTGAGTACATGCCGGAGCTGCGTCGAATTGTTTCCCATCACAACATCACCTAAGTTTTTTGCTTTCGGACAGGCATCCAATTCGTCCCACCGCAACCAACCCTCACCTTTCCCCGCCTCATGTCCGTCTCCTCGGACCGCCATCTTGTCGAGTACGATCTCGAATCCTCCAGCATCACAGCCGGCGTCCTCATCAGATCCAAGCTCCAAATCGACCAACTGCATCGCCCGCTCGCCGCAGCACTTCACCCGTCCCCACCGCTCCGAGGTCCCAATGACGCGCCGCAGCACTACATCCTGACCGCCAACTCCGGAAGCAAATTCAAGCTGTACAATGCAGAAACGGGCATGTGTCGGCGAACGGTGGTTGCTCCCGCGTATGGTGGCGATATCCGACATCTGCAGTTCGTACCCGCCCCTCGCAGCGAGTCCCCACAACAACAGCAACCACAAAGCGGCTACCTCGCCTACGCCACCACCACAAAAGTCGTCGGCCTCGTCAAACTGCCCCTGGACGGCAACCCACACCGCTCAATGGGCTTGTACGCGCACCCAGGCGCCATCGCAGCCATCGCCGCGACGCCCGACGGCAAGCGGCTGTTGACGCTCGGGCGAGAGGAAGGGGTTGTGAATCTGTGGAATTTGAACCCGGCGGAACTGGATAAGGCGGTGGAGAATGGGGGGACGGGCGTGCATCCGTGGCTGGATTTGCTGTGTGATGGTGGCGATGTGGAGGCGAGGGATGGGTTTGTGAGGGAGATGGAGGACTATTTTTACTATGCTCAGTTGAGGAGGTTTGTTACCCACCGGATGGTTTCTTGCCGATGCTACCGATCGGCGTAAGAGCTACCTAGACCACATCGCTAACATGTGCATCTCATCCAACAACCCAGCCAAGGTGAAAACGCCGTAGCGGTCCGCAAAATCAGCCTCAAAGTGCCACTCGGCGAAGTCCCTCTGATCATGCAAGCCATGGGCCACTACCCCTCGCACGAGGAAACCGACGACATGCTCAACGAGGTGCGGTATGCAGGCTGGTTCGACGGCTACTCGGCTGATCTCATCGAGACTGTTGGGTTTGATGATCTCATTAAATGTACGGCAACCATCTTTTCAAATCTCGCTGTTCTCACCAAGCATGCCTTAACCTTGTAATTCGAGAACAGTATACATCAACCACCGCCCCATCCAGGACTTCACCCGCTCCGAGATCTACAGCGCTCTATCGCACGCCAAGCGGCTAGAACCCGGCGGGGCGCCCGTCGTCACAGGGCCTGCGCCGCTCGTCACGGACAGGGATAAGATCCGCAAGGAGGGGCTGATCAGTTTGTTGCAGCAGTATGGTGCGTTCACAAGTGCTGTTTCTTTCGGCACAACCTTCGCTCTCATCGAGCGATGCAAACATGAAACCTGACTGGAGATTTATTTTTCGTTGGCATCTCCCAGGCGAATCACTATCAACAAAAGACTTCACAGACGCCATGGCCTCGCTCCTCCAAGACGACCCAACCTACATGGGCGCCTTCCCCGAGCGCTTCACCCCGCGAGAGTTCGTCGAAGAAATCCTCGGTCTCGTTCCGCAAGTGATGGGCGGTGAGCCGGCGCGAGCGGGTGAGCCCGCCGCCTAAAATTATCAATGTGCTGCCTCTGCATAGTAGGGATTACATGAGCGATTGAGAAAAAGTCTTATTTCCTTATGTAGCCATGTGATTTCCATCTCCCCGAATCGCATTCGGGAAGGATTGGAAGGGGTATATATACATTTCATCCGATAGCGAAAAATATATGGGAATTAGATGCGGCTGAAGAAAGATGATGCCGGGAGGGAAGTGAATGCGAGATGTTGAACGCACGGAGATGCGCACACAGACCCTGTGCCCCAAGTGTCCACCCATGATGTTGAACACCACGTTCCAAAAGAAGAGCAGGCCTCGCCACACACAAGCTCTCAATACCACCCACCATCCCGTTTCTTCAAATACTCCTGCGGGGTAAGAAGCCCCTTCAACAGATCATCATCCAACCGCTGCAACGACGGCTTCGACGGGTCCTTCATATCCATCGACAGCTGGGCCGGTTCCTGTTTCGTCTCTGGCGATTTCGGGAGGTTGGGGAGGACGGGCATCGGGTCCTTTGAATACTCGGGCAACTGGAGGGCGGGTGGTGGAGTAGGGCTGAGGAGGAGGGCATCGTGGGAGGCGTGGCGGGAGAGTTGCGGGCGTTGGACGTCGTGGAAGGGGCTGATGGGGTGTTGGGGCAGTTGGACCTGGTAGGCGGAGTAGGTTTGGCCTCGGAAGTAGGATGATGGGCGACGGGAGCCGTCGCTCTGTTGTTGTAGTTGTTGGGGGAGTGGTGGAGTGGGGAGTGGGGGTGTTGGTAATTGCGCAGGGATCTGTTGAGGATGGTAGGATGAATGCACCGGTTGCTGTGGCGACGTGTACTGACTCGCGGGTGGCTGATATGAATGAGGCGGCATGTAGTTGTAGCCATTGTTAGGCAAGATAGTGCCCTGCGGTGGTGCAGGTACCGCACCGCTCCACCGACTATTCATCGGCTGCTGCTGCTGCTGTTGAGGTATGTGAGGTTGTTGATTATAATACGAGGTATTCATGCTCTGGTCGAACGAGGGACGAGATTTCAGGCTCTGGTCCATTGATCCGCGAGGTAAATACTGCGGTTGGACTTGTGATGGAGGCGGTGACAAGGGTCGGGCAGTCGATGGCATTGGCTCGTCCATTTTCGGGCCAAGAACCGTGAATGGGATGTATCCGCGGCGGCCGGTTGCGCGATTCGTTCCGTAGCACCACCCTGGACCAATTAATGCCCTAAGGAATCCGGAGACGCCGTTCAGTATGGCACAATCAACCTACGAAAAGCATTGACGAAGTAAATACTCACTCAACAGCAACCACCTGCCCCTGCATTATCTCCACATCCCCCGCATTGCGCGGCTGATAGGACCTCAGCGCCCGATAATTCGTCACCGGTATCGCTTGCCCAGGGACAGGAACCTGCTGAACCACCGGCTGCTGCTGGTTGGCCACTGCCCGTCCATCGTATCCAACCGGCGGTCCCTGCGACGATCTCCTGTTGTACGCGTTGATGATACTCATCTCCTCATGGTCACGGAACCCGCCGTCCATTGAAAAAGGCCGTTGGTACCGATCTATGGGATTCGGAGTATTGTCACTCCCCATGGGACGGTCTGCGCGGCGCTGAGGCGAGTTTGGAGGGAGTGGTGCCGGAGAGCCGATGTCACCTATCCGGTGATTTGACGGAAGTGGGGATATCGGCCGTGGGAACATGAATTGATCTCCTTCTGCATCGTATCTCGATGTAGGCATTGCCGAAGCTCTCACGCTGCCTGACGTGCTGGCCGTACTTGTAGGGCGGACAGCCGCCCGCTGTAAATCGTCGTGGGATTTGGAGACCAATGAGGATGCTGATAGTGGACTTCTGCAAGTTGCCGTGCTGTCCGATATGAACGATGACGGGTTACTACGCGACCCTTGGGATGTGAAAATGGACATGCGCTTGCTACGACTCGCGGGTTGTGCCACGCTCTCTCGCGTCGTATCCACGGCTTCGGCCCAGTTGATCCCGTTGACCCCCGACACGGCTGAATCAACAGGTTTCCTGGCGGTGTTCGTGTTCATTGGGAGCGGTGGTGGCGGAGACTGACTTCGAGAATTTTCCGGTTTGCCCGGCAACAGCGACTTGTTCCTTCGACAAACCGTCAACGTCCCGCCGATAGCATCTGGCACGGACAGCCCCGCAGCCCCAGCCTCCGACATCTTCCATGCTGTCTCACCCAGCGCGTTCAGCGGGAAGAAACCCTTTGACCGTGTGGTAAGATTCTCGCCCGTCGCCCACCCGTCTTCGAACGATTGCCAGATCTCGACAAGATCGCCCACGGCCAACTCCATCTCGTCGGCCTCGGCGGGCTGGAAATCGTGTTCCGATCGGTACTGCTGACCAGCGGCGTGAGCGGTTATAGAGCTTTGACGCGTTGCTGGTGCGCCTGCTCCGGTGACCTCTATGGTAGGCGCGGCGGGTGGCACTTCACCAGGCCCAACGGGTCCTCGTGGTGGGTCCCTGACAGACTGTGTCGCCACGCTTGGAAGTCTTTCAACTTTAATCTCCGCCACGTCCTGTCCAGTAGAGGCGCTAATCGTGGAAGCATAATCGCTCAGCCCTAAGCCCGCTTGGGGAGAACTTATTATGAAACCAGCGAAACGCACGGGGATGGTAATCACTTCCCGATGGACCTGTTCACAATCGGGCAGGATGGAAAAATCGACCGTCAAGGAAACGGCGTGAGTGATCTTGAGGCTCTCAAATTCGGCATCCGCTTGGATAGGGACGCTGAATGGCTGAGAGAAGACGATAGCACTGTGTGGATCAGACGGTAGATGGGCGCGTTGGGGTGAATGCAGTGCCCTGTCCAGACGCGTGCCGGCCGCACCACGTTCCCCTCGGATGCTAACGTGTTCCTGCCATAAGCAATCAACAGCTCCCAAAAGGATTGGGGAGTCGTATTTGTGGCGCTTGAAAGCCCGGAATGAGACTCTGGTGACTGGCTTATCTACATTGCAGACCTCCGCATATTCAATATGGTAGTTCAAGAAGCCTGGCGATAAATAGCGATGAGTGTGCAGTCGTAGCTGGGCCCGTAATTCCCGCGAGCATGAAATCTGCACTCACCATTTGCAAAAGCGCCCTCTGCGGTAATGATCCGCTCTCCCGCCTCCTCCTCGGTCTCCACGCGCCGACATCTCTGCAGTACGACATCCGACTTTCCAATCAAATGCCCCCGATCCGCCCGCCTCATCTTCACAAACAGCGTATGCAGCACTTCTTTCGCAGCATCAGCCTTCGAGAATGTATGCAACGTCGGCGGTAACTTGTTCGACATCGGTAAGGAGAACGGGAACTCGTGCGTGCCGGTATTAACTTGAACCGATTCCTTCCACACATACGCCGCGCTCCGTGCGATAGGCCGCATATGCAATCCCGCTGCGGACGGTGCCTCTGGATCATGTACTGGCTGCCCAGTCCGACCTTGTCCCGAGAATAGCACGATCGTCAGGCGTGGGCTTATGAATGGTCGGGAAGGATTGGTGATCCGCAAAATCCCATTCAGAGCCCGAGCTTGCGATGTAAACTTCAGCGTAGGCGAGCATGCTGAATCTGCCGGTAACGTCTCCGAAGTGCACTCTTCAAACAGGACCTGGATGGATACACCGCCCTCCCCGCTGGTAGAAAGCACCAGCCCCGCATGTCTACTTGCTGCGTCTTGCGGAAACAGCGACATAGGTCGAGCGCTCGGTTGCGACCGTTCGACATTCGCTGATCCCTCCGTGTTCGGGCTGACCTGCACCTGGTTGTGTCGGCTCGCCGAATGTTGTGCCTGCGGCGCGGCCGTACTCGGCCGCTGACTTGCCGGGCTCGTACCCGTTGGCCGAGTTTTGTCCGGAGCGTCCCAGTGCGGCTTTTCTGCTGATGGAGGGATCTTCGCCATGGGTTCCTGGCGGGCAGGCTTTGACGATTTGGACGAGAAGAGGGATTTCAGGAAGCCCTTTTTGTGGGGCCTCTCCGCCTTCTCAACAGAGAACCCCATCGTTTCGATGCTCTTATAGAGGCGCCAGCCTTGTTGAGCTCCTCTGCAGTTGAATGAGTGAACCCGTTGTTGAATCTCCAGTCGCGAATGCCCCCTGCTTGGCAGGTGCTCCACAATTTAGCACTGCAAGTTAAAAACGGCTGAAAGAAGGTTAAAATCTATTGAGATGCGACCCGTGGAGGTGCGAAGGTTCTAAAGAAGTGAGTTTATGGGGTACTATCTGGGGCTGAGGGGCCAGCGAAAATAGCGATGTTGCAGGCTGGAAAACCGCTCCTGTCTCCTCGCCTCCTCAGGAGTCCTCGGACGAATAGCCGAGGAGGTGGCAATTTGCGCCAACACAACGCGCAATCCATCACCAACTGGGCTACTGGGGGATCCCACCTGCCACCCGCCTTCAAGTTTACATGACAGTGTACATGTCAATGGGATAAATTACTAGCCCCGCTACTCGAGGATCTCCCCGCCCTCGTTGCACGCTGGTGTACTATTGCTTTTCGTGAGACCGCATGAACGCTCGCATACTTCCACTTCTGCTTCTTCATATAGATTGCGTCCGTGGCCGCCGAAAAGCGTACGGAAAGGGATCCCCAATGAAAGCCATCGTAGAACCCTGGGGGCATACATGCAAGATGGGAGGGAATTCCAACGAGCGACTACGTGAGCTGCAATAAACCTGTTCTGGGAGACGCCTGTCGTTGAGGCTGCTCTTGGAAGTTGGAACCTCTCACCACCTTCGGGCCCTGCTTCGGGCCTGGGGGGGATGTTCTCAACGCTCACACGCGCCGAAAAATCCAGCCAGGGCAAACTTACCGACCCCCCGGTCCCAGCGTCGCACAGATGTCCGGAGGCTCCGCGTTGTTTAACAGCTTCAAACGGACGGTGACCCGCGAATGTGGCTTGGGGCCGCTGGGCCGTCGAAACGAGGCTTGTGGGTCCCGAAACGGCAGAACGGCAAAAGGTGGTCAGGGTTTAAACGAGTAAAGAACTTGAAAAATGCGTGATTGCCCTCCATATGAATTAGAAAAAAAAACGTAAAGCCAGTCACAGAAATGAAGCATGATATGGAAAACAGCAGCAAACTGTCTGCGAATCTATATGGACTCTACATACTGTACAGATGGTGCGTCCGAGGGACCGTCTATCCCGACTTCTACATACGGAAAACACCAAACTGGGTCTCGTTAACCGGCTTGCTCAGTGCCGCGCTCAGACCGAGTCCGAGCACATCGCGGGTGGAGGAGGGGGTGATGATTCCGTCGTCCCACAATCGTGCGCT
This sequence comes from Fimicolochytrium jonesii, assembly GCF_025526975.1. Lineage (NCBI taxonomy): Eukaryota > Fungi > Chytridiomycota > Chytridiomycetes > Spizellomycetales > Powellomycetaceae > Fimicolochytrium > Fimicolochytrium jonesii. Next base: position 167,868 of record NW_026515695.1, read on the forward strand.
GGTGGAGAGGGAGAGTGACGTGTGGGCTGATGTGAGTACGATGGGAGTGCGGTGTCAACGCTGCAGGTTGACTGAGAAAGGGCCGCTTACCTGGCGAAGTAGGGGTGTCCTTCAGACTCGTATCGCTCCCGGATAGGTTTCTTGAAGGCTTCTTCTTCTTCCACGGCCCACTATCGTTCAAAAGGACATGAATGTCAGAACCGTCGTACCGCTTACCTTTCACGAATGCGTTCGATTACGCCCATACCTCCTGTCCCTTCTTCGCCTTTGCATCTCGAGTGACTATACGACGAAGGAACGCGTTAACACTCAACGAACAATACCCAACGATGCAGCATGGATGTAACTTACTCTGCGCCAGAACATTGGAAGCCTGCTCGCCTCCCATTACGCTGATACGGGCTGTGGAAACTCGTTTAGCACTCGACATCCCTACATACAATTCGCTTTCGCGCTACTTACAGTTGGGCCATGTCCACAAGAAACGAGGGCTGTATGCTCTGCCACACATTCCGTAGTTTCCTGTTTCGCATTAAATGAAAGAGCATAAGATAACACTCGGTCATTCTACTCTATGAAAACTAATGGGACAGACCTGCTCCGAAGGATCCTCCACACAAAATCTGCGATGAACTTATATTAGTGACCCGTCACGAAGGCGTAGGGAGGTTGCATGAAGCAATGCTTACCGTAAACTTTGGAACATTGGCACAAGCAACGGCGGTTACGAGCTTGGCACCGTTCTTGGCAATCCCGCCGGCCTCGGCGTTCTTGCCGACCATGAAACCTTAGACACAGAGAGACAATGTCAAATTTGGAGGACCGTCAGGGAACGACGAACAGAGGACGCACCAGTAATGTTCTGCAAGAAGACCAACGGAATACCCCGTTTGCTGCACAGTTGCACAAAGTGCGCTCCCTTCAAGGAGGACTCGGAGAACAGAATTCCGTTGTTCGCGACGATTCCGACAGGGAAGCCGTGGATCCTCGCAAACCCTGTAGTTGAGAAACGATTATCAGCGGAAGTCACCGCTTGCTTCATCGCGACACGACGACAACACACCAGTGATAAGAGAAGTCCCATAGAACTCCTTGAACTCGCTAAACCGACTCCCATCCACAATCCTTGCAATAACCTGTCGAACATCATACGGTTTCCTCAGATTGTCGCCGACAATGCCTCCAATCTCTTCGGGGGAGTACAATGGCGGCTCGGGAGCGGTGAGCGTGACGCTGGGTTGCTTCTTGTAGTTCAGGTTGGCGACGATTTGGCGGCCGAGGGAGAGGGCGTGCGCGTCGGAGTGGGCGTAGTAGTCTGTGACGCCGGAGGTCTGGAAATTTGAAAAGAGAGTGTGAGGATGATGTTTTCGTTCGGCGAAAGATGGGTGATGTGTACCTTGCAGTGGAGATCGGCACCACCGAGTTCTTCGGCGGAGATGACTTCTCCCGTTGCAGCTTTCACAAGCTATGGGGTAAACACAATATCAGCAATCCGTGGAGGGTCAGCAGGAGCGGTCCGGAGTACTTACCGGCGGCCCGGCGAGGAAAATAGTTCCCTGGTTCTTGACAATCACACTCTCATCTGAAAGTCTTCATAGTCAGTAATGATCATGCGATGCCGAAAATGGCTACTTGACTGACCAGCCATCGCTGGCACATATGCTCCTCCAGCAGTACAGGACCCGAGGACAATCGCGACCTGGGGAATACCAGCTCCTGACATGGTCGCCTGATTGTAGAAGATTCTTCCGAAATGCTCTTTGTCCGGGAACACATCCGCCTGTCTCGGCAGGTTGGCACCTCCGGAATCGACTGCAAGGCGAGGATTAGACACGGGTGTTCGATGGCCAGAGCCACGTCGCAAACGAAAGGCATACCTAAGTAGATACAAGGCAACTTGTTTTCCCTTGCAATCTCTTGTGCACGCAAGTGCTTTTTCACAGTAATCTGGCGATATCAAGGGCGTCAATCACACAGGGACTGTCTGAGCGTAATCGAAGGTATGCTGCGTACAGGATAGTAGGTTCCTCCCTTGACAGTGGAATCTGGGTTCATCATTGATCGCGAATCAGGAGGCTGTCTAACTCTGATTCATTGCGAAAAAAGCCATACCGTTTGCCACAATGACGCATTCCACTCTGAAAAAGCGATATCGGTCAACCTTAGGTTCCGACAGGACCAGCTTTTGTATCCCTATGATGCTCATACCCGCTGACCCGCCCGATTCCCGTGATGATTCCTCCTGCCGGAACGTCATCCTCATACAGCTTGTATCCTGTCATGCGGATGCATTAGCACCGTCCCAGTTCGATCGCCACTCATCACTGTCCTACAACATACCAGCAAATTGTGAGAGTTCGAGGAATGGCGATCTGCGTTGAAAATGTCAGCCAAGCAAGCCTCGTTTGCCATAACGTAGATGGATGACTCGCGCATACCCGGGATCTATGAGGGCGTCGACTCTGTCGCGTGGTAGAAGCTTCTTCCGGGAGAGGTGGCGTTTCCGTGCTTCTAGTCCGCCTCCTGCCAAATCCCAGAAAGATTGATTAGACCAGGCAGCAAGCTCTTCGTCGAGAAGCGCCATTCATACCTTGCTTTATCTTATCGACATCCTCCCTAAGCTGCTTCACCAACTGATCTTGGGCCGCTGCGTTTTCCTGAACGAAATCGAGAACCATCGCGTCACTAATTAGCTACTGCGCAGAGCCCTTCTCACTTCGGGAAACCCACCTTGAACTCGTCGGAGTGGATGTCAACAGTGTTTTCGATGACCTGTCCGATGGAAGACAAGCTAGCGAAAGTCCTCCTCCCAGAGCTGCATAGGACTTGCGAGCTTCTCATTGGTTGTTGGGCAAGCGCATTGTTGGCACGCAGGAGGGTCCTGCTGGACAAGACGAGCTTTGAGCGAAACATGCTGGGCTGTCGTCGCGAAAGGTGAGGTCGAAATGTCTCTACGTGCGAACAGGATGTCCAAACTCCAAGGCGTAGGAAACCACTTTTCAAGCAGCTTTGGGGAAACTCTGGTGGAATTGGAACTGACTTGCACCAGACGCGCTCGTGACTGATCAGTGACGGGTTGGACGTGGAAAGGACCACCCTGTCAATTTACGCTGGGGCGGAAACTTCAAGTCGACGGATGACGACGAACGATACTGTATATAGAGTATATGTTGGACTGTGCCCTTGGAAGCTGATTGTCACATAAGTGTGATTAGTTGGAACCTACAATATCTCGGAATGCCTTTTCCCCCGTCTCTTCCTAGCCATTCATCGCTTTTCCCTGCTCCATCTCTTACATTGATGGCTCCATATGAAACGCTTATGCTTGCCAATGAAACCGACTTGCACCCGACCATTACATACAGGAACAGGTGAACATCATACTCTCGAGTTGCGTGCGGTGACTGCTGCGAAAGATGCCCATCCGCTACTCTTTCAGTCTGTCCAGGTGTGGTTGAGCCGAGGGGGCCGTCCGTCAGAAGTGGAAGTGTCGGTGGTAAATGAGAGACGCGCTCGAGGGTCAGCTGCCGTCCTCACGAGCATCATCACGTTCGCTCGCTGGGAAACATTCTGCAAAACAAGACATTGGCCTCAGCACGGTTCTCGGTTTACAGCTTTGACATCGGCAAAAGGAGCTTGCCATCGGGTAGCCAGCATACCTCACTCGAGTCGCTCGTGGAAAACTTCACAGGTGAGCATAGCATAGGGACGACCGCTGGTTCCTGCCGCTCTGAGATACTAAGGCCATCCGGTGATTCCCCAGACCTTCATCCAAGATGTTAGGGCAGCTTCAGTTCCGATCTGCGGCCGCAACCGCTAAGGCGCTTCACGGACTTTCTCAGGCTCAACGCACCCAGTCTGCTGTTGCCGCTACGGCATGCTCGGCACAACGAGCAACAGGCCGAAGGGCAGTCGCGACCTCGACCGACTATGGCAAGGTACGTTACGACCGCGCATTGTAGCGTTATGGAGACGTGCCCAATAGACTTATTGATATGTTCTGTACAGACTTTCGACAAGATCTTGATTGCCAACAGAGGAGAGATTGCATGTCGTGTTATCAAAACTGGTACTGACAGCTGGTTCTTATGCTGTGCGCGAATAAAGAAGGCGTGAGAACTCACCCACTCCGTGACTCCCAGCTAAAAAGATGGGGATCAAAACGGTCGCCATCTACTCCGAAGCCGATGCGAACTCGCTTCATGTGCGCCTAGCAGACGAGGCAGTCTTTGTGGTCAGTCACGGATACGCACGACTTTTTATGGCCGCATGCTGCTCACTTATCGGAAATTAGGGACCGCCACCTACGAGCAAAAGTTACCTCAATATTCCCAACATCCTCGGAGCTATCAAGCAAACCGGCGCGCAGGCTGTTCACCCTGGTTACGGATTCCTGTCAGAAAACAGTCAATTTGTCAAGGCTCTTGATGGCGTCGGAGCGACTTTCATTGGACCGAACGAGTCTGCTATGGCTGCTATGGGAGACAAGATCCAGAGTAAAATCATTGCACACGAAGCCAAGGTCAACACCATTCCTGGTTTTAACGGAGTCGTGAAGGACGCCGAACATGCGGTCGAGATTTGTATGCATACTCCTTGTTTGCGAACGATCATTCGCGCATTACGATAGACTGACAGCGTTGACCATTCACAGCGAGATCCATCGGCTATCCTGTCATGATCAAGGCTTCCGCTGGCGGAGGTGGAAAAGGAATGCGAATCGCTTGGAACGACAACGAAGCACGCGACGCTTTCAAGATCTCGTCGTCCGAAGCTCTGTCCAGTTTCGGAGATGACCGTCTCCTTGTGGAGAAGTTCGTTGAGGACCCGCGTCACATTGAGATCCAGCTGATCGGAGACAAGCATGGCAACGTCGTACGTAGACGGCATCACATTTTAGCGCATGATTTCCTGTGATCGCTCATGTAGTGATTCCGTAATTTCAGATCTACCTGCCAGAACGTGAATGCTCCATTCAGAGGCGGAACCAGAAGGTCATTGAGGAGGCACCTAGTGTTCACATTGACGAGGCGACACGCAAAGCGATGGGTGAACAAGCTGTTGCATTGGCGAAGAATGTAGGATACTACTCGGCCGGTATGTAGTTCGTCGTCGTCGGAGCACCAATGGGAGCGGCAATTCACAGGACGCCTCACCACAGGTACCTGCGAGTTCTTGGTGGACCCGAAGCGGAACTTCTATTTCCTGGAAATGAACACTAGATTACAAGTGTGGGTGGCGAGTAGTAGCTACTCCTCGTCTTCAACTTGGCTACCATCCGAAAACTCATTCCGACCTTTCAATCCTCAGAGAGCACCCGATCACCGAATACATCACAGGCTTAGATCTCGTAGAGCAGATGATCCGGGTCGCCGCGAACCAGAAGTTGAACTTCAAGCAGTCGGACGTGAAAATCAAAGGTTGGGCCTTCGAGTCCCGCGTGTACGCCGAGGACCCCGAAAAGTACCTCCCATCCATTGGTACGCTCAACAAGTACATTGAGCCCAAGGCGATCAAGGACGAGATTCGCTGCGACTCTGGAATCGTGGAGGGAAGTGAGATTAGCATTTACTACGATCCTCTGATCTGCAAGCTTTGCACGCATGCACCTACTCGTGCTGAGGCTATCACTACCATGGAGAAGGCGCTTGATACCTACGTGATCAAAGGTAGGAGCGTATTGTGTGATTGAAGCCCTACTCAACCGGAGACTAACCTTTCTCTTGTTCTATCCCACTTAAGGTGTCACACACAACGTCCCGCTTCTCCGCGACGTATACTCTCACCCCCGGTTCCAATCCGGAAAGATTTCCACCGCGTTCCTGGCAGAAGAATATCCCAAAGGATTCAAGGGTCACAAACTCACGGAAGAATCCAGCGAAGAGCTGGTCGCCATCTCCGCCGTCATTCACTCCCTCCGCGACGCCCGCAAGCGCGGATGGGTGCAAGGCGGCGGCTCCTTCGCCGACAACCGCGTCGGCACACCCGTCGCAAAGTCCGATTGGTCGTTCTTTGTCGGCATTGGCGAGAACGCCACCCAGAAAGCGGACGTCAAGAAAGTAAGCGACGGCACGTACACTGTTGCCATTGATGGAAAGGCGCCCGTCACTGTGTCGAACCTTGAGTGGGTGCTGGAGAGCCCTATCATCCATGCGCACGTCAAGGGAGCGAAGGGGGCTGCGCGACCCGTCACGATGCAGTATTTGGAGACGGATGCTTCGGGATACAAGTTGCAGCACTATGGCACGAAGGTATACTAAACTCATGCGTTTTCCTCCTCATCTTCATAACCGTCATGACCATCCTAACACCACCTCTCCCCACCAGTTCTCCGTCCGCCTCCAAACCCCGCTCCAAAACCAGCTCTCCATCCACATGAAACCCAAGCCCAAGATCGACACAACCCGCATGATCCTCGCCCCCATGCCCGGCACCGTCGTCTCCGTCGCCGTGAAAGTCGGCGACCTTGTCGCAGAAGGGTCCGAGCTCGCCGTCGTCGAGGCGATGAAGATGCAAAACGTGCTTCGCGCGCCGAGGGCGGGGACTATCAAGGGCGTTTATGTGAAGGCGGGAGAGAGTGTGGGTGGGGATGAGGTTATGATTGAGTTTGCGGGGGATGCGGCGAAGACCGTGAAGAAGAGTGCGTGAGGAGTGACTGAGATAGCATAGGTAGATCACACTCCACAGTTCTTTCAACATCTCAAGCGTTAGTGTGGCGTTGGACTAGAATATCTCATCTGAGGATCCCCCAATCATAGGCGAAGAACACTTTGTAGAGGACTTGATGTTTCGTCGCTCTTCTTCTCTTTCATATGATCCAAAAACATGCATGTTTACATCTTGAGGAATGGATTGCCGATTTACATATATCTGGATAGCACACCTGAATGCATCAGGAAGGAATGTTTCGATGGTGAGCACCTGCTCGCTACTGCTGCTTTCCGCGAGTTTCCTGAGGATGCCTTCCGCAGCGTGAAAGTTCTTCTGGAAAAAGGCTTTGTGGATGCGACACGGTTCGATGTCAGTTGCTTGATGTATGTACCGGAGTGCAGCTGGCAAACGGTCGCTTCTCGGCTGGAATCACCATTTTGGATGCGATTCACGCCGCCACTGGACGGTGAGCCACATTTATCTCTAGTTGGTGAGCCAGACCTCTTGAGATACAAATGTATACTTCGGCATTGACTCTTAGAGCAGCGGCAATATCTCAAAGAAATGGCGCACATGATTCTGAAAGCTTCGGGAAGCATCAACGAACTAGACGTTTTCAGAGTGACAAATGAAGCCACTCAAGAAGCTTGCTGCGAATTTTTGCACTACAATACCGCAGCCTACGATAGGCTTGCCCGTGTCTATCTTCTCAAAATGGCGGAAATACCGCCCGAGTGGGTCCGGAAGCGCGTGTCGCAAGGCTTCTCTATTGGTGGGTCGCACCTAAAATACATCCTCAAAAATTGGCTATGTCGCCTGCCGACCGGGCTGGACGGGTTCACCAACTGTGACGAGGCCGACACGGCGTATATCGACGACCATCCCATGATCTGGCTACTGAACGTGATACCATCTTCGCGATTGTTTCTGCGTAAGTTTCGTGACTATGGCTACGACGGGCTTCTCCCGGTCGTTCTGCATGCCGGCCTGAGATTCGAGCTAAAGGACGTGTGCGCATTTTTTGAGAAACGACCCCTGGCTTTCCTCAAAGACCTTCTCGGGGCGGACGAAAGCTGCTTTTTTCGCGACTCGGACGGTCTGCTCCCTTTTGATCCGCGCAAGGGGCCAGCGCTCTATGAAGCGGCGTTGGCACGGAGCGGACCTTGCGGGCGTAGTAAGCCAGACGTCCTCAGGCTCTTGGCGGAGGACGTTCGGGTGATACCGTCTGAGGAGAACATATCCGGTGTTGCTCGGTTGCTGTTACCACGTACTGTGCGAACCATGCTGGACATTGCCCGTGACAGCTTACCACGAGACGATTTTGCGGAGATGCTTGCCTCTCTGGCTTCTTGCTGGGATGACGCGAACACTTTGGTTGCTCAGGTGGAGGGAGACTTTGACCCGTTGTTGAAGAGGCACGCGGCCACAAGGATGGTTAGAGTCTTTGCGGACCGCCAAAGGGAAGCACGCCAAGCTGATGGGAGCCTTTGACGCGAGCTTTGGAACCAAGAAAATGCATGGTGTTGGGCAGGGCAGGTTCCCACCCGACATATCATCTATTCCAACGTCCACCGATGGGACTTTCGTTCACCATCTGGATATTGTGAGCGATCGCGAGCCGCCTTGCTTCCTGCTGGGCTTCTACCATGCAGCATGTAAATTTGATTCGGGGCGGTCGTCACTTCACGTCTCAATGGCGACTACGGGCTTCCACCATGCAGGCAACGACCCGTTTGGCAAGGTCAAGCTCCAACCTTGGTCGCTTCGAGCCAGCGCAAATCTACAAACGCTCATGGTACACATCTACGAGACGCGACGTATGAGCCATTGGCACCATAGAGCTTGACTAGCGGTTCGTGGGCAAATATAGATCTTGCTAGTCATATATCGTAGTTTGTGTTACTTTCCATTTGTCATATATCCTTACACCCGCACGTCAATGCTAAACATGGATTGGCGAGCCCTTGGCCACAGTCGGTTGGGTTGAGGGTTATAGCTACTTAGCCCACAAACCGGCGGATGCTGTTATCATTCACAAGCATGTCGCAACTCTGCGGGAGCGCGGCTGCGGGAGCGGGAGACATGGGCAGGTAGTTATTAACTTATGTGTCATTCTCGAGAGGCTAGCGGACCAGATTGCTCTACTTTGGGAACAATCTGGTGGTATGCGGCCGTGGTGCCGATTCTGTACAAATAATCTACCTGCGTTATAAGTTACAAGTTGCCATCATCGGCGACGCCTCAGGCAGAGATACAATGATGTGGATGGCAGATAACCACCACGGAAAATGGGATGGGGTGAAATCTAGACTACCTACGGTTACGGGAGAATGCGTCTGGTCTGCGGCCATTGCCAAACACCACCGAACGCACAATCGAGAGGAAATTCTTGGTGCTCAGGACGTCCCGATTGTGCACTCTCATCCATAGTCGTAGTGGTCGTCTTCCAGGAATCTCAAATGGCGTCCAGTCTTGGTTGATACATTCGGGGTTGGGGCAACCCACCAATCCATGGACGTATTCCATTCTTCCCTTTCTAGCTTGCCATGGCCGAGATGACAGCCGGCGTCGGATGTTTTTCTTCACACGCCCGTGGCAGTCTGGGCACACCGAAGACGTTCGATACTCATCTAGCAAGTAGCATGGAATGCTGTTCCTTGCAAAGAGTGTGTGGAATCTGATTTCCCCCCATGAGTGAGCGTATTATAATACATAAAAAACAATGACGGTCACTCACCCTTTGGTCTTTGATGACTCCTGAAAGCGCATGGTTTTTCCAGCGTCGCTCCAATCACCCAAGATGACCAAAAAATGCTTTCCATACAGCCGTCGCATGTTCTTGATGAGCTTGCTCTCAGACTTTTGCCGCAGTGAGAACGCCTTGAATCTGCAAGCCACGTGAATCTCATCCTGGTAAAACTCATCCAGGGCGGGATCTGGGATATGAATGTGAGCCCATGTATTACCAAATTTGAAAATCAAAGAAGTAGAACATCATACCCGCATGTTCGTAATCCACGATGAACGCTGAGAACGCCTCGATGTTCATGCTCTTGTGCGATGGAATATGTGCTTCCATCTCAGCGATGCCCGCATTGATCTTTCGCTCTGTCATGTCTCTTTGAAAGTACCGAGACTTTGTCTCGACCGCACGTTGATTGGATGTGTATCTGATATGGGGTGGTGCATTGTGAGGACGCTGCAACGGAATGTCGCCGCAACGGGGATGGCGGAGACAGGGGGCTGGCGGGCGGAGACGGGGGGCTGGCGGGTGGAGACGGGGGGATGGCGGGCGGAGACTGTTATGGACGACGCGCCCATACCATAAGCTTACCTACTGACAGCCGCCAATGTCAACCGCCAAATGTCAAACGCCAATGTCAATGTCAATGTCAGTGTCAATGTCAGTGTCAATGTCAATGTCAATGCCACTCCCCCTCTCTCCTCTCATTTCGCCAATCCTGTTGCAATATCGCCACTCCGCCTCTGTCCTCTCATTTCCCCAATTCCCCCTCGGCTCCTCCACACCCCCCACTGCTTCCTCATAGCCAGCAGCTGTAGCAATGCTCTCTACGCTCGCCACGCACCTCCAGGAGCATAGCTGGCGCCCCCCAGTCCCCTCTTGTTGTTGTTGTTCTCTGATCTGCTGGGTTGCCTATCTATAAATAGCCGGCCTCTCTTTGTCCATTCCCTTCCTCCCCAGCAGATCAACCCCAGTTCTTCTCATCTCCTGTTCTAGTCCTTGTTTCTTGTTTCGCCAATAGAATCTCTTGTCGCCTATCACACTCGCCCTGTCTTCTCTACTTCGCTTCTGCCCCCGTCGTCGAGATCATAACAGTTTGATCTGCTCCAACACTGCGAAGTTCAGAACCTGTCCAGCCCTGCATCCGACAAACCTTTTTCGCCATGTCCCAACCCGAATCCGTACCTTTCACCGCCAAGCAATGGAACGATATGTGCCAAGCCATCGCCGCCTTGCAAAGCCAAAACACCAACTTGCAGGCCAACCTAGCGCAAGCCCAAGCCGACGCACAAGCTGCCCAGAGCATCGCCGCCCAGGTTCAAGCCGATACGTACACCCGTCCCCAAGTCGCCAACCCTGCTCTGGAACCAAGAATCAGCTCGCCCGAGAAGTTTGATGGTACCCGCAGCAAATTCCGTTGGTGGTTGAACAACATCCGGTTGATGTTTGCTCTCCAGCCTGACCGCTACCCCAGCAACATCATCAAGATCCAAACTATTGGCACCTACCTCACCGGCACTGCGCAAGCCTGGATGGCGCCCCTAGTCGAACGCCAAGATCACAGCCTTCAGGACTTCAATAGTTTTATCAGCCAGATGCAATCGGTCTTCGGAGACAGCGACAGGGTCGGCACCTCTAAAAACAAGCTCCAGAACCACCCGTGCAGCAACCGAGTACGTTGCTGAGTTCTGCCAGCTACAATGCGATGTCTCCTGGAACGACCAGGCCCTGATTGCTACCTTCCGCCGTGGCCTCAAAGAAGACGTCAAAGACCTGATGCTCACAATGCCCCCTGCGGCCACCATTGATGTGGTGATGGAGCAGGCTATCCAGTGCGATAACCGGCAGTTTGAGCGCCGCCTGGAGCGAAACAGAAGCCGCCAGACCTTCCCGGTTCCCCACACCTCGTTTACTACTACCACCACTGTCGACCACAGCGAGCCTATGCAGATTGACGCCGCTCGTCCCCGCGGCCCTCTGAGCCCTCAGGAACGCCAACGCCGCATTTCCAACAACCTCTGCCTTTACTGCGGTGGCGCGGGGCACATTGCAAAAGTCTGCCCCGTCAAGAACAAGACCACCACCCGTGCCGCCAACGTCGACATCAAAGAACCCTCCACCGAACAGGGTTTTCCCAAAGTCCAGCCGCAGTAAAGCCCCAGCGACTGGACAACACACACCGCCCCGGGCCTCCTAACCTTGCAGCTCCTGCAACGGGAGAGGCCACCCCCCTGGTTCCCGACTCCGTTATAGCCGACACAACCCTCCTAGCCGCTGCCCATGTCGAAAACCCCGAAATTAACCCCCGCGCCATGCTTGCGCTGGGTCCCGTCGAACCCTTCAACTACCCCGTTACCATCATGGTATCATCCAGCCGCGCCCCAATACCTACCTCAGCCATGATCGACAACGGTGCCCTGTCCTGCTTCATCGACAGAGACATTGCCCGCAAACACCGCATCGCCCTAGTCCCGCATCAGCGTCCACTGACGATCGAACTCGTTGACGGTCAACCCAGCTCTGCTGGGCCAATCACCCATCACACCCAACCACTAGGCATGTGGGTCGACGACCACTTCGAAGAACTCGTCTTCCATGTCACCAAATCACCCCATGCTCCAATCCTCCTTGGTCTCCCCTGGCTCCGCCTCCACGACATTAACCTTGACTTCAAGAACCTTTCGGTCGGTTTCCGTTGCGACTGTCAGTACCATGAATTCGCAAATTGGGACAACTCTCCAGCACCCCCGAGCCCAGCACCCGCCAGAACCCCCGAGCCCTTGATCCGCATTCCCCAGGATGAAGTCCCCGTCGACGAAACATGGTCGATTCCAGTACCCAAGGTAGCTCGCTCCAGCACCCCAGAACCGGCTCCCACGCCGCTCCGAGTCTCGTTCATCTCCGCCCCAGCCTTCCGGGTCGCAGCAAGGCATGACCAGGTCTTTGTCGCCTACGCCAACCCTGCGAAACCCAATCTCCCGGCCTCGCCTAGCCCCAGTAACCCCCTGACACCCGAGAAAGACATCAAAGACTTCCTGCCCCCCGAGTATCAAGACTTCGCCGACGTTTTCGAAAAGAGAAATGCTGACACTCTCCCCGAGCACCGGCCCTACGACTGTCCAATCGATCTGGAAAAAGGCAAGCAGCCACCTTTCGGCCCGATCTACAGCCTCAGCGAACCAGAAATGAAGGCACTCTGCGAATCTCGAAGAAAACCTCGCCAAAGGATTCATCAAACCCTCAAAGTCCCCTGCCGGTGCGCCAGTCTTATTTGTGAAGAAAAAGGACGGTTCTCTCCGCCTCTGCGTGGATTATCAAGGCCTGAACAACATCACGGTGAAGAATCGCTACCCCCTGCCCCTGATCAATGGTATCATGGATCGTTTGCGCGGCGCCCGCCGCCTCACCAAGATCGACCTCCGCGGCGCTTATAACCTCTTACGCATGCGCCCGGGCGATGAATGGAAGACCGCCTTCCGCTGCCGCTACGGCCTATTCGAATACAATGTCATGCCCTTTGGACTCAGCAATGCTCCTGGCGTCTTCCAGTACCTGATGAACGACATCTTCTGCGACATTCTCGATGTGTTTGTTGTCGTCTACCTCGACGATATCCTGATATTCTCCAAGAACCCCGAAGATCACCCCAAACATGTCCGCGAAGTCTTGTCCCACCTCCGACAGCATGGGTTGTACGCCAAACCAGAGAAGTGCGAATTCAATCGCGAATCCGTTGAGTTCCTAGGCTTCCTCATCTCCGAGAAAGGCATCCAGATGGACCCCAAGAAGATCGCTGCCATCACGGATTGGGAACCTCCCAAGACTGTCGAAGGCGTCCAGCGGTTCCTCGGCTTTGCCAACTTCTATCGCCGATTCATCCAAGGTTATTCCAAGATCTCTACCCCGCTCACAGCCCTGACCCGGAAAGACATCCTGTACGCCTGGACACCCGCCGCAAACACCGCCTTCGAGAACCTGAAGAAAGCATTCACCACCGCCCCCATCCTTGCTCATCCTGACCCAGAGAAGCCCTTCGTCGTCGAAACTGACGCCTCCGACTTCGCTCTTGGCGCAGTTCTCCTCCAACCTGACCAGGACAATCAGCTCCACCCCGTGGCCTTCCACTCTCGCAAATTCACGGCCGAAGAGATCAACTACAAGATCTACGACAAGGAACTTCTGGCCATCCAAGACTCCTTTGCCCAGTGACGACACCATCTCATTGGCGCCCGTCACAAGATCACCGTTTACTCCGACCATAAAAGCCTTCAGTACTTCATGACCACCCGCACCCTGAACCGCCGCCAAGCCCGCTGGTCGATATTCTTCTCGGATTTTGACTTTGTCATTACCTATCGCCCCGGTTCCCAGCAGCACCAAGCCGATGCCCTCTCCCGACGCTCCGAACATGAGCTAAAAAAGGGGGAAGAAGCGTTCCGCTCCCAGGCAACCACAATTTTGACTCCCGAACGCCTTCGACTCGCCGCGGCCTACCTCACACCCATGGATACCACGCTGCTTGACAAGATTAAGGCCGCCCAGGCTTCTGATCCCCTCGCTAAGACCATTCGCAAAAAGCTCAAGATACCCCTCGCCCAACGAACCGAGGAAACCCAAGATCGTATCAAGCGGTTCTCAGATGAAGATGGGATCCTGCTGCACGATAACCTGGTCTATGTCCCCAGCAACGAGCTCTGAGCTGAAGTCTGCCACGACATGCACGATACACCCCTAGCCGGCCACTTTGGGATGTCCAAGACGCTCGAACTCGCCTCCCGCAACTACTGGTGGCCCAGCGAGTGGCGCTTCGTCAAGGCCTACGTCAAGTCCTGCGATACCTGTAGCCAAGCGAAATCCAGTCGACACAAACCATATGGCCTACTCCAGCCCAACAGTATCCCTACCCGCCCTTGGGGATCTTGGTGTTATGGACGACGCGTCCATACCATGCGCTTACCTCATGACAGCATCCCAACAGTCAGTCAATGTCAATTCCCTGTCAAAACCTGACATCTGCCAAACCTCGCAGCCGCACGCAGCCGCGCTACCCCACACCTGCCACTGCCTTCATTTCTCCACGCAGCCGCACGTAGCCACACCTCCCAACACTCGGCGCTCACAAACCCTTCTCCATACTTCCCCACGTACCCGCCCACAGCCTCAGCGTAGCCACCCCATCCCCAGTCTTCTGTTTCTATGCTTCCCCACCCTTGGCGCTTCTCTTGGCTTCCCTCTCATTCCGTACCCTTCTGCTTCCCCACGCTTCCCCAGCCTTCCCAGAAAAACATAAACAGCCGCCTCCCCTGAGCTCCCCACTTCCTGATCCCCCAGCAGATCGACACCAGTTCTTCCTAGTCTTGTTCTAGTTCTTGTTTCGGTCTGAATACCATTACCTGTCAACAACCTGCACCACAAGTCGCCTCTATTTCCATCGGCTCCGCCCATTCATAACAGTTTGATCTGCTCAACAACCCCCAGCCGCTGTACCTCCACGCCAAATCACCATGTCCGACGCCCTTCCCCTCACGGCCGAAGCCTGGCAAGCCATGTGCAATGCGATTGACGAACTTCGAGCGCAGAATACCACCCTACAAGCCGAACTAGCGCAAACCCAGACCACTGCCCCTGCCACCCACGCCCCCGAACCCAAAATCAGTCTCCCAGACAAATTTGATGGCACCCGAAGCAAGTTCCGTGGGTTCCTCAACCAGATCCGGCTCATGTTCGCCCTCCAACCCAGGCGCTACCCCAACGATCAGACCAAGATACGAACTATTGGCACCTACCTCACTGGCACCGCCCAGGCCTGGCTGGCGCCCCTTGTCGAACAAGACCATCATTCCCTTACGAACCTGGATGATTTCATCCAGCAAATGCAAGCAGCCTTTGGAGACAGTGACAGGATCCGCACGTCCGAAAACAAGCTCCAGAACCTTCGACAAACCCGTGCAGCAACAGAGTATGTAGCTGAATTCCGACAGCTGCAATGCGATGTGTCGTGGAATGACCAGGCATTGATTGCCACCTTCCGTCGCGGCCTCAAAGAAGACGTCAAGGACTTAATGCTCACGATGCCCCCTACCGCCTCAATCGACACCGTGATGGAACAGGCCATCCAATGTGACAACCGATTGTTTGAGCGCCGTCTAGAGCAAAGCAGGAACCGACAGCCATATGTGCCAGTTACCACTAGCCCCACCCTCATGAGCCCCGACAACCGCCCAGACGACCCTATGATCATTGACGCTGCTCGTCCGCGAGGACCCCTCACACCGCTAGAGCGCCAACACCGCATCACAAACAAACTTTGCCTCTACTGTGGTAAACCCGGCCACATAGCCAAACTCTGCCCGAACAAGATACGCACGGCGAATGTCGCGGTTAAGGAACCTGCACCCATCCAGGATTTTGCCCAAGTCCAGCTGCAGTAAAGGCCGAGCAGCTGGGCAACACCTGTCCTGGGCCTTCTCACCACGCAGTACTGCCAAGGGAGAAGCCACAATACCTTGCTCCAATCCTGGCATCTCCAGCAACACCCTTCTCCTGACCACCAACAATGTCAATCTCCTATCTGAGATACCCTCACCCATGCGGACTTTGGGCCCATCCTCACCATTCGAGTACCCTGTTACCCTGCAGATATCGGCCCAGCGAGCTCCAGTTCAGCTTTCAGCACTACTCGACACCGGTGCGATGTCGTGCTTCATCGACGAAAGTTATGCCCGCAAGCACCGCATCCCACTTGTCAAGAAGGAGGACCCCATTGCGCTTGAACTGGTTGACGGACGTCCCAGCCATGCGGGCTCCATTACCCATCACACCCAACCTTTGGGCATGTGGGTCAACGACCATTTTGAGGAGGTGGTATTCCATGTGACATGTTCCCCGCATGCGCCAATCATCCTGGGGCTTCCCTGGTTTGAGCTCCATGATGTGGAGCTACATTGGAAGACTTCGCACTCTTTGCGTCCGCTGCCATTGCGGTTTTGGACAATACGCCTCCTGGGATGCCCTGCCAACAGAACCTAGCCCGAAGCCCTCAAGAACCCCTGAACCTCTGATCCGTATCCATCAAGACGAGATTTCAGTCTCCCTAGCCCAGACACCCAACACACTGGACCCAGCACCCACACCGATCCACGTATCGTTTATCAGCGCCCCAGCTTTCCGTGTGGCAGGCAAGGCATGACCAGGCATTCATTGCCTACGCCAATCCGACCAAGTCAGATTCCCAAGCCCTGGCGACCACTCCTCCAAAAGATCCGAAGGCCATCATTCCTGAAGAATACCAAGATTTTGCGGACGTCTTCACCAAGAAGAACGCGGATACCCTCCCAGAGCACCTGTTATGGACGACGCGTCCATACCATGCGCTTACCTCATGACAGCATCCCAACAGTCAGTCAATGTCAATTCCCTGTCAAAACCTGACATCTGCCAAACCTCGCAGCCGCACGCAGCCGCGCTACCCCACACCTGCCACTGCCTTTATTTCTCCACGCAGCCGCACGTAGCCACACCTCCCAACACTAGGCGCTTACAAACCCTTCTCCATACTTCCCCACGTACCCGCCCACAGCCTCAGCGTAGCCACCCCATCCCCAGTCTTCTGTTTCTATGCTTCCCCACCCTTGGCGCTTCTCTTGGCTTCCCTCTCATTCCGTACCCTTCTGCTTCCCCACGCTTCCCCAGCCTTCCCAGAAAAACATAAATAGCCGCCTCCCCTGAGCTCCCCACTTCCTGATCCCCCAGCAGATCAACACCAGTTCTTCCTAGTCTTGTTCTAGTTCTTGTTTCGGTCTGAATACCATTACCTGTCAACAACCTGCACCACAAGTCGCCTCTATTTCCATTGGCTCCGCCCATTCATAACAGTTTGATCTGCTCAACAACCCCCAGCCGCTGTACCTCCACGCCAAATCACCATGTCCGACGCCCTTCCCCTCACGGCCGAAGCCTGGCAAGCCATGTGCAATGCGATTGACGAACTTCGAGCGCAGAATACCACCCTACAAGCCGAACTAGCGCAAACCCAGACCACTGCCCCTGCCACCCACGCCCCCGAACCCAAAATCAGTCTCCCAGACAAATTTGATGGCACCCGAAGCAAGTTCCGTGGGTTCCTCAACCAGATCCGGCTCATTTTCGCCCTCCAACCCAGGCGCTACCCCAACGATCAGACCAAGATACGAACTATTGGCACCTACCTCACTGGCACCGCCCAGGCCTGGCTGGCGCCCCTTGTCGAACAAGACCATGATTCCCTTACGAACCTGGATGATTTCATCCAGCAAATGCAAGCAGTCTTTGGAGACAGCGACAGGATCCGCACGTCCGAAAACAAGCTCCAGAATCTTCGACAAACCCGTGCAGCAACAGAGTATGTAGCTGAATTCCGACAGCTGCAATGCGATGTGTCGTGGAATGACCAGGCATTGATTGCCACCTTCCGTCGCGGCCTCAAAGAAGACGTCAAGGACTTAATGCTCACGATGCCCCCTACCGCCTCAATCGACACCGTGATGGAACAGGCCATCCAATGTGACAACCAATTGTTTGAGCGCCGTCTAGAGCGAAGCAGGAACCGACAGCCATATGTGCCAGTTACCACTAGCCCCACCCTCATGAGCCCCGACAACCGCCCAGACGACCCTATGATCATTGACGCTGCTCGTCCGCGAGGACCCCTCACACCGCTAGAGCGCCAACACCGCATCACAAACAAACTTTGCCTCTACTGTGGTAAACCCGGCCACATAGCCAAACTCTGCCCGAACAAGATACGCACGGCGAATGTCGCGGTTAAGGAACTTGCACCCATCCAGGATTTTGCCCAAGTCCAGCTGCAGTAAAGGCCGAGCAGCTGGGCAACACCTGTCCTGGGCCTTCTCACCACGCAGTACTGCCAAGGGAGAAGCCACAATACCTTGCTCCAATCCTGGCATCTCCAGCAACACCCTTCTCCTGACCACCAACAATGTCAATCTCCTATCTGAGATACCCTCACCCATGCGGACTTTGGGCCCATCCTCACCATTCGAGTACCCTGTTACCCTGCAGATATCGGCCCAGCGAGCTCCAGTTCAGCTTTCAGCACTACTCGACACCGGTGCGATGTCGTGCTTCATTGACGAAAGTTATGCCCGCAAGCACCGCATCCCACTTGTCAAGAAGGAGGACCCCATTGCGCTTGAACTGGTTGACGGACGTCCCAGCCATGCGGGCTCCATTACCCATCACACCCAACCTTTGGGCATGTGGGTCAACGACCATTTTGAGGAGGTGGTATTCCATGTGACATGTTCCCCGCATGCGCCAATCATCCTGGGGCTTCCCTGGTTTGAGCTCCATGATGTGGAGCTACATTGGAAGATTCGCACTCTTTGCGTCCGCTGCCATTGCGGTTTTGGACAATACGCCTCCTGGGATGCCCTGCCAACAGAACCTAGCCCGAAGCCCTCAAGAACCCCTGAACCTCTGATCCGTATCCATCAAGACGAGATTTCAGTCTCCCTAGCCCAGACACCCAACACACTGGACCCAGCACCCACACCGATCCACGTATCGTTTATCAGCGCCCCAGCTTTCCGTGTGGCAGCAAGGCATGACCAGGCATTCATTGCCTACGCCAATCCGACCAAGTCAGATTCCCAAGCCCTGGCGACCACTCCTCCAAAAGATCCGAAGGCCATCATTCCTGAAGAATACCAAGATTTTGCGGACGTCTTCACCAAGAAGAACGCGGATACCCTCCCAGAGCACCTGTTATGGACGACGCGTCCATACCATGCGCTTACCTCATGACAGCATCCCAACAGTCAGTCAATGTCAATTCCCTGTCAAAACCTGACATCTGCCAAACCTCGCAGCCGCACGCAGCCGCGCTACCCCACACCTGCCACTGCCTTTATTTCTCCACGCAGCCGCACGTAGCCACACCTCCCAACACTAGGCGCTTACAAACCCTTCTCCATACTTCCCCACGTACCCGCCCACAGCCTCAGCGTAGCCACCCCATCCCCAGTCTTCTGTTTCTATGCTTCCCCACCCTTGGCGCTTCTCTTGGCTTCCCTCTCATTCCGTACCCTTCTGCTTCCCCACGCTTCCCCAGCCTTCCCAGAAAAACATAAATAGCCGCCTCCCCTGAGCTCCCCACTTCCTGATCCCCCAGCAGATCAACACCAGTTCTTCCTAGTCTTGTTCTAGTTCTTGTTTCGGTCTGAATACCATTACCTGTCAACAACCTGCACCACAAGTCGCCTCTATTTCCATTGGCTCCGCCCATTCATAACAGTTTGATCTGCTCAACAACCCCCAGCCGCTGTACCTCCACGCCAAATCACCATGTCCGACGCCCTTCCCCTCACGGCCGAAGCCTGGCAAGCCATGTGCAATGCGATTGACGAACTTCGAGCGCAGAATACCACCCTACAAGCCGAACTAGCGCAAACCCAGACCACTGCCCCTGCCACCCACGCCCCCGAACCCAAAATCAGTCTCCCAGACAAATTTGATGGCACCCGAAGCAAGTTCCGTGGGTTCCTCAACCAGATCCGGCTCATTTTCGCCCTCCAACCCAGGCGCTACCCCAACGATCAGACCAAGATACGAACTATTGGCACCTACCTCACTGGCACCGCCCAGGCCTGGCTGGCGCCCCTTGTCGAACAAGACCATGATTCCCTTACGAACCTGGATGATTTCATCCAGCAAATGCAAGCAGTCTTTGGAGACAGCGACAGGATCCGCACGTCCGAAAACAAGCTCCAGAATCTTCGACAAACCCGTGCAGCAACAGAGTATGTAGCTGAATTCCGACAGCTGCAATGCGATGTGTCGTGGAATGACCAGGCATTGATTGCCACCTTCCGTCGCGGCCTCAAAGAAGACGTCAAGGACTTAATGCTCACGATGCCCCCTACCGCCTCAATCGACACCGTGATGGAACAGGCCATCCAATGTGACAACCAATTGTTTGAGCGCCGTCTAGAGCGAAGCAGGAACCGACAGCCATATGTGCCAGTTACCACTAGCCCCACCCTCATGAGCCCCGACAACCGCCCAGACGACCCTATGATCATTGACGCTGCTCGTCCGCGAGGACCCCTCACACCGCTAGAGCGCCAACACCGCATCACAAACAAACTTTGCCTCTACTGTGGTAAACCCGGCCACATAGCCAAACTCTGCCCGAACAAGATACGCACGGCGAATGTCGCGGTTAAGGAACTTGCACCCATCCAGGATTTTGCCCAAGTCCAGCTGCAGTAAAGGCCGAGCAGCTGGGCAACACCTGTCCTGGGCCTTCTCACCACGCAGTACTGCCAAGGGAGAAGCCACAATACCTTGCTCCAATCCTGGCATCTCCAGCAACACCCTTCTCCTGACCACCAACAATGTCAATCTCCTATCTGAGATACCCTCACCCATGCGGACTTTGGGCCCATCCTCACCATTCGAGTACCCTGTTACCCTGCAGATATCGGCCCAGCGAGCTCCAGTTCAGCTTTCAGCACTACTCGACACCGGTGCGATGTCGTGCTTCATTGACGAAAGTTATGCCCGCAAGCACCGCATCCCACTTGTCAAGAAGGAGGACCCCATTGCGCTTGAACTGGTTGACGGACGTCCCAGCCATGCGGGCTCCATTACCCATCACACCCAACCTTTGGGCATGTGGGTCAACGACCATTTTGAGGAGGTGGTATTCCATGTGACATGTTCCCCGCATGCGCCAATCATCCTGGGGCTTCCCTGGTTTGAGCTCCATGATGTGGAGCTACATTGGAAGATTCGCACTCTTTGCGTCCGCTGCCATTGCGGTTTTGGACAATACGCCTCCTGGGATGCCCTGCCAACAGAACCTAGCCCGAAGCCCTCAAGAACCCCTGAACCTCTGATCCGTATCCATCAAGACGAGATTTCAGTCTCCCTAGCCCAGACACCCAACACACTGGACCCAGCACCCACACCGATCCACGTATCGTTTATCAGCGCCCCAGCTTTCCGTGTGGCAGCAAGGCATGACCAGGCATTCATTGCCTACGCCAATCCGACCAAGTCAGATTCCCAAGCCCTGGCGACCACTCCTCCAAAAGATCCGAAGGCCATCATTCCTGAAGAATACCAAGATTTTGCGGACGTCTTCACCAAGAAGAACGCGGATACCCTCCCAGAGCACCTGTTATGGACGACGCGTCCATACCATGCGCTTACCTCATGACAGCATCCCAACAGTCAGTCAATGTCAATTCCCTGTCAAAACCTGACATCTGCCAAACCTCGCAGCCGCACGCAGCCGCGCTACCCCACACCTGCCACTGCCTTTATTTCTCCACGCAGCCGCACGTAGCCACACCTCCCAACACTAGGCGCTTACAAACCCTTCTCCATACTTCCCCACGTACCCGCCCACAGCCTCAGCGTAGCCACCCCATCCCCAGTCTTCTGTTTCTATGCTTCCCCACCCTTGGCGCTTCTCTTGGCTTCCCTCTCATTCCGTACCCTTCTGCTTCCCCACGCTTCCCCAGCCTTCCCAGAAAAACATAAATAGCCGCCTCCCCTGAGCTCCCCACTTCCTGATCCCCCAGCAGATCAACACCAGTTCTTCCTAGTCTTGTTCTAGTTCTTGTTTCGGTCTGAATACCATTACCTGTCAACAACCTGCACCACAAGTCGCCTCTATTTCCATTGGCTCCGCCCATTCATAACAGTTTGATCTGCTCAACAACCCCCAGCCGCTGTACCTCCACGCCAAATCACCATGTCCGACGCCCTTCCCCTCACGGCCGAAGCCTGGCAAGCCATGTGCAATGCGATTGACGAACTTCGAGCGCAGAATACCACCCTACAAGCCGAACTAGCGCAAACCCAGACCACTGCCCCTGCCACCCACGCCCTCGAACCCAAAATCAGTCTCCCAGACAAATTTGATGGCACCCGAAGCAAGTTCCGTGGGTTCCTCAACCAGATCCGGCTCATTTTCGCCCTCCAACCCAGGCGCTACCCCAACGATCAGACCAAGATACGAACTATTGGCACCTACCTCACTGGCACCGCCCAGGCCTGGCTGGCGCCCCTTGTCGAACAAGACCATCATTCCCTTACGAACCTGGATGATTTCATCCAGCAAATGCAAGCAGTCTTTGGAGACAGCGACAGGATCCGCACGTCCGAAAACAAGCTCCAGAACCTTCGACAAACCCGTGCAGCAACAGAGTATGTAGCTGAATTCCGACAGCTGCAATGCGATGTGTCGTGGAATGACCAGGCATTGATTGCCACCTTCCGTCGCGGCCTCAAAGAAGACGTCAAGGACTTAATGCTCACGATGCCCCCTACCGCCTCAATCGACACCGTGATGGAACAGGCCATCCAATGTGACAACCGATTGTTTGAGCGCCGTCTAGAGCGAAGCAGGAACCGACAGCCATATGTGCCAGTTACCACTAGCCCCACCCTCATGAGCCCCGACAACCGCCCAGACGACCCTATGATCATTGACGCTGCTCGTCCGCGAGGACCCCTCACACCGCTAGAGCGCCAACACCGCATCACAAACAAACTTTGCCTCTACTGTGGTAAACCCGGCCACATAGCCAAACTCTGCCCGAACAAGATACGCACGGCGAATGTCGCGGTTAAGGAACCTGCACCCATCCAGGATTTTGCCCAAGTCCAGCTGCAGTAAAGGCCGAGCAGCTGGGCAACACCTGTCCTGGGCCTTCTCACCACGCAAGTACTGCCAAGGGAGAAGCCACAAAACCTTGCTCCGATCCTGGCATCTCCAGCAACACCCTTCTCCTGACCACCAACAATGTCAATCTCCTATCTGAGATACCCTCACCCATGCGGACTTTGGGCCCATCCTCACCATTCGAGTACCCTGTTACCCTGCAGATATCGGCCCAGCGAGCTCCAGTTCAGCTTTCAGCACTACTCGACACCGGTGCGATGTCGTGCTTCATCGACGAAAGTTATGCCCGCAAGCACCGCATCCCACTTGTCAAGAAGGAGGACCCCATTGCGCTTGAACTGGTTGACGGACGTCCCAGCCATGCGGGCTCCATTACCCATCACACCCAACCTTTGGGCATGTGGGTCAACGACCATTTTGAGGAGGTGGTATTCCATGTGACATGTTCCCCGCATGCGCCAATCATCCTGGGGCTTCCCTGGTTTGAGCTCCATGATGTGGAGCTACATTGGAAGATTCGCACTCTTTGCGTCCGCTGCCATTGCGGTTTTGGACAATACGCCTCCTGGGATGCCCTGCCAACAGAACCTAGCCCGAAGCCCTCAAGAACCCCTGAACCTCTGATCCGTATCCATCAAGACGAGATTTCAGTCTCCCTAGCCCAGACACCCAACACACTGGACCCAGCACCCACACCGATCCACGTATCGTTTATCAGCGCCCCAGCTTTCCGTGTGGCAGCAAGGCATGACCAGGCATTCATTGCCTACGCCAATCCGACCAAGTCAGATTCCCAAGCCCTGGCGACCACTCCTCCAAAAGATCCGAAGGCCATCATTCCTGAAGAATACCAAGATTTTGCGGACGTCTTCACCAAGAAGAACGCGGATACCCTCCCAGAGCACCTGTTATGGACGACGCGTCCATACCATGCGCTTACCTCATGACAGCATCCCAACAGTCAGTCAATGTCAATTCCCTGTCAAAACCTGACATCTGCCAAACCTCGCAGCCGCACGCAGCCGCGCTACCCCACACCTGCCACTGCCTTTATTTCTCCACGCAGCCGCACGTAGCCACACCTCCCAACACTAGGCGCTTACAAACCCTTCTCCATACTTCCCCACGTACCCGCCCACAGCCTCAGCGTAGCCACCCCATCCCCAGTCTTCTGTTTCTATGCTTCCCCACCCTTGGCGCTTCTCTTGGCTTCCCTCTCATTCCGTACCCTTCTGCTTCCCCACGCTTCCCCAGCCTTCCCAGAAAAACATAAATAGCCGCCTCCCCTGAGCTCCCCACTTCCTGATCCCCCAGCAGATCAACACCAGTTCTTCCTAGTCTTGTTCTAGTTCTTGTTTCGGTCTGAATACCATTACCTGTCAACAACCTGCACCACAAGTCGCCTCTATTTCCATTGGCTCCGCCCATTCATAACAGTTTGATCTGCTCAACAACCCCCAGCCGCTGTACCTCCACGCCAAATCACCATGTCCGACGCCCTTCCCCTCACGGCCGAAGCCTGGCAAGCCATGTGCAATGCGATTGACGAACTTCGAGCGCAGAATACCACCCCTACAAGCCGAACTAGCGCAAACCCAGACCACTGCCCCTGCCACCCACGCCCTCGAACCCAAAATCAGTCTCCCAGACAAATTTGATGGCACCCGAAGCAAGTTCCGTGGGTTCCTCAACCAGATCCGGCTCATTTTCGCCCTCCAACCCAGGCGCTACCCCAACGATCAGACCAAGATACGAACTATTGGCACCTACCTCACTGGCACCGCCCAGGCCTGGCTGGCGCCCCTTGTCGAACAAGACCATCATTCCCTTACGAACCTGGATGATTTCATCCAGCAAATGCAAGCAGTCTTTGGAGACAGCGACAGGATCCGCACATCCGAAAACAAGCTCCAGAACCTTCGACAAACCCGTGCAGCAACAGAGTATGTAGCTGAATTCCGACAGCTGCAATGCGATGTGTCGTGGAATGACCAGGCATTGATTGCCACCTTCCGTCGCGGCCTCAAAGAAGACGTCAAGGACTTAATGCTCACGATGCCCCCTACCGCCTCAATCGACACCGTGATGGAACAGGCCATCCAATGTGACAACCGATTGTTTGAGCGCCGTCTAGAGCGAAGCAGGAACCGACAGCCATATGTGCCAGTTACCACTAGCCCCACCCTCATGAGCCCCGACAACCGCCCAGACGACCCTATGATCATTGACGCTGCTCGTCCGCGAGGACCCCTCACACCGCTAGAGCGCCAACACCGCATCACAAACAAACTTTGCCTCTACTGTGGTAAACCCGGCCACATAGCCAAACTCTGCCCGAACAAGATACGCACGGCGAATGTCGCGGTTAAGGAACCTGCACCCATCCAGGATTTTGCCCAAGTCCAGCTGCAGTAAAGGCCGAGCAGCTGGGCAACACCTGTCCTGGGCCTTCTCACCACGCAAGTACTGCCAAGGGAGAAGCCACAAAACCTTGCTCCTGATCCTGGCATCTCCAGCAACACCCTTCTCCTGACCACCAACAATGTCAATCTCCTATCTGAGATACCCTCACCCATGCGGACTTTGGGCCCATCCTCACCATTCGAGTACCCTGTTACCCTGCAGATATCGGCCCAGCGAGCTCCAGTTCAGCTTTCAGCACTACTCGACACCGGTGCGATGTCGTGCTTCATTGACGAAAGTTATGCCCGCAAGCACCGCATCCCACTTGTCAAGAAGGAGGGCCCCATTGCGCTTGAACTGGTTGACAGACGTCCCAGCCATGCGGGCTCCCTTACCCATCACACCCAACCTTTGGGCATGTGGGTCAACGACCATTTTGAGGAGGTGGTATTCCATGTGACATGTTCCCCGCATGCGCCAATCATCCTGGGGCTTCCCTGGTTTGAGCTCCATGATGTGGAGCTACATTGGAAGACTCGCACTCTTTGCGTCCGCTGCCATTGCGGTTTTGGACAATACGCCTCCTGGGATGCCCTGCCAACAGAACCTAGCCCGAAGCCCTCAAGAACCCCTGAACCTCTGATCCGTATCCATCAAGACGAGATTTCAGTCTCCCTAGCCCAGACCCCCAACACACTGGACCCAGCACCCACACCGATCCACGTATCGTTTATCAGCGCCCCAGCTTTCCGTGTGGCGGCAAGGCATGACCAGGCATTCATTGCCTACGCCAATCCGACCAAGTCAGATTCCCAAGCCCTGGCGACCACTCCTCCAAAAGATCCGAAGGCCATCATTCCTGAAGAATACCAAGATTTTGCGGACGTCTTCGCCAAGAAGAACGCGGATACCCTCCCAGAGCACCGACCCTACGACTGTCCCATCGACTTAGAAGAGGGCAAACAGCCACCGTTCGGCCCGATCTATAGTCTCAGCGAGCCTGAAATGCAGGCACTCTGTGACTACCTTGAAGAGAACCTAGCTAAGGGGTTCATCAAGCACTCCAAGTCTCCCGCCGGTGCCCCAGTCCTCTTTGTCAAGAAAAAGGACGGTTCCCTCCGTCTGTGCGTCGACTATCGTGGACTCAACAGTATCACCATCAAGAATCGCTATCCCTTGCCCTTGATTAACAGCATCATGGATCGTCTTCGAGGGGCACGCCGGCTCACCAAGATTGACCTCCGGGGAGCCTACAACCTTCTTCGGATCCGGCCAGGGGATGAATGGAAGACAGCGTTCCGATGTCGCTACGGCCTATTCGAGTATAATGTCATGCCGTTTGGGCTCACCAATGCCCCTGGAGTATTCCAACACCTCATGAACGACATATTCCGTGACATTCTCGACGTTTTTGTTGTGGTCTACCTTGACGACATTCTGATCTTCTCAAAAAAACCCAGAAGACCACCCCAACCACGTCCGAGAGGTGCTCTCACGACTCCGCCAGCACGGGCTGTATGCGAAACCGGAAAAATGCGAATTCAACCGTGACTCTGTTGAGTTCCTGGGGTTTATCATCTCCCAGCAAGGCATTTCCATGGACCCAAAGAAGACGGCTGCCATTACCGAATGGGAACCCCCGACGAGTGTCAAAGGCATCCAGCGCTTCCTTGGTTTTGCCAACTTCTACCGGCGATTCATCAAAGGGTACTCTGCGATCGTTGCACCCCTGACCACGCTCACTCGCAAAGACTTGCCATTCAAATGGACCCACGCTGCACACCTAGCTTTTGAAACCCTCAAGAAAGCCTTCACCTCCGCACCTATCCTGACTCACCCCGACCCTGACAAGCCCTTCATTGTTGAATCCGATGCCTCCGACTTTGCCCTTGGCGCCGTCCTCCTTCAACCCGATGACACAGATCAACTCCACCCCGTGGCCTTTCACTCCCGCAAATTTACTCCTGAGGAAATCAACTATGAGATCTACGACAAGGAACTCCTGGCTATCCAAGAGTCATTTGCTCAATGGCGACACCACCTCATTGGTGCCCGCCACAAGGTCATCGTTTACTGTGACCACAAGAACCTCCAGTACTTCATGACTACCCGTACCCTCAACCGCCGCCAATCCCGCTGGTCAATCTTCTTTGCTGATTTCGACTTTGTCATCACATACCGCCCTGGTACCCAGCAACACCAAGCTGACGCCCTCTCTCGTCGCTCTGAATACGAGCTAAGGGAGGGGGAAGAAGCATTCCGCTCCCAGGAAACCACGATCCTCACCCCTGACCATCTCCGCCTGGCCGCCACTTATCTGACCCCACTGGACTCCTCGCTCCTTGACCAAATCAAAGCTGCCCTGGCATCCGATGTGTTTGCGCAAACCATCCGGCGACAGCTTAGGGCCCCCATTGCCCAGCAATCTCAAGAAGACCAAGAACGGATAAAGCGATTCTCCGAGGAAAATGGGGTTCTGCTGTACGACAACCTTGTCTACGTCCCCACCAACAAGCTCCGTGCTGAGATCTGCCGGGACATGCATGACACGCGTTTGGCAGGACACTACGGCATGTCAAAGACCCTGGAGCTCATCTCACGCAACTACTGGTGGCCTAGCCAATGGCGTTTTGTCAAGTCCTACATCAGGTCCTGTGACGTATGTGCTCAAGCCAAGACCAGCAGACACAAGCCCTACGGTCTCCTTCAACCCCTCCAGGTCCCTGACCGCCCCTGGGGGTCAATTTCCATGGACTTCATCACGGATCTACCCGCCAGTGATGGGGTTGATTCTGTGCTCGTTGTCATCTGCCGGTTCACCAAGATGGCGCACTTTGTACCGTGCAGGAAAACTGCCACCGCTGAGTCAACTGCAGATCTGATCTGGCACCATGTCATCCGGCTCCATGGACTCCCTGACGATATTGTATCTGACCGTGGCCCACAGTTCAACTCCCACTTCTGGAAACGTCTCTTCGCTCTCCTGGGAACCAAGGTCAACCTCTCATCGGCGTTCCATCCCCAGAGCGATGGACAAACCGAGCGGACCAATCAGATTCTTGAGCAATACCTTCGCTGCTTTTGCAACTATCAACAAGATAACTGGAAGGAACTCTTGTCTTCTGCTGAGTTCTCTTACAATAACACCATCCACTCCGCCACCCAGACAACCCCCTTCTACGCCAACTATGGGTTCCATCCTCGATTCAGTCTGGCTTCCGCCACCACAACCGAATCCCTTAATCCTGCAGCCGAAGCTTGTGCCAACCATCTCAAGGAAATCCATGAACAGCTTGCCACTGAGCTCAAGGAGGCCCAAGGACGCATGAAGCGCTTTGCCGATGCTAAGAGGGCACCTGGCCCAGACATGAAACCCGGGGACAGTGTCTGGCTCTTACAACGGAATCTCAAGACTCTCCGACCTTCCCAGAAACTTGATCACCGTAAGATTGGCCCCTTCACAATCACGGAGAAGATCAACTCGGTCACATATCGCCTCAAGCTTCCCCCATCCTACAAAATTCACAACGTCTTCCATGTCTCCCTTCTTGAACCACGTTTCACCATTCCGGAGCGAACTGAGCCAGAACCCACCCCACCAGAAGAAGTCGAAGGACAGGAGGAATGGATTGTGGAAGACATTCTTGACTCCCGTATTCGACGCACGCACCTTCAGTACCTCATCAAGTGGCAGGGTTGGCCAAGCTCGGAGAACACATGGGAGCCAGTGGAACACCTTGCCCGATGTCAAGAGCTTGTTGCCCAGTTCCACCAAAAGTACCCCGACAAACCCCGCCCAAAGCCTGCCAACATCAAAACAACATCCGGACGCCGTGGCTAAAGGAGGGGGTGATGTTATGGACGACGCGTCCATACCATGCGCTTACCTCATGACAGCATCCCAACAGTCAGTCAATGTCAATTCCCTGTCAAAACCTGACATCTGCCAAACCTCGCAGCCGCACGCAGCCGCGCTACCCCACACCTGCCACTGCCTTCATTTCTCCACGCAGCCGCACGTAGCCACACCTCCCAACACTCGGCGCTCACAAACCCTTCTCCATACTTCCCCACGTACCCGCCCACAGCCTCAGCGTAGCCACCCCATCCCCAGTCTTCTGTTTCTATGCTTCCCCACCCTTGGCGCTTCTCTTGACTTCCCTCTCATTCCGTACCCTTCTGCTTCCCCACGCTTCCCCAGCCTTCCCAGAAAAACATAAATAGCCGCCTCCCCTGAGCTCCCCACTTCCTGATCCCCCAGCAGATCAACACCAGTTCTTCCTAGTCTTGTTCTAGTTCTTGTTTCGGTCTGAATACCATTACCTGTCAACAACCTGCACCACAAGTCGCCTCTATTTCCATTGGCTCCGCCCATTCATAACACTTGGTCCCTGGACTTTATCACCAGTCTGCCTCCCGTGGACGGATACGACCCCATCCTGAACGTCAACTGTCGCCTCACCAAGATGGCCCACTTCATCGCCTGCAGCGAGTCAGAATCCGCCGAATCCACCGCCGACCTAGTCTTCCACAACATCATCCGTCTCCACGGCCTCCCCGACGACGTCATCTCTGACCGAGGACCCCAGTTTAAGTCCCGGTTCTGGCGTCGACTTCTCAAACTCCTTGGGGCAAAAGCCAACCTCTCCTCGGCCTTCCACCCCCAGAGCGATGGCCAGACGGAACGCACCAACCAGATCCTGGAGCAGTATCTCTGATGCTTTTGCAACCACCAACAGGACAACTGGAAACAGCTTCTGTCGTCCGGCGAGTTCGCCTACAACAACACCCACCAGTCCGCCTCCCAGACCACCCCCTTCTACGCCAACAAGGGTCTCCACCCCCGCTTCAGTTTCGCGGCCTCTGCTACCTCCGAATCCGTCAACCCCGCCGCTGAAGCCCGCGCTAAACAAATCAGGGAAGTCCATGAACAGCTCGCCTTCGAGCTCAAGGAAGCCCAAGATCAAATGAAGCGCTACGCCGACGCTAAACGAATTCCTGAACCGGACTTCAAGCCTGGCGATCACGTCTGGCTCCTCCGCAAAAACCTCCAGACAACCCGGCCCTCTCAGAAACTCGACCATCGCAAGATTGGGCCATTCCCCATCGTTGAAAAAATCAATCCCGTCGCCTACCGGCTCAAGCTCCCGCCTACGTACAAAATCCACGATGTCTTCCATGTCTCGCTCCTCGAACCCCGCTTCACCATCCCCGAACGACACGAACCCAAACCTGCGCCCCCAGAGACCGTTGAGGGTCAAGAAGAGTGGGTTGTCGAAGCCATCCTTGACTCTCGCATCCATTGTCGTCGCCTTCAGTACTTGGTCAAATGGCAGGGCTGGCCTGACTCCGAGAACACCTGGGAGCCCGTGGAACACCTCACCCATACCGACGCACTCCTCCAGGACTTCCACAGCGCGTACCCCAACAAGCCTTCCTCTGTCCCCGTAGCACCTCCTCTGCGGCCACACCAAACTCGACGCCGCCGCCTCCGCCGCTAAAGAGAGGGGTGATGTTATGGACAATGCGCCCATACCATAAGCTTACCTACTGACAGCCGCCAATGTCAACCGCCAAATGTCAAACGCCAATGTCAATGTCAATGTCAGTGTCAATGTCAGTGTCAATGTCAATGTCAATGCCACTCCCCCTCTCTCCTCTCATTTTGCCAATCCTCTTGCAATATCGCCACTCCGCCTCTGTCCTCTCATTTCGCCAATTCCCCCTCGGCTCCTCCACACCCCCCACTGCTTCCCCATAGCCAGCAGCTGTAGCAATGCTCTCTACGCTCGCCACGCACGCTCCAGGAGCATAGCTGGCGCCCCCCAGTCCCCTCTTGTTGTTGTTGTTCTCTGATCTGCTGGGTTGCCTATCTATAAATAGCCGGCCTCTCTTTGTCCATTCCCTTCCTCCCCAGCAGATCAACACCAGTTCTTCTCATCTCCTGTTCTAGTCCTTGTTTCTTGTTTCGCCAATACAATCTCTTGTCGCCTATCACACTCGCCCTGTCTTCTCTACTTCGCTTCCGCCCCCGTCGTCGAGATCATAACAGAGACGGGGGGCTGGCGGGCGGAGACGGGGGGCTGGCGGGGGGAGACGGGGGGCTGGCGGGCGGAGACGGGGGGCTGGCGGGCGGAGACGGGGGTTGGGATGGTGGAGACGGGGGTTGGGATGGTGGGCGGGCGGGGCGGGAGGTGGAGGGTGAGGTGCGTGGTGGCTGGGGCGGGGAGGGTGGTTGTGGGGACGACGGGTTTGCCCGGAAGGGCAGCGATGGCATCCAGGTATGCCTGCGCGCGCCCACACTTATTGCAGGCCGCCCTGGCTGTCTTGACGTTGTTCACAATGCCCGTTCGCCACGCGGCGGACGTCCGAGCCCCGCAAACAACGCATACTCCTCCAGGAGCAAGGCAGGAGTAGTTTCGGTCGTCCCTACCCCTCCCTGCTCCAGCACCAGATTGAGTTCGGCGTGGGGGCGCTTTGGGCATGGTTGTTGTCGTTGTTGTCGTTGTTGTTGTGTTGTCGTTGTTGTTGTTGCTGTGTCAGGGTGTGGAACTCGGCGTGTGCTGGGGTTGGAAGAAGAGAGCGCGAGGAGGAGGTCTCAGAGACAGGAACCGCAAAAGTAGGTAGGTTTGACAGTATTTTGACAGTGTAGGCATATAATAATGACGTCTAAATTTACATATAATGGCGCTTTATAGACATTGGAGGCACCGGAGACAGCCTCTCTTCTATGCCTAAGTCTGCCTGTGGCCACTTATTGCGAGCAGAAGCTGCTGCAAGCGCTGCTCCGCCTGCTCCTGCCGACGTATGTCATCCCGCCGGCGCTCATCGTCGCGCTCCTCCTGTCTTGCGATCCGAGCTGCTTCTCTCTCTGCGTGAGCTGCTTCTCTCTCTGCTTCTCTCTCCTCCATCTTTGCCATATTCTGCTGCTGAAGAGTTGTGGCAGCGAGGAGAAACTACCAGAGGAGTAGTGCAAGCGAGGAGTAGTACCAGAAGGGTGTACTGTACGGTACAGGTGGCCAAAAGAGCGTCCGAGAGAGCGTTCCATCACGTGGGTTTCATCACGTGAGCGTTGCGCAGGCTTTAATAAGTTATAACTGGCGAGTTGTGGCTTTCCCGTTGGGTTTGCGTAAATTCTGGGCGCGTCCCATGCTGCTCGACGCCTGGCGGGCCACGAAAATCGATCTCGTCAATAAATGAAGTCCACGACTTAACTCCGACCTCTGCGGCCCTGCCGGGGTGCAACTTTGCGGGAGCTTGGCGTATATAAACGCAAGAGCGACCATCCAATGCCCTGCCTGTTCGAAGCCCCGGCCTTCTCCCTCATACCCCAATAGTCGCCGTTCCCCAAGCCGGTGTCCCGCGGTCTTTCAAAATGACCACCGAAAAGAGAGCCGCCCTCCAAGAGGGCCTCCCCGTGGCTGACGATGTCCCCAAGGAGCAACGTCAGATGAAGCGTATGGTAAGCGGTAGAAATTGATGTAGGATGAGAAGAGACATAATTTTCTGTACTAGCATCGGGATTGGAGGGTAGTCAAGGTTTAAGGGGTGGAGCCCTGTGTCCGAGTACACCGTCGCAGCGATGTCCACGTCGCCGGCGGAAAGAGCAGCATGTTGAGTTCCACATCAATGAGCAACAGGAATTGGCCCTGAGATTGGCCACTCATTGATGTGTTATACTGATGCGTCTGCGTTTCTTTGCATAGGGAACCAGTAACCCGTTCAGCTACATATCGGTGCATTGGATCTCATCGCTCATGCGCCTAGGGTACCGCCGACCGCTCGAGGAGGAAGATTTATACCTGCTTAACGAAGAGGATGAGTCCAACGCGATTGCCCACGTCCTCGACGGCTACAAGGACCAAGTCAGAGCCCATCTCGCCGACTCAAACAACCCGGAACCGCAGCTTTTCAAAGTCTTGATGCACCATTTCGGCGCCTATTGGATCGCCGGTCTTGTCTTGTACGTGGTCTCGATCGCCTGCGGGCTCCTCAGTCCGATGTTCATTCAGCAGGCGCTCATCTACGTTCAGCCGGTCGAGCAGCGCACCAGTGCCGATGACTTGTGGCTGAACTCTGGCTTGGGGATCTCTTTCATCCTGTTCGGCCTTCAGCTGGGGCTCACGCTGTCCGCAAAGACCGCTGAGCAGATGTTGCGCAAGCTTATGATCAACGGCCGATCGCTGCTGATCGGCGCAGTGTATGAGAAGAGTTTGCGCCTGTCGGCCGCTGCTGCTCAAAAACACTCTCAAGGCCAGATCATGACACTGATCAACGTCGATGCGGGGCAAGTCGCCGCCACCGTTCTTCATGGCGTTCCTGTCGTCACGGCGCCCATCCAGATTATAGTCGCGGTAGCCCTGCTGGCTTCGTCCTTGGGCGTCGCTACGGCTGCAGGCGTCGGTCTTATGGTGTTGTTCTTCTTCCTCCAAGCTCCGCTCGTGAACGCCGCCCAGAAGTCCTTCGGCGTCGTCTTTGCCAAAGCCGATACGCGGCTCAAGGCGGTTCGTGAAGCACTCTATTCGATCAAGATTGTCAAGCTCAGAGCCATAGAGGACTTCATCCTGCCCAAGATCGAGGCCATCCGCGCTGAGCAGACGGCGGCGCTGAAAAGCTCGTACATTGCGTTTGCCATCTTCATCTCTCTGGGTTTGTTCACTCCGCTTCTCCTTCCCATCATTACATTTGTGGTAAGTTTTCCTTCTCATGTCATCGCTGTGCGTGCGCGATCTTCAAGCTCAGATAAATCACGATCTTAGGTTTACAGCGCCATTCATGGAAGCTTGGACCCGACAAAGGTCTTCCCAGCCCTGGTCCTCTTCCAAATCCTCTTTTCCCCCATGATGAGCCTGCCCCAAGCGCTAAGTGCCGTGGCCACTGCCCGTGTCAGCTGGAAACGTATCACCACGTTATTGGCCGCCTCCGAGGTCGCACCTCTCACTGCGAGCCGGGCTTCCGAAGGCAATGGCATTGCCGTGAAGATCATTGATGCAACCTTCCGGTGGGAGGAGGAGAAAGATGAGACCAAGAAGTCCAAGAAGGAGAAGAAAATCGCCAAGAAGGCTGCAGAGGAGGCGGCTAAGAAGGAAAAGGAAATGGACGGCGTGAAGACTCTGGAAGTTGAAGCTGCGCCTACCGGCATCCCCCCGCTCTTCCGTGACCTCAACGTCTCCATCCGTCATGGACAGCTTACCGCCGTCGTCGGGAGCGTGGGAAGCGGCAAGTCATCTTTCCTCTCAGCAATCATCGGCAGGATGACCAAACTCAAAGGCCAGGTTGATATCTACGGCAACGGTAAAATCGCCTTGTGCGAGCAGCAACCCTGGATCCAGACCGCGACCGTCTCGGAGAACATTACGTTTGGAAATCCGGTGGATGCGGCGCGACTGCAGCATGTTCTGCGAGCGTGCTCACTTGAAGATGACATGCGGCAGTTGTCTGCCGGTCTCGCCACCGAGATTGGAGAAAAGGTAGTTATTTACATTCAATTCCTCGACGTCGGACGATGATCGTCCTAATGCTCACTTCTTTCCAGGGCATAAACCTCTCAGGTGGACAGAAGGTAGGTTCAGTCGATTTTTGTTCCCGCTGCTCCGTTGCCTCATTTACTGAGCCTCCTCTCTATGTTTACAGGCTCGCGTGGCACTTGCCCGGGCGATATACGAGGAGGACACAGAAATCTTCCTTCTGGACGACCCGATCAGGTGAGCTGGTTTGCTTCGTCTTTCATTTGGACTACGGCTCATTCCGTTGGTCGTCTCCCTATGTACAGCGCCCTCGACGCCCACGTCGGTCAAGAAATTTTCCAGCGATGTATCAAGGAGGAACTCGCCGGCAAAACCCGTGTCCTCATCACCCATCATCTGCACCTCATGCCCGAGGTGGACCACATCATTGTGCTTCAAGAGGGACGCATTGCTGAGGAAGGGTCATACGCGGAACTGATGGCCGCCAAGGGCGTGATGGCGGAGCTGATGAAAGATCATCGTGAGAACGATAACTTGAACGAGGAGAAGAAAGACGATGAGCTCAAGGCGGAAGTTCACGGACCCACAAGCGTTTCAGCGGCGATAGCGGCTGCTGACGACAGTGACGACGCCGACCCTGTGGGAGCGCTTATGGCTGTTGAGGGGCGAGCGGTTGGCGCGGTGCAGTGGGCGACGTACAAAGCCTATATCGAGACCGCGGGTGGTCTGAAGTATGCGCTGTTGCTCATGTTGTCCGTCTGTGCCTACAACGCGCTGGAAATCATGGCGTCCTACTGGCTTGTGTGGTGGACAGAGAACAGATTCAGCGACTGGACGACGGCCGACTACCAGATTGCCTACGTCGGCACTGGCGCCCTCGCCGCGGTCTTCATCATGCTGGTGAATGGCATCATTATGATCGGGAACTTCAGCGTTGCAAAGCACATTCATCGCAAAGCCCTCGGGAATCTCCTTCGGGCTCCACTTGGTTTCTTTGAGACTCAACCTATCGGCCGCATGCTAAACCGCTTCTCGAAAGACGTCGAGCAGGTCGACTTCGAGCTGTGGAACGACGTTAATATCACCGTCTTTTGCATGGCTGCCATTTTATCCTCGCTAATCGTCATGGCGATCGTATCACCCTTTACTCTGTGCCTCTTCGTTCCGGTTTGCGTGGGCTACTGGTTCATCCTGGGCTACTATCGCGCAAGTTTTAGGGAGCTCAAGCGCCTGGACAGCGTGCTGCGCTCGCCACTCTACTCTCACATCTCCGAGACCCTGACCGGCCTGACCACTATTCGCGCATATCATGCTGAGGGCAAATTTATCGACCGCCAGCGCGTGCTGATGGACAAGAGCACCGCCCCGTTCTATCTGAAACTTACATCAGCCATCTGGATCAGTCTCCGGCTGGAACTCTCGACGAGTTTGATTGTGCTCCTTCTCGCCTTATTGGGCACTTACGGCGCTATCAGCACCTCACTTCTCGGCCTTGCCTTCTCGTACGCCATACCCCTCACGATGACCATCAACATGGTGCTGACCTCCTTCGCCGACCTCGAGTCCGACATGAACTCGATAGAGCGGCTGGCTGAGTACGCACAAGATTTGCCTCAAGAGCCGCCGGCGATCATGCCCAAGGACCCGGATGCCGCGGAATGGCCGACCGTCGGTGCTATCGCCTTCAAGAACTTAGAGCTCCGGTACCCATCCCGGCCAGACCACGCCGTTCTCCGCGACCTGTCGCTGACAATCAAGCCCGGAGAAAAGATTGGAATCATTGGTAAATCAGTGGAAGACGTTACTACTCTATCTGTCCGTGGCGGAGCAATGACTAACGCAGACGTACATTAGGTCGCACCGGTTCTGGAAAGTCGACGCTTCTTACGGCTCTCTTTCGGCTAGTAGAGCCTTCCAAAGGCTCCATTGTGATTGACGGCCGTGACATAGCTGATCTGGGCCTGCGGACCCTGCGCAAGGGTATCCAGATCATCCCACAAGAGCCCGTGCTCTTCCAAGGCACAATCCGCAGTAATCTGGACCTCGAGGATAAGTGCGCGGACGACCAAGTCTGGGACACATTGGAGCGGATTGGCCTCAAAGAGTACGTGGCAGGTTTGCCGGCCAAGCTCGAAGCTCCCGTTGCCGTCAACGGCGAGAACCTCAGCCAAGGTCAGGCGCAGCTCATGTCGCTTGGCCGGGCCATCCTGACCAAGCCGAAGATTTTGGTTATGGTAAGCACGGAACGCGGAGGTGCGCTCAATTGCCATTATCATGGATGCTTACTCTGCTACGTATGTTTCGCCTTTTTTTCAGGATGAAGCTACGGCAAGCGTCGACGCCGCCGCAGATTTACTTATCCAGACCTCGATGAAGACGCACTTTTCTGAGGCGACCGTGCTCTCCATTGCCCATCGGCTCAACACTATCATCGACTTTGACCGCGTTCTCGTCCTCGACAACGGGTCCATGCGTGAGTTCGACACCCCGCACGCCTTGCTCAACAACCCAACTTCGCTGTTCTCAAAGCTCGCGGACGCAACGGGATCCGCCAATGCGACCCATTTGCGTGCCGTGGCGGCCGAGGCGGAACGAGCTCGCGCGGGACGTGCATGATGTGAGACTAGTGGGGTGATTGTCTTTTGAGTGATTTCAGTTTTTATACATAGGTAGAGTGGGGCACACGGCGTATATATACGATTATAGAAAGTAGAAACATAAATCGACCTTTGGGAAGACGATTGGTGGCGGGTGGCCGGTCGGTGGCCGAATCGACGGGCCACAATAAAGCACAAAGCACATCCGACATCGTTCAAGCTTGACCCAGAGCCTGGACGATCCACAGGGGGAGGAGCCCTAGATAACCAGGCTGCCTAGTCATTGCAGCGCTGCTACCCGATTCCAGCAGCTCCTTCACGCGCAGCTCCATTGCCAGAGCCCCACCTATATGTGCGACTTGTGAGTTCCCATTCGGTGACTCTCCATGTTTCGACTTTGTATTACACCCATCAATCCTCAATTCAGATGCACTTTTTTGTCAGTCTTTTCGATAGTTCAAAGGAGTCCTTCATTAGTATTATCTACAATTGTTTCTACCCGGCATCTATGACAAAAGGGAACATTGAAGAATTCATTCATGTCTAGTGCTGGGGCTAATACGTGCGAGAATTGCCCACTAGACTATCTAGACGATAACGTTGGTATTCACTTCGGAACCTAGCCTATGTGGAGGCACACGGTGCGAAGAACTTGGAGTCCTTCCGGAGACGTTCTTGTGTGGTCGTATGATATAGGTATTCCAAAAAATGATGGTGAGGGGTAGGAGATATCCGCAGGGGATGCGAGGAAAGATGACTTGTCGTATCTCCCACGGATTTCGATGTGTCGCTCCAGTCGACGGGGTATGATGGTGTCAAAAAACTAGCACGGTCATGATAGAGCACTGTTGAACTCCGATTTTGGAGGGTCGGCTTGTGACCTCGACGGTCCAACCTGCGACTTCGACGGCCCAATCTGCGAATTGGATCCCTTCGACTCCCTGCTATCGTTCCTCCACGACGACAGCTCCCCCTTCGTCTCTCTTCTGCCATTTCGTCCCTCCATGCTAATGACGCCAATGGTATCTGATCGTGAGCGGTTGGCGATGCTGCTAATTGGCGAGGTTAATACTTTGACCCAGCGGCCGATGACGGAGGCGGTGAAGAGCCCCACGCTCCATTCCCGCTCGCTGCCTCTTGCGACGTCTTCCCCGGCTTTTGCTTTTTCGAAGTGTGCAAGGCCGTATGCGATGTTTTCGACATAGAGGAGGGCGGACATGTATGTTTCTGGGAACCTGTGAACAGAGCGGGGTTAGACCGGGAATACAGGTGGTCGCCATGCTATGTTAAGATGATTGGCAAAACTCACAAGATAAGTGCTCCCCGAGAATCCAGCTTCAGCATAATCCCGATCCACATCGTC
Source organism: Fimicolochytrium jonesii (assembly GCF_025526975.1). Taxonomy (NCBI): domain Eukaryota; kingdom Fungi; phylum Chytridiomycota; class Chytridiomycetes; order Spizellomycetales; family Powellomycetaceae; genus Fimicolochytrium; species Fimicolochytrium jonesii. Next base: position 206,788 of record NW_026515695.1, read on the forward strand.
AATAGGGTCGCCACCGCAAGCACAAGCGAGAAAGTCGCAAGCCCAATCATCGCCCGCCGCTTCTCAATAAACCACTTCAACGTATCCTGCGTCTGAGCCACATCCATCCCAGTGTCTGGACTGGTAGGGGGTGATGCTACATTACGACTCGACCTCGACAATTTCGCCAGTTCCGACGACTTGAGCATAAACACCAGCTCGGATTTGATGTCGATGATAATTTTCGTCACCAAGCATGCTGTCGCTATCATCACCACCCCCAGATAGCCGCCCGACACGGAGGTCAGGAGGTTTGATAGCCCTTCCGAATCCTTTTGCGACAAAATAATACTGATCACGATAATCCCGCCCTGCGCTAAGAGGTATATCGTCATCGTCAGACCGATGTGCAGACGCTCCCAGATGACGCTCAGCTCTTTTGTCCTTCTGACCACGCGAAGCCACGGTAATAACGACACAAAGCGCATGAAACACCCCGTCGTGAAGAGGGTGTTTGCTATCGCGTACAACGCAATGGCGGCATCGTCGGATAACGGGAATGCGAATTTATAGCACCAGCGGCCCGATATCGCAGCCCATAACACAAATATGAAGTGGGACGTCAGCGACAGCTTATCGGCTCGTTTGAGAGGCGCGCCATCCCGGCGCCGTTCTTGTGCCCAACGGTTGGCAAAGTAGAGGTTTCCGAGACTGACGAGGCAAAAGGCGGCCGTGACGACTGAAGTGCCGGCGATTTCGCCGCTAGTGTAGGTTGCCGGTGGCGGCGAGGGCGGTGTGTCGCCCATTGTAAGTTTCTCAAAATCGTGTGTCGTATTAAGAGCGGTCCTTTGCCGAACCGCGCAATACTGCTCGCAATGGAACGGGTATGTATTGGGTCGTTCAGTTTTAGTTTCGAAAAAGGAAGTGGGGAAAAGGAGGAGGCTCAGATAATCTAATAGATCTTCGGCCGGCGGCCGGCGGGGCTTTTTCTGTGTCCCTTTTTAAGCTCACAACCCGGCGGCGGGAGAGGTGAATCCTGGAGCGATTCCGTTACCCAACCACCCGGAGCGCTGCGTCTGTGATATTCTGGAACACGGGCCTGGAATGATTGTTTTTAGCTTCGGTCCCGGCTCCGACACAATGGAGACATTGTTGTATGGAATGAAGCCTCCGCGAAACACACGCCTAATCAAGCCTTTCTTGAACGGACTCCAAATCCAGTCTCATGTACTGTATTACCCTGCATCAAGGCCTCCCCACACCCGGCGTCGCCGCCCCAACCGGCCTCCCCCCAGCCTTATCCGGCGTCGCAACCGTCCCCACCAGATTCCCAAACACCGCCCACCACACCAACGCATGCAGCGCCATACAATATATCACAAACCCGGATCTCAGGTACCGATTCCCCAAAATCATGCGCGAGGAGATCCACGCGACCCGGTCGAGCGGGTGCATCTCCTTCACCCGCCGCGCCTTCTCTTGCTGGTGGAACTGGGAGAATGGGTCGAGCGCCGTCTCGTAGCGGCTTTCGTAGATCGGGATGCTGGTGGAGTACGTAGAGGATGGCGTGGGGGATGTGCTGCCGGGGTTGTTGGGTTGGTGTTGTTGCGGTCGTGACCGCGCGTGGGTGTTGCGGTACCCCGACTGATTCTGATACGCGTCTGGCTGTCCCGCTGATGACGGCCCGCCGGCACTGAAGGACTGGGCGTACCGTAACCGCTCATACAGCTTGACCTGCTCGTCCTTCATCTTCTCCACCTCGGCGCGGAGATCCGAGATGGTCGAGATCTGTTGTCGCAGCTGTTCTTCCAGCTCCGTGTTGCGCTGCCGGTATCTATCCCTTTGGCTCGTCAGGATCGGCACAATCGTCGAGGTCTCGCCCCGCGTGTCAGGGCCCGCTGCGCCCTCGTTGAGACGCGCAGAGACCATCGGGGGTAACATCGTCCCGTTGATCAGATTCGTGAGGGCGTCGCCCATCGCTCCGTGGAGGTTAGGTGCTCGATTGGCCGGCTGTCCACGCATCTCCTCCAGCTTCGCCAAATCCTCTTCAAGTTTCTTGATGAGTTTCTTGTGTGCGTCGTTCTCGGATTGCAGGTCGGCGATGTGCCGCGTTGACGTGCTGATTTGGGCTTGGAGCTCGGCGAGTTGTACTTTTGCGTCCGTGTACGCTGCTTGTAGGCGCTTGTTCTTGCTGAGCAGCAGCCGCTCCAGGGGTGCTGATGCTAACCCTGCTGTTGGTGGGACTGTTGTGTCATTGTTTTCGAGTTCCGCATCGATTCCATCGAACTCCACAGACTACATGATGTTGCCATTCGCGTTGAGCATGGCAGACAACGGTGGCAGGCAGAGGAAGAAGACTAACCTTGACAATCTCAAGCTCCCGCTTGATCTCGTCGTAATCCTCATACATAAGCAGCTGCGCCTCAAGTTCCTTCGTCTCCAAGATCTTGACCGCCAAATCGCGTTCCTGCTCAGCAATCCGCTGATTCAGCTGCGACTGGGACTCTTTGAGGTGAAGGCGTAACCGTTCGGCTTCTGCTGAATGGGTTGCTAGCTCGGACTGAGGATGAAAAGCGTTTGTGTAAGCATACAGTGTCAGTGAGTATGAATTGATGAGCTTGCACGTACCTCCAGCGATTGTATCCGCTTGACGAGCAGTACTGGACTGAAAGAACAAACAGCCATGGTCAGATCAAATTCGACCTAAAGCAATGCGGGAGACATAATCATTCGACATACTCTTGCCACTCCATCCCGGACGCATCCTCGCCGCGATACTTCGTCAGATCCGCTTTCAAGAGGTCCTAACAGGGCATTATTCCATCAGCAAACATGCCGGAAGGAGAGCACTCCAAAAATCTCATCCTCCATTGCTCACATTATCCCTCTCCAACTGAGCAATCTTCAAATTCGCCCGGTCCAGATCCACCATGATGATCTCCACCTCCCCAAGTTTCGCTGCGACTTCCTCGTCTACCAAATATCCATTCAAATGTCAGTGATGGATCTGCAAACGCCCACAAACCCACTATCGATGCAGACTAACGTACCATACTTCTCGCTATGATCCACCAACCTCGCCTGCGTGACCTGATGCGTCGTTTGCAGGTTCATCATCTGGTCTTTTAGCTGGCTCAGTTGGCGTTGCAGGGAGTACTCGCTGTAAAACGTCTCCGTCAATGACATCTGATCGATAAGTGGAACTGCAGATTGTCTCTTACGTCTCCTTGTAAATGCGAATCTTCTCATCCATCGCCTGCTTCATCTCGTTCTCCTTCTGCTCTACTTTCTGGGTGACCATCTCTTCTAGCTGTAAAAATTACATCATCCCGTATCAGTCACATCCCTCTCTTCGTACTCATTTCAGCGTTGAGGCACTTGTTCCCATACCATCGCCTCATACTTGGTCAACCGCCCCTTCAAGGACATGATGGTGCCCTCATCCTTCCGCGCGGAATTCAGACTCTCCCGCGTCTGCGTGAGCTCTTCCCTGAGATGTTGGTTTTCAGATTGCAGTGCGTTGATTTGCGCTATTTGTTTCGCTTGATCCTATCATATCAGGGGATGCGTGAGACGCCGATTCCCCAGATTAAATTTAACATCGTTCATGCGGGAAACTCACAGCAACGGTGTCAAACAACACAGCCGGATCCGGCGCCTCCGCGAAAACCTTATACAGGTTCAAAAACGCCGTCTCGGCCGTCTTGGACCGCCGCGTTATCGCGTCAATCTCGCTCTGATACGCTGCAAGCCCCACCAGATCAACTCCCCATCCGTAGATCACGTCCCCTAATTCCACATTCCGAACCTTTAAGCAACCCCCTAAACTCCCTCAACTTCTCCTCATCAGGCACCTTCTTGAAATCCTTCGTCGCCTCCGCGAGCTTCTTGCGGCTGAGCAGGGACTCTTTCTGGTTCTCGACGATTTCAAGGCCTTGCGCGTCGAGGGAGATCTGGAGGGTTGGGAGGGCGATATCTGGTGGGCATTTGGGGGTGGGGATAGGTGAGGCGTTTGGAAGGATAAGTATGGGATGGAATGCAGTAGAGGACCATGGGCTTATTCCGTTGGCCCACTCGCTACTTACCCTGCCAGGCCCTTACGGCCGCTATCAGCCTCTCTTCGTCCATAATAAACGACGTTTTTAGGCGGCAACCGAGTACTTCTCGCAGAGGCCACAATTACGGAGGGCTGATTAGTGGAGATAAGAGTCCCGCTGTTTAGTGAACAAGATGCGTGCCCTGGGCTGAGTGGGGTTTCTGGACCATATGCGTATGTTAGGAGCAGTCCTTTGAGGCTTTGACAGCGCCGGGCGGACGGACCGAGACTCCGAGAGACGTGGCGGCCCAGAACGCGTCGCTGATGAGTGTCACGCCAAGCAGCTTCCCAACTTGCAACTTCGCAACTCCAAGAAAGGTATCGATGGACACGCAGTCCCAGCAGCAAAGAGTGAACGTTATGGACCATCGTTTTTGAAGAAGAGGGATGTGAAGCACGCTCCAGTGTACGAGGAAAGGCCACTCGAACAATCAACAGACGATAAGAAAGACAAGAGAGAATCTCTCTGAATTTGATTTTTTTCACTCAATCAAACAAATAATGAATTCAGACAAGACCAGGCCATAATGAAGTGGAAAGTAAAGCCGAATGGGTGGGGGGAAGGGCGGAATGGGGTGGATTTATTTGAGAGTTTCTGTTGCTTGGACTGCGTCGTAGAGGCACCGCTTAGTAGCCGCCGGAGTAACCGCCGCCGCCACTAGAAACGCAAATGGCATGTCAGCAAGCCGCCGGGCGTAAGGGCGTAAACATAGGTTAGGTTCGATGATGAAACTTACCCCTGGTTGTAACCGCCTCCTCCGTAGCCACCGCCTCCATTGCCGTAACCACCTCCACTGGAAGTGAAGAAGGGATGAGGTTAGCTATCTGAGTACCATCTAGTTCGAACACTTGTAGCATCGACGAGTGCTTACCCACGACCGCCACCTCCGTAACCGCCTCCACCATTGCCATAACCGCCACCGCCGCCACTGAAAGTGAGGAATGTATGAGGTTAGTGGTCTGAGGACGATCAACTTCAAAAACTTGTAACACTGAATGCTTACCCATAACCACCGCCTCCACGTCCGCCACGGAATCCGCCGCCTCCACCAGCGGGCCTGGAGGTTTGAAGTTTAGGATCATGTAAGGCTTGAGATTATTGATTAGCAACGACGAAAAGCATACCTCTCGTTAGCCATGTTGACACGGATGTTACGACCGTCAAGGTCCTGCTCGTTCATAGCGTCGATGGCAGCTTGAGCTTGACCTTCATCAGCGAAGGTGACGAAACCGAATCCACGGGAACGGCCTGTGAGCAAGACGACGAAAGCGGAGGATTCATTAACAATTGATGCGTTGAGAGGACGGAGGGAAGAGTGACGACGAGAGTTGGAAAGGGAGAAGATTGTCGCCAGAGATAAACACAGCGCAGCCATGCTCAAGTCCATCCAGTAGCCATGTGCGTGAGACGACGAGTCCCGTGTCAGAGGGACAATTTGAGAGATCTCAGACGGATACAAAGCAAGCATCAAAAAGGGGCCACAGCGCAGACAAGAGCAGACAGGAGCAAGACAAAAGATTCAGAGATACCAGACTTTTGTATTAATGATCGAGAGCACCGAACGAGCGTCATCAGGCCAGGTTTCTTTCGCAGCAGTAGACTTCCGATAACAGCACACATCATAAGCAGGCAGGGCAAGCGAGCGAGCATTATAGTAGTACCACAGCGTTTTTTTCGAACAAACACATGTGAAATAGCGCATGAATCGTCTCTCTCTTCAAGAAAAGGCCTTCGGCAAGATCCGTACTCAAGCCATAGTCGCGAAAGTCTGGGAGGGGGGCGTGGGAAAATCGAGGGGAAGGGTACCCACGGGGAGGGGAAGAGACCAAGACAGCAGCAACACGCTTATAGACGAGCGCTGTGACACCCCAGCGAGATGTCCAAACGTCGCTGGGGCCCGCAGCAAAACCAAGATCACTAACCAGTCTCACGATCCTTGAGCACCAAGCAGTCCGAGATCTCTCCGAACTGAGAGAAAGCCTGGTGAAGCGACTCGTCGGTGGTTCCCCACGACAAGTTACCGACGAAAACCTTGGCCATGTTTGGAGGTGTAGTAGAGGTAATGGGTTCTGTGGAGAGCTTTGAAGTTGTAAACAGATCTGGCTCTTGATGAGGGGAACGACTGAGCTCTTGGATGGGGGAGCTCTTATATGTAGGCGTGTCCCTTTGGCTGTCATTGGCATTTGCACCGCCACATTGAATCAGGCCAAGGTTGAATTTACTCAACCCCATCCCCGCGCATTAGCCATCAGCTGAGGGTGATACCCCCGGCGCACAAAATGCCATTTGCCTGAGAATCCTCATGACGTGTGGTGCCCAATTCTCACATGCGACGTAGGAATATAAACGACGTGGGTTCACGTGACCGTCCAAAGATCCCTTCGCGAGATCATCACCGTCATCTCTTACAGTAGTAACGCGTAAGAAACGTCGTCTCAAGCAGGTCCCACAGTTTTCCCAGGAATTCGCGTGAGAAAATGCGGCATCTCCGCTTGGCATTTTGGCCTCCAGCTCCAGCTTCGAATCCCCGTTCTTTGTATTGTTAAAGGGAACAGTTCTTTCAGCTGTCAATCCGCACCGCAGTTCGAGTCCTCTCTGCGCGTATAGTGGACCCGTCTAGAATAGGAATTGGAGCATAGCACAGCACCAGTTGCATCCCATTACGGAACGTTGAGGAATAACGATGCTCTCGTCCTTCTCTCGACGTTACATTTCCCGTCATAGGACGGGCACTCGCCACCTCGCTACCTTGCAACAATCGCAGCCGCAAAATGTCATCGAGAAGATTGTTCAACGATACGCGGTCAACCTGCCAACTCCCTCTCACAAGGTTGCGCAAGGAGACTTTGTGAGCATTCAGCCAGAGCACGTTATGACGCACGATAACACTGCCGCTGTTATGAGCAAGTAAGTTGAGAATGTTTGATGTCGATGTCGGATCCTTGAATATGGGGACGTCGGAACGTAATTTCTCACGGAACGTCGATGCAGGTTTCAGAGCATAGGCGCCGCACGCTTCAACAACCCGCAGCAAGCAGTGTTTACACTTGATCACGACGTGCAAAACAAATCGGAAAAGGTAAGATTTGGGGAAAGCAGTTTGGGCGGCTTGGCACCCACTTCATGATTACTCACATCCGCTGTTCCATCCAGAACCTGACAAAGTACCGCTCAATAGCAGCATTTGCGCAATCCCACGGCGTAGATTTCTATCCAGCTGGTCGAGGTATCGGGCATCAGATCCTTATTGAAGAAGGATACGCCTTCCCGTATGTGATGACAGTAGCATCGGACTCGCATTCGAACATGTACGGCGGAATTGGTGCACTGGGGACACCTATCGTGCGCACAGACGCGGCAGCGATATGGGCGACGGGAAGGACATGGTGGCAGATCCCACCGGTGGCGAATGTAAAGCTGCTCAACACGCTGCCTGAGGGTGTCACTGGGAAAGATATCATTGTGGCTCTGTGCGGGTTGTTCAATAACGATGAGGTTCTGAACACGGCGATAGAGTTTACTGGCAAGGAAGGGATCGCAGCTTTGAGTGTGGATGAGCGATTGACCATTGCGAACATGACGACGGAATGGGGTGCCCTTGCTGGTGTGTTTCCTGTGGACGAGGTCACTATCAAGTGGCTGCGGGATAGAGCCGTCTACCTCGCTCGCACTCAGAATCGGAAGCATGAGCGCATCAACGATGAGCGGATCCAGGACCTCGTCCGGAATCCCTTGCTCTCTGACTCCGACGCAAACTACGCCAAGCACCTCACGTTGGACCTCGCGACACTCACCCCGCACGTCTCTGGCCCAAATTCCGTCAAACACGCCACCCCACTCACCACCTTGGAACAGCAGCGCATCAAGATTAACAAAGCCTATCTCCTTTCTTGCGTCAACTCCCGCGCCAGCGATCTGCGGGCCGCCGCTAATGTCTTGAAAGGACGCAAAGTCGCAGACGGGGTCGAATTCTACATCGCCGCGGCATCCAGTGAGGTGCAGAAAGACGTAGAGAAATCCGGAGACTGGGACACGTTGCTGAGAGCAGGCGCGCGACCATTGCCTGCAGGGTGTGGCCCATGTATCGGACTAGGTGTTGGACTACTCCAAGACGGAGAGGTCGGGATCTCGGCAACGAACAGGAACTCCAAGGGCAGAATGGGCGCACCCACCGCCCAAGCATACCTTTCTTCACCAGCCGTAGTCGCCGCCTCCGCCGTATCAGGCTATATCTGCGGCCCGCAAAGCCTACACCCCACCAACCCCATCTCCAAAACCTTCGCGGCGTTTCACGCCCACCCCCAATCCCCCATTATCACCTACACCGATAACGCCACCCAAACACCGCCCGCCAAATCCGCCCCTGCGGACGTGATACCGGGCTTTGATGGCACCCTACGGGGCGAGATACTGTTCTGCGATGCGGATAATCTGAATACGGATGGGATATATCCCGGGAAATATACGTATCAGGATGATATGTCGCCGGAGCGGATGGCGCAGGTTGCGATGGAGAATTATGATCCGGGGTTTACTAAAGTTGCTAAGAAGGTTCGTGTCGTATATATCACCATTAATACGCTACACACCCTTTCAGAATGACGTTCTAATCCCGTGAATGTTATCCTGATTCTCAGAACGACATCCTCATCTCCGGCTTCAACTTCGGCACCGGCTCCTCCCGCGAACAAGCCGCAACCGCCCTCCTCTACGCCGGTTTCCGCGCCGTCCTCGCCGGCTCATTCTCCGAAACATTTAAGCGGAACGCCATAAACAACGGGCTTATCGTCCTCGAGGCCCCGCAACTCGTCAGTGATCTCCGTAAGGCGTTCAAGGGTGGTGAGGAGGTGTTGACGAGACGCACCGGATGGGATGCGACCGTGGATCTTGTGGGCGGGAGTGTGGGGGTGGGGGAGAGGAGGTATAAGGTGCCGCCGGTAGGGAGGGCGGCGCAGGAGTTGATTGTGGAGGGGGGGTTGGAGAATTGGGTCAAGAATCGGATTGCTGCGTAGATTCGATCCCCTTCCCGCGCTATGTTGGTGTAGCTTAGTCTTCGGGTTATACATAGTCTATGTATTCTGCGTGTATCTACATGTACATTTTCTTCTTCTTTGCATCATGAGTAAATATGTCTCCGAAAAAGTTGGTCAAAGCGTAAGGTGGGAATATATAAAAATGCAGTAAGAACGAGAAGGAAAGTCGAGTAAACCACATAAAAAACGATACGGGGGGTATCCACACTATTTACACACATTCCTTCCAGATGGAGCCAATATTTCCACCCACACATCACTTGTCAACATCATGCCCCAACTTCTGCACCAGCACCTCATAAATCCACAAACTCAACGCCGAGCTCGGCACCGTCCTAATCAGATTGACGCCCAAGCCCCTATAGAACGCCCTCCACCCTTCCTCGCGCATAATCACCTTCATCGCGTGGATCATACCGCGATATCGGGGTGTGGGTTTTGTTGATCGTAAGGCGGCGGATTCAGCGGCGGTTGCGGGGGGGCGTGAATCGGCGGGGCAGTCGGGGCCTTCGCAGAGTTTGTCGGGGATATGGGTGAGGATCCGGCGGGCGGATTGCGTTTGGAGGCGGGTGCGGAGGACCTGTGTTTGAGAGAAGGGGAAGCTGAATAGGATTGCTCTGTGATGACCCGATGGAGGAGTTTTGATGTGGATTACAAACCTCGTGAGGGTACGTCGCGACACTAGCGACCATCTTCGACCCAGCACTCGCCAGCAATATACTGACAGCGCTCAGATCCTGATCCACTCTCCCTCGCTTCTTTTCCAAATCTGCAAATCTCAAAACCAATCAACAATGTCGCCCCATTTAAAACGAACTCGTCTATGATCACGTACCTCTCATGACGACTTTTAACCTCTCATACAGCGGAAACTGCACCGCGACGTGGGTTATACCCAGCAGCGAGGGCACGAAGCCTTTGTACAGCGCGGAGAAGCCTTCGGTGCGGAGGATGGAGGAGAGGGCGTGCGAGGTGGAGGTGTAGTGTGTGGCGGAGGCTTGGCCTTTTACTGTTGATTGGACCTGTGTATGTGGAATGAAGCCCACGAGTTTGTTAGTGGGGAAGGTTGGGAAAAGGCAGAGAGATGTGCTAGGAGTATTTGTTCATACCATCATGCGTGTTCGGATCACCCAGAGCGGGTTGACGAATGCCATTGTTACGAGTGAGGAGCCTATCGACGCGTTCAGGTGCACGAGCGCTCCGGCATCTTCTGGCGGTCGGCCTGGACATCAGAGGGTGGAAGTGAAGTGTCAATAGGCGGTCGGAACAGGAATGGAAGCGGATGTATAGCGCGTGCAGCGGAATGACGACCCTATTCGCTCGGGGTCGCGACAAGGATAGTGGGCTGGGCTCGCCTCCCCAACCTCGAGCAACCTTACGTCTCGCTCTTGCGCTTCACAGACCCTCTTGCGCTTCTGCACCACAAGCTGGCTTCGCTCGCCACACCCCCAGCATTCCGGCGCCTCGCTTCGGTCGGGTCGCTATCGTTCGCCGCAAAGTCACCCCAGGAATCCCCAGAAATCCACGACTTCCTCGCTAAAGCTCAACATACCCGCAGCTGCAGCCAACCGATCCTTCAACTGATTATAGGCCGCGAACCAAATCGCCCGATCGGCAATATACGCAATCGTCGTCGTGCCCAACCCACGAAAGAGCCCACGAACACCTTCCTCGTTCCATATCAGCTTCACACCCTGGACGGTACCAGTGTATTTGGGGGAGACGCCGGATTGGTGCCGCTGGTTTTGGATTCGGATTTTGAGAACGTCTAGTGGGCCTGTTGGTGAAATAGGGGAGGGATGGTTAACTTTCATACATGGAAGAAGTGTGGTGTGATGTGGGCATGACAAGCAGATCGACATCCCCGCTCCCTATCGCTCGCGACAAGGAGCTCAATGGAAGCAAAAGTTTTCTTTCGCCATTCCCCAACGTTCCTGCCCCGTGCTCACGGCTCTCTCACGGCACCATTCTTTAACGGCTCTCCTCGATCCTAAAATCATCTCCTCATCCTCAATTCTTTCCCTCTTTTTCCCACGTCCTTCGATATTCGATACATTACAGACTAACACGGAAGACAAGAGTCCAGCAGCAGCACCGGAGACGGTTGAACGAATGACTGGGTCTTTTCTGCAAGGGCGGGAGGGAGGCGAGACAAGGTACCGCCGTGGTGCAAAGAATGAGTATGGTGGCGACGCCCGGTGCACACCTCCTTATGGAGCTGGAGCTAGACCAACGAACTGGGAAACCTTAGTCTTACATTGTTAGAGGAAAAGCAGCGTGCTTGGCCACATGGGCGGGTGCGCTTTCGACGGCGTTCGTTTTGTCCATTCGCGTACTGTAAATGCGACACTGACTTGACTTTTTTAACTTTGGAGTGGGAAGAAGTGAGCAAGGTACTGTAGGAGCCGTAGTGGGTTCCGTCCGCGAGGAGTAGGAGGGGACTAAGCGCTGGGAAATAGAGATGTGCAGCGACGGAGTTTCCTGGTCCCTTTTTGAGAGACCGCCACTACGAACAAGCAGCTCGCTGCTCTGCTCGCTGCTCAAGCGATGACATGGAACTCCCTGTGCGCGCGTCATTTCTGGACAAAGGGACAGGACTGGGACAGGACTGGGACAGGACGTCTGATGTCTCGGGAGACCAGCATCGTCGGACAGCAACAGCGCACCGTTGCAGACGAAAGCAGCGGAGAACGCAAGGCCGGTCGCAGAAGACGAATACCCAGGAACTTACGCTGTGCACGTAAAGGCGCTCGCTTGCTTTCACTATGCTGGACTAGCAATCGTCCAGACGGAAATCATTCGGGTTCAACCTCCGAGCACACGGCCGTTGCTCCCACTGTTACGGAGCAGGGTTCCAGCGTCGACAAGTGCTGTGCCCCAGGAGTGGGTCTTAACGCAGTTACAATTCTGACGGGGAATTTTGACTTTGGAATTCTCGTAGCCGCTGTAATTTCTCCAGCACGGTCCGTCTTCTCGATGATGGCAGCACGTCTCGGCTGAGGAAGAAACTGCCCAGATGCCTGATCTCCGGTCCAGTGCTTGAACGAGGTCGGCTGGAATCACAATCTTATGGATGTCACGTCTGTATTCACGCACGTCGACGATTTCTCATTGCGCATCTCACCGCACCAGATGCCTGGACTCTCCCAAGGGACGTCCTACGGAGCTTTTGAAGTAAAAGCTGTGATGAACCGATGAACGAAGATGAGTGAACGGGCTGGACGATTCCCTTGTGGCGCACAAGTAGCTCGCGCCATAAGTGAAGCCGGGGAGCTCAAGTGGTAGACGACATGTGCTGCGTCGCTCCCCTCCGTGAATAGCGTAGTGAAGTATATGTTCGACCCAGGACGGACGATGCGAATGCAGTCGTCAAAGGATATCACGCCAGGTTTGGCAAAGAAAGGCAGGCGTTCCGGATGCGATTTTGGTCGTTTTTCCTACGTGCGAAGGGCTACATGATGACGAGGACCGGAAGCCATTCGCCAAGCATGCTTTGGGTTGCAGACAAACAACCTGGGAAGCTCAGACACGCCCCTGTCACCTTTGGTGTAGCTGACCACGCCTGGAGCTGGAGAAAGTCGCGGCCAGACAGACAGGTTTGTGCGCGGTTTTTTGTTGAAGCCACTGAGCTGGTCGACAGCGAGGGACAATCGCTCGGTGTGGTTGCCTTCGCCGTTGCCCTCTCTGCGCATGTGGTCGCTGCGCCGTCGTCGACGGGAATAGAAATGCGTCTAGACAGATGAGCCCTCGTCAACACCAGCATTCCGTCCACCTGGGGGTCACCGTCTCACGCCGCATATGTGGAGCCAACTCCGACCATCCGTGCCTTTCAAGCAGAAGCGTAAAATTCACCCCGGGGTTTGAGCTCTGCACCCTCCGTGACGTATTCTTCCCCGACCTCTCCGGCTTTGGGGTTCGCGGATATGCACAGCAGCGGGCTAGATTCGACGAGGGATTGCACTACCGATGGATGAGGGGAACATTTGACTCGAGGGATCGTATAAAAGAGGCCCGCCTTGCCGGAGTGATCAATCGCGAACAGCCACGGAACGAGGTTTCTATACCGGAGATGTACTTTCTGACGCGGAGACTGGGCTATTCCGCCGAGAGCAGGCGTTCTGCGCAATAGCGATTGGGTATAGCATCAGGGAGTCCCATCGCTGCGGTTTCGGTGTCAATCCTGTCGAGAAAGGACTGTCTTGCTGGACATCGGCCAAGGGCCAGATAAGCGGACGGCCAATGCCTGATATGCGGACCTCGCTCGTGCTCGTGCTCAGACTATCTACTGTAACATTGATCAGTCTGACGGGAATCTCTGCTCTTACACTTATTCAGCTAGCAAAGAATACAGAACTCCCTCCAGGTAGTCGCTGACTTGACGTCCCCGCCGTCGAGCAGCAATGCAATCACAAAGCTTCAGCACTGAGTTACATGATCTGAGAATCCAAAATTTTCGCCAGACTGGCTAGCTGTGCAGCAGCAGTAGAAAGTGGTGAGGACTTTCCCGGGGGTTTCTCACCCGGAATATTGAGCTTGCGCGGCAATCATTTGCTTCCTTCATGGCCACGACGCGAAGGATCCCAAGATGGCATCTACAATTCGGAGGCAAGGTTCAAAATGCGTGCTGCGATTCCCACCCAGACTTTGCGAGTTACCTTTGACACTGTCGACATATTGACACGGCACCCAATATATGTAGTAATTTGATTTGTCGGTAGGACCAAGCTGGAGTGCAAGAATATGATACTCCTCATGTCCTTTGATCGGCTCGGATTTCACGTTCTTGATGCTGTTCATGTTGACTTTCTGTGTCCTCTCTGATGTCGATGCGTTGTACCTCAGCCTCCCCACTCTGTCCCAAACACACCACCCGAAGCGTAAAATGGGGAACGCACCACTTGTCCCAATCCACACCTGATCCAGCTCCAACTTGAACGTCAGCCGGACCTTGTCGCCGCGTTGCGTAAACATATCCCGTAGTCCATTTGCTGGGAGGGGAAGTTTTCGACCTTTGAGGCCCGGCTCGGCGTTCGGGGGTTTCCCTTTGTCTAACACTTTCTTGTGCTCGGTTTGTTCGCTGAGGCTTAGTCGTTTGACGGGGGCTGGTGATATGGTTCAGTGTTATGGACCTGGCGCGTGTGAAGTCGTTGCCCATAACTTACCTGCATCTACTGGAGCCGTTGTCGTTTTTGCTGCTGTTGCGAGTTTCACGATGTCTTCCACTGCGTCAAGGGAATCGACTTTGAGTGAGCAGCTGTCGATGGTACGCAACACTTCGCAAGCACTCCGACAAACGCACCTTTGCTTGCCATGAGTATGACCTTCACGCCATCCTTCAGACCAGCCTCCTCCACAGTTTTATCATCCTTCAGCATGCCTATGAGAAGTGATTTCAGTATCAAACAACCTCAAGCATTCCTGGCACATTCCACAAACCTTTGAAAAGCAGCTTCTGCATGAGCGCATGCACCCCTGTCAACTCCTCTACCTGCTGCTTCACTTGACTGATATTGTTCGACTTGGGCACACTGATATCGTACACTTTTTTGCCATGGCTAAGCTTAAACGTGACGGTCTCTTCACCCTCAGCTGCCGACATGGGAAAGTAGGAAACCGATAAGAATTGGTGGGGAAGCACGGTGTTTTTCGACAGGAAGTGAAGAGGTTGGAAAGGAACAAACCCATAGCGTCCGATTCACGTTTTGTGCCCTGAGACACGGCGATTGGTGTGGCAGCCTCTGCCTCTGCCATAACGTCCGCGGTTGAGATCATTTTTGGTCGTTGTTGGCTTTTGGAAACGGCGTTGGGCTGCTAGGTTGCGGAGGGGTTCCCAAGCTCATGACTTGACTTTTCCCCACTGCACGCGACGCGTTTGGACGACGGACTGGACGGAGGGGTTCGGACGGAGATGGCCGTCCGTTCAGCGCAACGGGGAGCTCCCAGGCAGACGGCTGACCTGAATTCTATCCCAGCGTACCCTCCCTCCGTGCGGTATAGTCGCCCTCTCGCAATGAGCAGCTGGCGTAGGTTCTCCGCTGCTGGGCAGCGAAGTATCCAGAAGGCCGACCAACTGGTCAAACTCGTCACCGGCCTGGAGGTGAGGAGGAAGGAGTGAGAGTACATGTCAAATTCCCACGCAGACTTTGACCTATGAAAGTGCATGCAGCCAGATAACGAATACTTCCAAGTATATGTGAGTTTTGTCCAGAAGAACCTCGCCGAGCATAACTTCCAGACGACCAATGAGCATGAGGTCGCCCATCGATACAGAGGGTAACTCTCAGCCTCTCCCCCGTCCACGATGTTTTGTAGTGAAGCTAATATCGCAACGTAGACTACTGGAAAAGTTCTCTATGCATGGACAGTTGCGAGCGATGGAAACCCTCTCCCGGCACATCGATTCTCTGTTTCGACAGCAGCCCAAAGAGCTGCTCTTGGTATGATCCTGTCCGCTGTGGGGGGCTTGGGTTCGCAAAGTCTGATAGGGAGGATCTATTGATTTAAATAGATCAACGATGTTCTAAGGCTCCTACTGGAACTGTCCGACACCCCAACGCACCACGAGTACACTCCCACCTTGTCTAGCATCGAGAAGGAGACATCCATTAGCTGGGAAGATATCATTGCAGAGGAGCCTCTGGTTGGATCGCATTGGAAAGCGGAGGAGGAAGTGGAGATTGACACGGACTCGGAGAGTGCGGATGCTGACACGACGAAAGTGGTGGAAAGTTGGAATAGCGAGCTTTTGGTAAAGGGAGGGGCATTTGGCTGTCAGTGCTGGCGATACATTGGCTAATTCAGGGCCGTTCGGCAGGACGAAGAGGGACATTGGGCACATGATTGGAGGAACTTCCAAGCGGAAGAACGCAGGGTCGCCTTTCGGCAGAGAGAGTATCGGCTTCTGAACGATTTGCAATACTGGAACCAGCCACCAAAGGCGTCTATATGTATGGTCCCCACTTGATGTCTCAAGTGCGTTGATTGCCTGCCACAGACATCAAGTTGATTGACATGCGCTCGACAGATAAGCAGTACGACCCCGATGACCCCTGTTCTCTAGGTATGCATCTTCCTATGGGCATTCCAATCATCGCTCCCTCGTATCTCATCCCACAACCCGCAGTCCCAGCTCTCGAGACCCATCGAATAGATGAAACCGAGTCGATCTTCCAGCCATGGAAAGTTGCAGAGGAACGCGACCTTGTGCGTGAATGTCTGTTCATGATGGGGGGTGCATCGACTCCTGTGTTCACGGTGCTTGAAGATGGGACGGTGCAGGTGAGGAGCCCTGTTCTCGTCGTGATCCAACCGATGTCGGACTGACCATACAGCCAGGTGGATAATGAGCTCCGCTTATTACATGCCACCGAACGGTCATTGAGAGACATTTTGGAATGGTTTGCGGAGTGTGGTAGCGCCGTTAACCGAGTCCGGAACTACATAGCCAGGTAGTTCCCCATATCCATCCTTGCGAGATCTTTACCATATGGCTAAAGCAATCCAAAGAGTATCATCAGGCGTTGGAGCACGGAATCTGACCGAGGAAGCGTTCGCCAACGCGTTGTCAAGCCTCCTGCTGGAACTCGATCAGGACATTGCGGAGCTGGAAATGATGTTTCAGCCGTATATGCGGGCCATGCAAAGTATGCGCCGTGGAAGCATCATCTTTTCTCATATAAACACTGACGACCGACCGCGCACAGAGGCTGGCGAGCAAGAGGTTTGCACACTGATGGAACTTCAGACCCGGTTGAGTCTCAAAACCGACATCTTCAGGGACTTCAGTTCAATCATCGGTGGAGTCCGTGCCGAAGATGGTAAGGCTACCGTTGGCGTCAGAAACTTGACCCTCCTACTCACCCACTCCCACAGTAGCCTCCTCAGCAGACCTAACAAACACCCTCCTATCGACCCTGCACACCCGAGCAGCGTACTACGAATTCGCATGCCAGCCGCATAAGCTGGCGGTGATCATGCAAGTCCTGGCGCGGACGGTGGAGCCGTACTTGCGGATGATTCATTCTTGGATACAGCAGGGGGTGTTGGATGATCCTTTTGATGAGTTTTTGTTGGTTAGGTACGGTGGATTCATGGAAAGAGTGGAACGTATTCGGATTCCGGAAAAACAGAACATTTGCTCAGGACCCTGGATTACTACAGACAATCACCCGACGATATCCAAACGGATGACTGGTACCACACCTACTCCATCAGAACACATCCATCCGCCGACACAAATAAAGCCGGCCCAGCAGTCCCGACCTTTTTGGTGACGAGCTGCCGCGATGTGTTGACGTGTGGCAAGAGCTTGGCGATGATTGAGCGGTTGGATGCTAAACAGGTTCGTCGCTCAGGCTGTCAATGGGGATTCGTGACGTAAGGGGTTTGAAGTACTGATAGACCTCTTTATGGGATGTTCGTGTAGGCTCTGCGATGTAAATCAGCGTACGGGCGGCCGTTGCAGGATGAGATTGCTGAGTTACTGGACCCTGGGCGAGCTGTGGCGCCGGAGATTGGGAGTGGGGACCGTGGTCGGGATGTTGGGGAGGTGCCGAGAGCCATGTCGGCGCTTTTGGGTCTGGATACGCCGGATCATGTGCAGCCTGATGAGAACCGTGACATTTCCGAAGGTGAGTACCAGGGCCGATGCATTACCCTGGCATCCACCATGAAAAAGCCTCACCTACCATCCTCCCAGCACCCCCAACCCCACCGGCCACCCTCCACCCCACAACCCATACCCTCCCCACCGCCCTTGCCCAGCGCATCACCGCCCAGAAACTCGCAGTCGGCAACCACCTCACCCGCCTGCTCCTGGACAAGTGCGGCCTGAGAGAGCATCTGAGGGCTCTGCAGGCTGTGTGTCTGATGACGGCTGGGCCGGTTATGCATGCGTTTTCGGGGAGGGTTTTCCGGAATGTAAGAGGGCTGTAGTTCATCGGGGTGGAAAGTGCGTGGCGCCACTGTTGTATTTACCCGACGAAATTTCCTCCCCGGTATGATAGATGCAAGCGAAGAAGCTCCCTGCGAAACCGGAGCTGCTGAACTCGATATTCGCGGAATCGCTTGCTGATTATGCCGCAGATTACCCGTTTGTCGATAGGCGGTTGGTGCATTTTGCGCTTGCCGGGGCGACGACGACGCGCTATGGTGGGGATGTGGCGGAGGTTTTGAATCGCGTTACGATTAGCTATGATGTACGTCCCCCGAATAATATGTCGGAGCCGGAGAATGCGTAGGCTCACCCGAGTTATGGTCACCAGGTCCCACACCCCCTCCGCCCCATCATCCCCCCTTCAACCCTCTCAACCTACACCACCATCACGCGAGCTCTCCTACAAATCAAACACGCCATGACACAATTGGAAGAGAACGGACGCGATTGGAGTCGTGGACGCGGTGGACGTGGAGCGGCGAAGAGGGATGTGGAGTTGGAACGCATCCGCTTAGGGCTCAAGTTGAGACTTCGCCATTTTGTGGGGAGTTTGTGGGCGTTTTTTATGGGGGGGGTGAGTTTCGATGGTTCATATCGCGTTACTTTCAACATCGGGGAAATGATGGTTTTTTGGTTAACGGATTTTTGGCCGTAGATTATCCATGCGGAATGCGCGAAACTGGATTCCCAGCTCGGTACCGCGCAGGGCATGGATGAGCTTATCACATTGCATGAGAAGTTTGTGACGGGTGGGAGGGATAAATGCCTTTTAGGTTCCAAGGTGCGTGTTGCAGGATTCGCGGCTCTTTCGTTATAATAACGGCGATTTTAACTGGATGTGTGTTTTACTTTTGCAATGATAGACGGCAGTCCTTTGGAACCTCATCTCGTCCCTCCTGCAGCTGTGCACGGAGTTTGCGGGACTGTGTCGGGCTATGGACGAGCGTGCGCTCCCGAGCGACGATAACGATCACTACGAGCCGAGTATGCAGGATGTTACGGTGGATTTTGAACACGATCTGCGACGCATCTGGGACAAATCAGAACGGGAGATTGCGAGTCTGGGGAAGACGTTGGAAGCCGTGGCGAGTCATGGGGTGGAGCATTTGAGGTCGTTGGCTGCTGCTTTGGCGTAGGAGACATAGACTTAGCAGACCGAATTTTGGATATAATGCGATATGCGTATTTGGGAGGAGGGTATATAGAATCCAAACAAAACAAAACAAAATTGGGGGACCGTGTCCCTGGGAATGAACTCCCTGGGAATGATCTCTCGACTACGCTGTTCTTTGTATATCTAGCTGTTGCGTGCGACACTAGATTATTGAGTGTTTTTGAGCGCATTTGAGGTGCTACGCTACAGTTGATTTTTCAGGTGTTTATCGTGCTCGGTATACGAAATCTCCGGTGACGTTCTTGGTTTTGTTTGATTTTCGGCCAGCGGGCGATTTCAGCGTGGCGCGTTATGTATCGGTGTGTATTTCTCGCTGGACTGTTCGCTGCAACTCTGCAATCGAGGCGGGGCACGAAGCCTCATACACCTCTATCCAACATCGTTCCCCACTTCCCATACGCATTCCCCTGATCTCACTTCCCATCTCAAACCCGTTGATCCATCTTCACTCTGAGTTTCAGCCCCACCACTCGCGCCAACGCGGCAATCAAACCCGCAGTGGTGATTACCGCCCACTCCCAAATCCCTTCCACCATCGTCAGCGTCTTAAACACCGGCCTGGGTAATTCGGAGAACTGGACGACCCGCGACACTGGCGCCGCCGTAGCGGGGGTTCGCGGCCGGCCGTTATTCGCGGCGGGCAACCGGGCTGCTGGCGAGCCGCGCTTTGGCGAGAGGGTAGCGCGTTTGCCCGAAGCGGACGAACGCGGCGGTGATGTGTAGGGTGATATTGTTGGTGATTTTGACGAGGACGTGAAGGCCGCTGGGAGCAGGTGCTTTGCTGTTGAGATGGTCGTAATGGTTCGATCGCGGAGGTAATTCTATGGGAGGGGGAGGTGTGACGGTTGGCACGTCAGTCGCGCATTCTGACACCCCACACAATTCCGTCCCTCTTCATCCCGCATCAAAAATTTCCGACACCGACACACAGCCCGAACTCACCAACGAGTGTAAGATGGCAACCAGCGCCGGTCCAAAAATAACAAACATGTGTAGGAGGGCCACCTGGGGCACCGCGATGACCGCCTCTTCTACCGAAGGGCGACGTGTCCATCGGCGAGAAGAGGACGGGGGGTGGCTATACTTTTCTATTCTGGCGGTCATGGTGAAATGCTCGAAGTGTATTGCGGTTCCAAGCTGTAGACGGGTGGCTGAATTGCGTAGGATTTCTTAAGTCGATGGAGATGCAACTCTTGGAGTTTCTGAGTGAGGTTCTTGGGGGAATCGTGGCTTTTACTGTAAGATGCGCCTCCCCATGTGTTTGTGGCATGGCGGCGCAACTGCGGACGGGAATGCGACAGCGTGTCTCGGTCCATCGCGTAAGCATGAACTAACAGCAACGTTCTTGCTGCCCCATGACCAATCTCCACTCGATGCAGGAGCAGAGACCACCCAACTTGGCCCGCCCAGTGGTAACTCCATCTCCACTCGTGTGGCATCAATATGGTCTAGCGCGCTCCACCCGCGCATCCTGTCATTTTTTACAGCCCGCTTGGCACTCCGCCTAGATCATAGCGTCAAAAAAACAACCTCCCTCCACATTTCTATGCGATAGCATCCTTCTTGTGACAGTTTTCCCCCCAAGCGTCAAACCAGCAACCCCACGCCTTGATGCTCGCGAATATGGCTGAACCGAGGTCTCCAACCAGCCCCACCAGCCCGACATTCTTCACCACGCCTGATTTGCCCGCCATCCCGCTCGACGTTGGAGATGTCGCGGGAGTCCATGGCCGCCTTAAATTTAAACATGACACTACGAGTCCAAAGAAGATCGATGCGACTTGGATCGATAAGGAGCGGACCCAGTTGCAGGCTTATGAGTACTTGTGTCATATTGGAGAGGCTAAAGAGTATGTCTGCTGGCGATGCTTGACCTGAGGATGCCTATGATCGTTTATTGATGTCTATGCGCAAATTGTAGATGGGTGGAAGCCTGTATAAAAGACCAGATTGCCCCTATCGACGAGATAGAAGAGGAATTGAGAAATGGAATCGTTTTGGCGCGGCTGGCGCAGACATTCCAGCCTGATGTGGTGAAGAAGATCTTTGAGGTATATCAAGGTTGCGACGTTGAAGAGAAGTCGTCATATGTTCATACTAGTACCATTTGCAGGACCGATCGCGGCTCCAATTTAGGCATTCAGACAACATCAACTACTTCTTCACCGCCATGCGCCGTGTGAAACTACCGGAGGTACAAAACATCAAGTAAAGACGGTGTATATGCGGCAAGTGGGTACTTACACCACACCATAGGTGTTCTTTTTCGAGTTGACGGATCTGTACGACAAGAAAAACATCCCCAAAGTCATCTATTGCATACATGCGCTGAGGTAGGGCGACATTTTTATTATGCTGAGATGTCTACGGTCTCTCACCCATCTGTTCTCGCAGTCACCTCCTCTCTAAGAACGGGCTCGCGCCGTCGATGAAGAATCTCGTCGGACAGCTTAGCTTCACCGGTTCGTGTCCTCTATGAAGCGCTCTAGATTTGTTGATTCCCAGCGTTCTTACATGCCTCTTGGTGATTTCAGAGGAGCAGCTGGATGCGACTCAGCAATCGCTGGAACAAGCCGGTGTTTCGATGCCAGCGTTCAAATCTGTCGGCGACGCCTTGAAGAAAGAATTAGAAGACGCCCCACCACCGTCTCCTGAGATTCTAGAGCAGAGAGGTACAGCGGGCGGTCGCATAGACTCCCGTATCATCGATCACAGCTCGCTCACATACCACATCCGCCTCCAGAACGCGAGCGCTTCCTCAAAGACAACGAATCCCTTATCATAAAAGCCCAATCCCACGCACGCCGGCACCTCGCCCAACGCGCCTATCACACCCGCCTCTCCCACCACCGCGCCGCCCAACAACAACGCGCGGACCGCGCGCGCGCCGAAGAGCACGCCAAGATCGTGCGCGCGCAGGCCGCCGTGCGGATGCGCCTCGCCCGACGCAAATATTTGGAGAAGAAGCAGCTGTTTAAGGAGAATGAAAACTCGATTTCGAAGATTCAGGCGGCGTGGAAGAGCAGGAAGCAGCGGTTGGCGTATAAGCAGAAGCTGAGTGAGATTCATAGTAAGGACCAAGCTTGGGTTAAGGTATGTTCGAAAGTCAAGAACTTTTGTCGGTAGACGAGGAGTTTGACGCAAACGTTCGATCCTAGCTTCAAGCGCGGTATCGTGGACGTAAGCAGCGGGAACAATATCTGGAGCGCAGGAACTTTTTGCGAGCTCAGGGCGAACATGTCACGAAGATCCAGTCAATGTGGAGAGCGAAGCGCTTTGCGAAAGCGTATCAGGCATTATGTGAGTGGGCTCTATCTCGCTGCAACGCTTTGAGAATGGCGGTGGTTCATGCGAGTTGAGTGGAGGTGCTGAACTTCTGATTCAATGCACAGCACAACTCGAGAATCCTCAGATCAAAGTGCTTCAGAACTTTATAGAGCTTCTTGATGATAATGATTATGATATCGAGGAGGAGATTGGTATGTGCAAGCCTGGCCCTTCGCGGTATTCTGCCCTGGGTCGATATCTAAATTGCTCGACACACTAATCATAATTTATAGAACTCGATCGACTCCGCCAACTCGTGGTCAAACAAATCCGAGAAAACATCACAGCGGAAACCGAGCTCGGCGACCTCGACGTCAAAATCTCACTCCTCGTCAAAAACCGCATCACCCTCGACGAAGTAGTCGGCTCGACCTCCAAAAAGATGAAAGCCGCCTATGGCGGTCCCAAATCCTCTCAGGACAACATCGCCAGCATCAACCTCAGTGGCCGCGACAAGGAAAGCAGACGAAAACGCAAGCATTACGAGGAACTGTTCTACCTCCTGCAGACGCAACCTCAACATCTCGCCAAATTGGTCTTCACGGTCAACAAGATGAGCGGCGCGAATTCGATCAAGTTCTTGACTAAAGTCGTGCTTTCTCTCTATGGGTATGCCCAGGACAGACGGCAGGAGTCCCTGCTGCTGTCGTTGTTCAAGGAAGCCATCAATCTTGAGGTCGGGGATATCACCACCCTTGACGAGTTCTGGCGCGCGGACCCGTTCTTCCTCCGTCTTGTTATCGATTACACACGAAGGGGGAGTAATGCGGACTATCTGCGGAATCTCGTGGAGCCGTTCATCAAATCTATGTTGGCGGACAAGAACTTGAATTTGGAAGTTGACCCCGTTGCGATTTACCGCGCGCTTATCACGGCAGAGGAATCGGCGACGGGTCAGAAAAGCCAGCGCCCGTATGAGATTACGCAGAAGGAGGCGTTGGAGGACGCGGAGGTGGCTAAGATCCAGAGCGAGCGGCTGACGAAGCTCAAGGAGCTGGCGAACGATATGTTGGCGGGTTTAGTCAAATCCGCCAAAAAGATGCCGTTCGGGCTGCGGTTCATCGCACGACAGTTGAAAGAGACGTTGCAGAAGCGGTTCCCGGGCAATGACGATGAGATTGTTCGTCTGGTCGGCGGGAACTTCATCTACTACCGGTACATCAACCCGGCGATCATCCAGCCCGAGCAATTCGAAGTCATCGACATGAACGTGGCGAGCAGCCTGTCGCCCACTGAGCGCAAGAATTTCGCCACGCTGGGTAAGGCCCTGCACCAAATGGCCGTCGGCAAAGCAGCCGGCGCGGAAGGCGAGAACCAGATTGGGGCGCACTTGATCACACCGGACGCCACGCAGACCTTCATGAGTTTCTTCAAGGAAGCCACAACGGTCGATCCAGAGACCGAGGACGACTACCTCGACGCCATCGACGAGTATGCCGGGATGGCCCTCAAGCAGCGGCCGGTGGTCAAGCTCTCCCTCACCGAGATCTTCCAACTGCACCGGATCCTTCAAGACAATATCCAGGACATCGCGCCGGAGAAGACCGACAACCTCCGTATCCTCATGGACGACCTGCAACCCGTCCCAGCCGCAACCGACACCTCCGCACAGGAAATCGAGCTCCGACTCCGTAACCGGTTCCCAACCCTCGAAGACGAGCGCGCCACCCGCGTCAAATTCCTCTGGAACGAGACCAAAAGATGTATCATCGCCGTCATCAAAGTTCAAACAGGGAACAACCTCCTGGACATCCTCGAAGCGCCCGTCACGGAACGCGAGGAGGCGCGATTCCAGGAGATTGTGGAGGCCGAGACGCAGAAGTTTGAGGCCCGCCGGGCGAGTATAGCTGCGCGGGAGGCCGATTCGCCGGCGAATGGGGGAAGGTCGAACTATGCGAGTGCGGTGGATCTGAGCAAGTCGTATAGTGTGGGTGGGAGCTTGAATAATCTGGCGGCGTCATCGCCAGGAAGTGTGGCGAATTTGTCGAGCCCGAAGAGCAGGGATATTTTGTACTCGAGCCAGTATAGCTTGTTGAAGGGCGAAGAGGGGTCAACGTGAGTTTAACGAAGGAGGATTGCCTCACGTCTCGGACAAACGCTGATAACAACTCCTCTCCAGACCCAGCTTCTTCAATCTCAAACGCCGAGCGCTTGAAAACATGGCCAAACTTGAGGCCGAAGGCGCCATCAGTAAGGGAAACCGATATCAGGACATGCTGAACTCGCTAGCAAAGGTATGCATGGCCTGCCCAGCGGACATCTCTGCAAAATCTAAACCTAAGGGGCTTTCCTCTCATCTAGGACATGCTCACGAAATCCCGCAGACGGTCGAGGAGGAGAAAAGAGCTGGCATCTCTTCAGTCCACTCTCGAAAAGCTGGAACAAAAAGCGGCATTTTTGGAAGAACAGAAAACGTCGTACCACAACTACATCGAGGCGTGCATGGCCCAGCTCGGGAATAAGAAACAGTGTGTGACAATTCCTTACTTATTCAAACCTCGTACGCATGGCACATTGAATATTGACATCCCCCCCCCCCCCCCCCACCTCAACAGCAAAGGAAAACGCGTCCTCCCCTTCACCCGCCAATACGCCCACCAAAAAGAGCTCCAAAAAGCCGGCAAAGTGCCCAAATTCGGGTCCTACAAGTATACCGCCGCGGACCTATACCGCAAAGGCGTGCTGGTCTCCATCGACGACCACTCGCCGAAAACGTACAACCAGATCACGCTCACCATCTCGTCCGACGAGGCGGGGGCGTTTAAGATCGATGCGACGTTCTTTGGGGTGCCGGTTGCCGAGTCGATTGATTTGAGACTGGAGGATTTACTGGCGAGCCAGTATAATAATGAGTCGTTTATGACGTTGATGGAGGGGGCGAAGGTTAATGTGAACTTGCTGATCTTCTTGTTGAATAAGAAGTAAGTACCGGAGAGTTAGCGCGGCGTCGGCCACAATGGATGTCATCTCACATATTGGTCCTCCTTCCAGATTTTACGTGTAAAAACAACGACTGTAACACGCCCTGCGACCTCTATCGCACTGCCTCCAATAAGTAGGCGACATCAGAGACGTTGACCATTAGGATGCGATTGTAAAACTTTGTGACATGCTTTGTACAATTGGATTTCTGTACAAGTGTTAATGGGGGCCAGGCTATGTGTGTGAATGTGTATGCGCATGTCTGTTTGTGCTCCTTTGTTGTTGCTAGACTTTGACCTCATCGAATGTAAATCTCCCTTCTAATACATCTGCTCGATCGGCCTCGTCTATCCGTTGTAGTTGCCGTCTCACGTATCTTGTCAGTTCCTCTAGTTGCTGTGCTGAAACGTTCTCCGACGAACACAGATTCCTAAATGTGGACTTGATGAGCGACCCTTTCCCTTCGAATCCAAATGCGGACTCCATTCTCTCACCTCCATAACGCGCCAGCCAAAATATCATCCCCATAATAGAGCCCCTCATCATAAGCCAATGTCTGTCCATAATATGCGCTGACCAGATTCGACATGATCTTTGAAAAGTTCGACTTGACGCCTGCCTTATGTATCTTGATCTCGACGTCCAGCCATATGTGGTCGAACATCTCCTGCTTCATCTCTTTCCCCTCGACGCCCTCGGCCCTCAATCGTGCGTTGTATATCCACACGTGCAGGACCGTCATTGCGAACCATGTTTGGAAGTTGTTTGGTATATTGAGTGCTGTAGGCCAAATGAAATGATGAGTACACCATATACGAGACTGGAAACCCCAACCCAAGTACGTCCGCACCATTCACTAAATCCTCCCTCCGCTCGAACTGAATCGCACAGTTTTCATACGCATGCCGTGCCGAGTCGATACGGTTCATTTTCCATTTGATGTAGCCGATCGGGTGCAAGATTTTCGCCAGCGGGTTTTGATATGGGAAAGACTGGAATAGGCGAAGTAGTTTAGTAATCAGCTACCCCGTTCGCCTGATTGCGTCGACTGGCTTCTTCACAACCGTTTACCTCTCGCTCGTTTTGCACACCTCCACTCCCAAACGATCTCTGCTGCTGGCAGACCGCTCCTCGCGCCGTTCGACAGGTGGCCACGCTGCTGACGGTAACCGCCGCTGGAGCCCTTATGGCCCTCGCAGCCTTTGACACCACGGATAGAGCTCTCGACGAAGACATTTGTCGATGTTTGATGCCGAAAGGAGTGCGAAATGCTGTTCGTGGAGAATGAACAGCGAGGCGGCAGTTCCGGGGGTAAGCTTTTCCCCACGCGATTTTCCGCCCCAGGAAGCGGCAGAATTGGCCTCTCTGTGTACAGGAATAGTCTAAAGGCCGGGCTCGCTTCTCCCGTTATGGTCGGTCTCCACACAATGATAGTCCGCAATGCAGGGTAAAAAATGGAGGGCAGCCTGCGAGCTCGAAAACGACAAAGCGGAAACACACGGCCGAGAGATCGCCTTGCACATCACGTGGGAAGATTAATTGTCCTTTGACGGGCCGAATTCGCCGCGCCGTCGCATTTGGTGCTACGCTTTTTGGAAAGAGTTCCTGACTTCCCTCTCAGCCCGCCCCAGTCTCCTCAAGAGGTAGTCCCATGGGAACCAGGAAGATACGTGAGCTCCGATATTGGAGCTATCGTCGGGATCGCAGCTTGTGGGTGCATGTGAAGGGCTACATAGCGTAAGCCGGTGACAGTGCAATCGTTGTAATCTTGTTTCGGGGACCCTGTGACAACGACTACTGCCCAAAGAAGAATTTACGGGCTGTCCCATCTCCTGTTAATCTCGTCATAGACATTGCGTTCTTTATCAACGGGGGTCAAGCAGCATGTGAGCTGTTTCATCTCATCAGCCGAGGGCGTCATTGATATTTGTGTTTCTGCTCCATCCACTACCCGGTGTACAGTACGTTCAGATAGGCTGGTGTGGCGAAAGGTTCGCTCTCAAAGGCCATAGGCCACGGTGCCACGGAACCGCGCGTTGACGAACCAGGCCGGAGAGGGAGGACAGTTGACATCTAGCGCCGAAGAAAACCGATCACGTTCTCCAGGACCTTCCCCTCAGAAACAACGGGACGGACGACGGTGAGGACAAGTATGAAGCTGCCCCCGCTACTTCGAATTTTGGCCCACAGTTCCTGTCACTCGATATTTCATTTTGTCGCGACTTGAAAGCCCACGCGATAACGCAAAAACGATGACGGGGAGGCTGGGACAACAATCGGGCGGCCGGAGAAGGTCAAGTCCCCAGTCTATCAACCTGTCGCCCAGCGCTGAGAAACTCTGCACCCTTCACTTGATGCATGATTCCTCTTTGGAAATCACGCACTATTGGCCCAGAAGACCAAAGCAGCCAAGGTGCCCGTCGGTGTTAGGCGGGGTGCTTAGGAACAACAATTCTGTCTAGTAGCTAGTACTATGTAACAAAGGGGAGTGTGGAAGCGGGCTGTCATCGTTTAACCTTGGAAGCGGAATGGTTTGTTTCGCTTTCACGCGCTCCCACCATCGCCTGACTCGCCTGACTCCCCTCCCTGTCGAAAACCTGTCGTTCGAGACCTCACGAGAACACCTTGATTTCGAAGCATACACGTGGCAGGCATGTCTTCGTCCACCGAGCTCGAGCAGTATAAAGTCGAGGTCCAGTCGGTTGGCTTCCCTGCCTTTTTTTTTCACTCGACTTTTGTCAGCTGATACCACCAGATGCTTAACTCTCGATATATACATCCTCTTCTTGTCACTTTTACCAAACCGCATCAAAACATCGCTTACCGCGGATTTCGCAAAATGTCGACGGCTTCGGACAGAATCGACAGCATCGCTAACCATCTTACTATTACTGGAGCTGGTGAGTATTGGTACTCGGATCTACGTGTCCACATAACTAGGTTCTTCGAAGTTCCTCACAATCTCATCCCCCATAGCCAAAGCTCCCAGAAGCCCCGACGATGTAGTCATTGTCGCCGCCTACCGCACCCCCCTCTGCAAAGCCGGAAAAGGCGCCTTCAAAGAAACCCACCCCGAGTACCTCCTCTCAGTCGCCCTAAAATCCATCCGCGAAAAGACCGGCATCGACCCCGCCCTCGTCCAAGACATCCAAGTCGGCAACGTCTGCATGCCGGGTGCAGGCGTCACCACATCCCGCATGGCTGCTCTCTACGCCGGTTACCCCGAGTCTGTAGCGTTGGCTGCTGTCAATAGACAATGCTCGTCGGGTCTCGCTACTTGCGCCAACATTGCGTCCGCTATCAAGGCTGGATACATTGATGTGGGGATTGGGTCTGGCGTCGAGTCGATGAGCATGTACTACAGCCCGACTCCGCAGATGGATATCGATCAAGAGATCCTCGCGTATGGCCCGTCCGCGGAAGTGCTCACGCCTATGGGCATCACCTCCGAAAACGTCGCGAGAGAGTTTGGCATCAGCCGTGACGAACAGGACAAATTTGCGTTGCGGTCCCACACGTTAGCCGCCAAAGCACAGAAAGAGGGTTTGTTCGATGAGGAGATCATCCCCGTGACTCTCCGCAACGGCACCGTGGTCAGCAGAGACGATGGTATCCGCCCAACCACGGCGGAAGGCCTAGCAAAACTCAAGCCGGCGTTCAGCAAAGACGGATCCACCACCGCCGGCAACGCATCACAAGTCACGGACGGTGCCGCCGCTGTCCTCCTAATGCGCCGCAGCATCGCCGAGATGCTCGGACTGCCTGTCCTGGCCCGATGGCTGGGCTACACCGCCGTTGGCGTTCCCGCCCGAATCATGGGCATCGGACCAGAAAAGGCCATCCCGCAAGTGCTCCGCCAAGTCGGGCTAAAAACGGACGACATTGACATCTATGAGATCAACGAGGCGTTTGCTTCGCAATGTGTATATGTGCAGCAGAAGCTCGGCATTCCCATTGATAAGATCAACCCCAAAGGTGGGAGTATTTCGTACGGGCATCCGATGGGTGCTACTGGGTCCCGTCAGATTGCTACACTTCTTCCTGAACTGCGTCGGCAGAAGAAGCGATTTGGGATCGTCTCCATGTGCGTTGGCATTGGGCAGGGGGTTGCGGCGGTGATTGAGAATGAGGTCTTGTAGAAGGGCATGCGAAAGCGAACTGGCACCTTTACTCTCCTTCCTTATGGCGTGCTCAACTTTTGCCTGTTCGTCAATGCAGATGATCCTTCAATATGCAGTGCAGTAACAGATACACTTTACAAAGACTTTCAATGATAATCCGTTCTATTGAAAGGTATATGTCTCCCCTCCCACTTGCATTTGCTTTGATAAGCTGTTGAGTCTAGCTTTGACGGCCGGTGTCGAATTCGCAAGTCACGTGGGGCCAACATTAAGGTCGCACGGATTGCGGGCATTTAGCATGGCTGTGCCACCCATGTCGGACTGCGCCACTCGCGATTCTCTCAGGCCTCGCGGCTATAAAAGGCGACCACAATTCCAAGGTTTCGATTTTTCTCCATCCGCCCACGGAGTTTCGACTGAACAAATAAGGGATTCGCCTTTTACTAACCCCTTCTGAGCCGGAGCTTCACCCAAAGTGGGCTAAACCCAATTTTTTGTCAACCCTCCTACGTCCGAAAGGAATAGGAAACCCATAAAACAAAGGAAGAAAAATATGAGTTGCGAGTGTGAGATGAGATATTTGGACATACCCGCCACAGTATGGATGCGCAGATTCACTCACAGTGGGCTATAAACCCAACTTTTTGCCAACCCTCCTACTGTGCATTCTTGAGGAAGGAAGGATGTGGGAAACCCGTAAAACAAAGGAAGAATAAATGGGTTGCTAGTGGGTTACTGAACGTACCAGGATATCTGAGCCGGCAAAATGGGCCATCTCAGTGTTTGTCAACCTCTCCTATACTTCCCTGAGAAAGGAATGGGAAACCAGTAAAAAAAGGAGAAAGTATGAAAGTAGGAGTTGCGTATGTGAGATGGTGAAAGCGAGTATTGAAGGAGTGTCGAGCGTCCCACGAAGCGGGCTATAAATGCGAGTGGCGACTCTATGTTGTCGTGCAGGAACACGTTCTCAACTCACGGCTGCTTATATGCAGAAGGCGCAGTTACGCTTCTTGTTGGGGCCCGTGTAGGTGAGGGCCATGTATGTGGAGAAGGTGGATATGCAGGACGAAGCCTTGCGGTCTACCAGATCCTCATGCGCACCGAACATGGAAGTCCGCCATGTCCGCGCTGCACTCGGGGTTGTCCGCCGTCACAGAAGAAATGCTGGCGCTCAACGCTCATGAATGCTGAGCGCCTGCATTTCCAAGCGGTTTGGAGAGCAACCACCTTCTCCACATACACGGCCCTACCTATTTCTGGCCGGGATTGGACTTGGCTACTGCTGCGATTGCTCTTCGGTCTAAACAATACGCCGTACGCTGTGGATGCTGCTTGTACTCACTCAGCCTGCGGCCCACCATTGAAACAACCTCATCGACGATTACCCTAGCCCTTGGATCATGTAGACCTCCGGAACAACTATCGCACGCCCGCCATCTGGATCTGAGGGAATCGCCCTTCATACGTATATGAGCAGAAGTACTGTAGCTACTGTATACAGTCTTACTCTTTATATTCGGATGCGAGATGGAACATGGCATGAGAGCAACGTGAGAGCAACGCGTGCAAATCCAACGCGTCGAAGCCAAAAGGGGACG
Organism: Fimicolochytrium jonesii; assembly: GCF_025526975.1. Lineage (NCBI taxonomy): Eukaryota > Fungi > Chytridiomycota > Chytridiomycetes > Spizellomycetales > Powellomycetaceae > Fimicolochytrium > Fimicolochytrium jonesii. The sequence continues at coordinate 237,974 of NW_026515695.1, forward strand.
CGTTCACCGGTTTCCCCCTTCTTGCCCAAGTCCCTTTGGTTTTGGACATCCCCTTTTTCCCCTCACGATATTGCCGTCCGGTCCCTTCGCCCACAATAAAACGGACCTTCAAGATGCATGAGTTGACATCTTGTGCCAGGCTTCTTGCTTCGAGAACTTTTGCCATTTCAACGTCCGCCACCTTACGGTTGTCCTTGTCCGTGTGTTTGTGCAGTGGCCCCCGGACCTAACAACGTTTCCGGAACAGTTCTCCAGCGTCTGAAGTAACCTACAATCGTGAGGAAAATAAGAAGTGGAGACGGTGTGAAAGATGACCTCCAGACAAGGACTCGGGTACGTCGCTGCGCTGCTCGCTCTGGTAAGTGGACCTCCATCGACGGGGAATGTCAACTCTAGGTCCGAGGTCGATACTCACCCCTCCCCCACAGCTCCTCCTAACACTGGTCATCCTCGGCGGTCTACCACTCTCCCTCCTCCGGTAAACTATCAAACTCCACATCCTCCCCACCAACACGCAAACTCACCCACCCTCCTTATCCCGCGACACAGCGACCTAACATGGGTGAAATCCAAAAACTTCACAACGGGCGTCTGGGGTTTCTGCCCCGTCCTCAGCGACAAAGTCTCGAGCCCTACAAGATTCTGCGTGTCGTTTCAGAGGCCGTGTGTGGATTATGCGAAGAGTGATAAGGATCGGTCTAGCGGTGGGGTCATTCGTTTTGTTCTCGCTGGGATGTCGGGTGAGGATGAGCGGACTGATGTGGCTTTTTTTGTATGCAGACAAATCCTCAGTAATGACATTCATGGCCCTGCACATCCTCGCCTGGCTCTTCACCTGCATCGCGCTCGTCCAAACCGCGCTAAGGAGACCGATCAGACAGCCCGCTGTTTACGCTTTCATTGCCGCTATCTGCACCACGTAAGCCCCCCCCGCCATCCCGCATCCCCTGTTGGCAAAAAAACCACCCCCATCAAAATACTCACACTGGAAGTTTTATTTCAACAGCATAAGCACATCCCTCGCGACGACATTCTCCACCTGCACCCTCGACCTCATCCGCGCCTCGCTGCACGACAAGACAGCCCAGCTCGGACCTGCGCGGATGCTCTCCTACGCCGCTGCCGCGCTACTCTTCCTTGCCGGCATGCTGTTTTGGTTTGAGTTCAAGTTTGTCAAGAAGTTGCATGAGAGTATTGTTGTCGTGGGTGGGGGAAAGAAGAAGGATGCGCATGGGGGGCATGGGAAGGATGCGCATGGACATGGGAAGGATCATGGGCATGGAGGAGGGCATGGGAAAGGACACGGGGATCATCATGTGTGAGGTGGAGCTTGCACCCTTCGTTGTTGAGGTTGTGCAACTGTAGGCACTGTATTATCTGTTTGTTCTGACTATCGCGTATCCCCCAACGGCGTGGTTTTAACATAGTCTCCCCCTCCCTCCATAACCCGTCCGGGACCGTTGAGCAAAGGCGGCTTATGACTTTTCCTCCCTTCTGTACTTATCCATTTGTTCGTGTCTTTTCTTCGAGACTGTTCTCCTTTCGAATCTGATCTAATAGTATATAATTTGTATATCTACTCGCCCTCGAAGACATCGCGGCGTTCAAAGCCCCCATTATGTATTATGGACCCAGAATCCATCGATGTCGGTAGGGAGGGCACATGACGCTCCCTCGCAAAAGAAGAGACATCTTCAATCTTCACGCAGCACTCCATCGCGCAAGCTCATTAGGCAGCCGCTCAGGAATCTCCGTCCCGCCCAGTCGTGCGTCGATGAGGTACATGCCTGTGAGGGGAAGATATGATAGGTCGCATTGAGCAGATGAAAAGGAGTAGGCTCAGAGATAAGGAAAATAGCGATCGCTACCTATACAAAACTCGTCAAGGGACAGCATGGCGTCTCCATCCCTATCCGCCAAATTCCTATTTCCACAAATAAAAGAGCAAGTGTTACAAAGCGCGCCTTCTCTTCCTCTCTCCCATCCACCAAAAAGACAGAACGTACCAAATCAACCCCAAATCCATATTCCCCAACCCACTCCTCAACCATAACCCCCTCGTCTCCTCACCGCCCACACGTCCATCCCCGTCCGTATCCGTTGCATGGAACAGTTCCGTGTATCGTTGTACCGCGTCTGGTTGGATGGGGGGTGTGTTTGAGGTCGGGTGGGGCGGGACAGGGCGGGGGGTGGGACGGGGTGGGACCGGGCGAGGGGCTGGGCGGCGGGTGGGCGGTGGTGTAGTTGTGGAGGTGGAGGGACGGGAGGGGATGGGGGGCCCTGTTGTGTCGACGGCTTTAGGGAGGCCGAGGGCGGATCCTGCGCCTGGACGGGCTGGTAACGCGAATGGTTGCTGCTGTTGTTGTGCCGGATCCGGTTCTTGGCCGGGGCGCCTGTTGGGGAGGGATGGGGGTAACTGAGGCGCGGAGGACGTGAATGAGCGGAGTTTTGGGGTTTGTTCGAGGGAGGTGGGGACGGCGGTTGTTGAGGTTGAGAGGGTGTGGGAGACTGAGCGTTGTTGGAGGGCGGCGTTGAAAGGGGTTGGTTGGCCGCGGAGGGCGGAGGGTTTGACTAGTCGTTCTGTTGTAGTGTCGTCCGCTTCTGCGCTCTGGAGCTGGTTGTTCATGACGGAGGTGAAGACCGCGGCGGTCGGCGCCGTAGCGGATTTTCGGATTTGGGATGGTGAGGCACGCGCGGGCAGTCCCGGACCGGCATAGGTCTGGTTGGACTGCACAACAGGCGGTCGACTAGGCACAGCCGGACCACTCGCATTCGAGTTCTCCGTCACGCCCATCCCGCCAAATTTGCTACGAAGCTGTGCGACCCCGCTCCCCACCGATCCTTCGTCGGTCCCCACCGACAACCCCGACGACGCGCTGCTGGACCGCGGTAGCCCAGCGCCGTATCGCTGCTCCGAGTCTTCCGACGCCCTCGTACCCGCGACGTTCCCATAAGAGCTTTTCCGGGCGGCGATCATGCTCTCGCGCCCCGCTTTCGCCATCGCGTTGGATTTTTCCAGTATAGCCAAGCGGGTGGCTTGAACCTCCATCTTCTTCTTTAACCGGCGTTCAGACTCTGCTTCTGGGGACGCGGTGCTCTCGGTTGTTTTCGAGTCGAAATCTGCAGGTTTTGCGGCGGACCGTAGACCGGAGCGGAACCCTGCATCCGAGTTCGATGCTGTGTCGCTTACGGCGGATGAGAGCGAATTGTTGGAGAGGTCTCGTCGGAGGTTTATTGATGGCGTCACGGTGGGGAATCGGCCTGCTGAGCCGACTGATACACCACCGACCGCGTTTTCGCGACCCAGGGAAGACACGGAGTTGGCTGATGTGGAGCGAACGGCCTGCGGGATACACAGGGAGAGTGAGCAATGGAAGACCTCCAACACGCGAAAAGCAAACACATCCATGTTCTCACCCCAGTAGTGTACGATCGGGCAGCGGTGGCTATAGAGGGCGCAGCTGTCTGCAAATCGCGCGAAGGCGTTAGACAAGACTCACGGCATGAAAAATACCCTTCATCCATCAACCATCAGCAACCATGGTTGACGGATAGTTGAACGATATTCTGCTCACTTCGCTCGCGACGGGGTTGTTGAAGCGGAGCGGAGCAATCTGAGACTCGCTCTGCTCGCGCTCGCTGTCGCTCGCGAAGGCGTTCGGTCTGGTCAATCTCGCTAACGCTCGGTCCCCCAGTCCGAACCAAGGCTCGCCTGGGGATTGCCTGCCTCAAGCATCCCTGCTCCTCGCTTCGCTCGGCGCCCTCCGCATTCGCTCCAAGTCGCCTAGCGGCTCCCTTGCGCGAATCAGTCACAAGCGACATCCCTCGCTACCGCTCGGAACCTCAAGCCTTCCAACCAACCCTCGCTCCCTCGCTTACCTCATCACCATCCTCCCCCTCCTCCAAAAACCTAACATAGTTCCCAGGAAACAGCCCCGCAACTCCCAACCCTTGGAGTTTCCCGGAGAACCACCCGTCGTCCTCGACAGCCTTGATATCTGTGATGAGGTCGCCTATCCTAAAACTGAGTTCCTCCTTCGTATCCCCCACGCAGTCGTAGAGAGCTCTTGCGCGCATCATTGCTGAGCCTTTGAAATGTCGTGTGAAGATGGGGTGGTTGTCCGTTGACAGATGGACGGAACCCGATCGCAGCGTTGCTTTCAAAGTCTCCACTTTCTGCTGGAAGGGCCTCTCATTACGGCGAGTGACATCACACAGGCCGCACTCTGACTCCCTCTGACTCCCTCTGACTCACACAGCGCGCCACACCGCAAGCCACATTGCGCCACAGACGCAGTCACTCGACTCACTCGGCGGCCTTCCCGTGTGGACTCTTGGTTTTGACATTCAGTCCGCTACTAGTTAACATCGGACGGGGCTTTCCTGGGAACACCGCAAACTAACTTCGCAAGCGGCAGTAATGACCAACATGACGCCAGAGGAAAAGTACGTACACCTGCGCTCTCTCTCTCGGAATTATATCCGCCTCTGAAAGCCGGCATATTCCATTTCTAACCTACGGAATGATCTCCCACAGGTACGACCTGATAACCCGGAACTTGCAGGAGACCTTGGGCGGGGACCAGGTCAAGAAGATTCTTGCGGAGAGGGATCTCAAGATCTACTGGGGGACGGCGCCGACAGGGAGGCCCCATATTGGTTACTATGTGCCAATGTCCAAAATCGCTGATTTTTTGAAGGCGGGTTGTCATGTATGTACCGAACGGGGGCGAACGCTCGAACTGCGCCGAGCGAAGCATGCGCGTGCGAAGCGAGTTCCGCGGCGCAGGCGCAATACCTGTGAGCGATAGCGAACAACCGTTCGTTTTAGGCGAGCGAAGCGAACCCCTGTCTTCAATTGACAGCGAACAACCGTTCCTTTTCCATTCTCGCACAACCGATTAGCGTCGCGTTGTTTCATCCATCAACCATCCACTCATCGGACTTGACCCAACTCACTTCGTTCGTACTTGGACAGGTGACAATTCTGGTAGCAAATCTGCACGCGTACCTTGACAACATGAAAGCACCCTGGGAGCAACTGGAGCTTCGCACAAAATACTACGAGCACACAATAAAAGCAATGCTCCGGTCCATCGGCGTATCCATCGAAAAGCTCGAATTCGTCACAGGCACAGATTACCAACTCAGCCGCGAATACACCCTGGACGCCTACAAACTCCTTGCCCTCACCACCGAACACGACGCCAAAAAGGCCGGCGCAGAGGTCGTGAAACAGGTCGAATCCCCTTACATGTCCGGCCTCGTCTACCCGCTCCTACAAGCGTTGGACGAAGAGTACCTGAAAGTCGACGCGCAGTTCGGCGGCGTCGACCAGCGCAAGATATTCACCTTTGCCGAAAAACACATGCCTATTATCGGCTACAAGAAACGCGCGCATTTCATGAACCCGATGGTCTCTGGCCTCCGCGGGGCCAAAATGAGCTCGTCGGACCCCGATTCCAAAGTGGACCTCCTGGACGACGCCAAGACCGTGTCGCGGAAGATCAAAAAGGCGTTCTGCGAACAGGGCAATGTGGAAAACAACCCGTTGCTCGAGTTTCTCAAAGTCGTCGTTTTCCCCTCCCGGTCGCTTACAACCCCGGACTACAAATTCGTCGTCACCCGGTCCGAAAAGTTCGGTGGAGACCTGGTGTTTAACACCTACCAGGAGGTTGAGGACGCGTTCAGGGAGGAGCGGTTGCACCCGTCTGACCTCAAAACAGGTACAGCGGACGCGATCAACGCCCTGCTGGAACCCATCAGGGAGGTCTTCAAGAGCGAGGAGCTGACGAAATTGTCGGCGGACGCTTACGCGCCCTTGAAAGTGGAGGGCGCGGCGGGGGATGAGGATAAGGCGGCGAAGAAGAAGGCGGAGAAGGAGAAGAAGGCGGCGGCGGCGATTGCGTTCAAGGCGAAGAAGGCCGCGGAGGAGGCGGAGAAGGCTGCTAGTGTGGGTGCGACTGCGACGAATTGAGGTGGAACGCTGCTGCTCTGGGAAGTCATCCCTGCCATCCCATATCCCACCTGCACGCCCCGATTCCCTTTCACCTTTGTATATTCATATCTACATACTACGTATTCTTGATCGCTCCAACTCGGGAGCGGAAATCTCCATGACTTGCGAAAGTGTTCTTTCCGTTCGTTTCGGCCTGAGAATCAGAAAAAATCAACGTTGTTTGTCGTGGCGGGGATGCAAGTAATGATCGGACACGTTGTCCGGATCGCGTGGCAATCATCCAGTGGGCCGCGCGTTTTCGTTTTCGGTTGTGTCAACACGCAGGCCCATAACATAAAGCACACCCGCTTCCCCCCCTCACGTTTGCCCCTATCACTGCCACGATGAAGACCTTACACCGCTGGGGAATACTCGGCGCCGGAGTCGGCCTGCTGTCGTTCTTTGCGGTGCGGTACCAGACAGAGTGTGGCAACGCAGGTATGTGTTTTCGGTGAGGCGAAAGCCACATATAAGAACGCGTCCTTGAACACCTTTTTCCCTCAAACGTTCTTTTTTTCTTTCCCAAACTTACTTTCTCCGTCTCTACTGTCCTGATTTTTCACTAACCGTCCCAACCACTTGTCTCCTCCCGGACCCTCGCTCTCCCCTTCCCTTCCCCATAAACGACCCGCCATGCCCTCAGTCGCCGCCGTCGCTCGGCACAATGCAGGCATAAACCTCGCCAACAAACGCTTCCTCGTCGTGGGCGGCACCGCCGGTATAGGCCGCGCCACCGCCATCAAGCTCGCCTCCCTGCAAGCCTCCGTCACCATCGCCGGCCGCAACGCCACCGCCGGCTCCGAAATCGTCGCGCAACTCTCCTCCCTCAACCCAACCGGGGCCCACGAATTCCACCGAGTCGACATGACATCCCTAAAAGACATCCGCCGCTTTGCCACCGAGTTTCGAAACCGCCATAATACCTTGCACGGCACCGTCATCTCCGCCGGGTTCATGAGCATGTCAGGCCGCACCGAGAGCGAGGACGGGATCGATAAGAAGTTCCAGGTGCATTATTACGGGCGCGTCGCGCTGATCCGGGAGCTGTTGCCGCTGGTGAAGCGGACGGCGAGGGGTGGCGAGGAGGATGTGAGGGTGATGTCGGTGTTGGCGGCGGGGTATGGAAATACGGTTGATTTGGATGATCTGGATTTGAAGAAAGGGTATGGGATTAAAGCGGTGGCGGATGCGGCTTCGGGGTATAACGATTTGGCTGTTAATGTGAGTTTTGGTGTTGGATTTTCCTGATCAGGGACCTCTCTTACGGGCCATTGATTGATTACTCTGTATGTTTTTTTTTACTACATTGCAGGCCCTCTCACTCGAAAACCCCTCCATCTCCTTCATCCACATCGCACCGGGTGCCATCGACACCTCGCTCGTGGACAACCTCCCCTGGTACTTCAGCAAACCCGCCAAACTGCTCGGCCCCCTCTTCCTCACCAAACCAGAAACATGCGCCGAGTTCATGGCGTGCGCCCTGACGGCCGATGAGTACAAGAAGGGCTGGCATCTGCTGAGCTCGAAGGCGGAGGAGATTAAGCCGGTGGCGAAATATCATACGGAGCAGAATGTGAAGAGGGTTTGGGAGCATACTTTGGGGTTGATTGAGGAGAAGTAGCAGGGTGGGGCTAGAGAGGGGGATTTGGATATGTGTGGTTTGCGCGGATTCGGGGGCCATTTCCATATGTCATTTAGCGTTGGACGATTTTAAGTGTGGATAGTCCTACGGAGGCGGTTGAGGTTATAGACATTCTTCTTTGCTCAGGACCAACTCAGGCTCTAATTACAGGCCCTGCGCCGGAGTGAAGATCCGAAATTGGGATTGCTGGAACATTGAAGAATATGATATAGGCGGCAACATAGACGTAGAGTTGGCAAGGTCAGGGATTGTCACCCGGGATCGACAGGGCCTAATCACAGGCTTTCCGCTGATGGCAAACTAGATGTTGACTAACTACTGTGGCGGAAGCCTCAGGTGTATGCGAATAGTCTAATTCTTGTTAGAAGCGATGTGTGTGGGCTGGGAAAGCTTAAACTCTTTGACTGCGTTCGACAGCGCGCCGAGTCGCTCCCGACGTTCAATCTCTCATTCAAAACCTATGTTCTTTTACCGGTTATTTGGGCGGGACAAGATCCAAAGACCTGGAAGTAAAACATGTTGTAGTTAAATAATGGGTTAGGTAAGTAGAAATTAACCTAGAAACGAAAGTAGAAAAGAAGATAAAATCGAATAAGCGTATCGAATGGAGTGAACGTTGGGCCCTGCTAGGCCCGGCCACCGAGGCGCATCCAAACCGGCGGCCTGGACAACGAGAACCCGTATCAAGGTTCCGGAACTTTGGACAAGAATCGACAGCGCGTCTTTCTAGACAGCGGGTGTAATCGCGATAACGTTTCCTCGGTGGGGTCCGCTGACCGAAAAGGCCTTTGTCAACACACACACATCCGAGGGGTTTACTTGCAAAAGACGTTTGGGAGGTAAAGAAAACTTTATTCATTTCTCGATCTCATTCAGTGCCCTCAAGTGATAAACAATGAGTCGACTGAATCCACGGCTCTACCTCGATTGGTCTTATAAAAAGCGAACGACATGAAATCACTCGCTTCGGCTTACCTCTCTCCCACCGAGCATTCGCCTTCTTTCCAGATGCCCAACACCAGCACCCTCGCACCGGACCTCCCTGACCTCCCCGAAGCCAGCCGCGAATTCGAAATCGACGCATCCTTCGCGAACCTGGCCCCAACGAGCCCCGCGCCAAGATCTACCAATTCGGGGCTCGACAACAGACGCAAGTCGGGTGTAAGCACTACCCGAAGCAACTTCTACGAGCTGCCCAACCGCGACAGCGACGGCGGCCGGTTAGGCCAGCTCGAGCGGCACCAGTCCCCATCGCAGAGCCCCATGGCCACGCAATCCTCGATGCGGGTCGGCAACACGGGCGCGTTACGACGGGGCGTGCGACGGACGGCTCGCAGAGGCCCCAGCGTCTCCAAACTGAGCGAGGAGGAAACCGGCGGCGAGCAATACGAGGAAGACATCGGGATCCCCTCGTGGGCGGAACACCGGTCAGCGGGGGAGGTCGTACTCTACGGTCGGATTACGGAAGGGGTGGTGATGCTGATGCTGCTGCTGGGCAGTTTTATTTTGATAAATTATGTGTCGAATGCGGTTCTGCCGACGCAGTATGGGCCTTCTATCTTGCATGGTGCGTTGGCGATTGCGGGGTATTGCATTAGCTCGTTGGGGGGTAAGATGGTGACCGAGTCGATCCATCATGCGTTGACAATTATTGCGCTGACGAGGGGGGCTGATTGTTATATTATGGTATGTGAAGGAATAGCTGTTTTTTTTGGACTATACGGCGATTATTAACCTAGCAACGTCGCATTCATTCTAATGTAGTCGAGTAACTATCAAACACGGAACCCGTTCATCCTATCCAAACGAGCCCTGTTTTGTTGCCTGCAGAACGCAAAAGACACGAAATCCGTCGAACTGGTTCGCTTATCGCTCATCGTGATGATGCTGATACTGCATTTGACGCTGTCTGGTATATTGTAAGTGTTTCCGTGGCTTTGAAAACATCACAAGTCCCCGATCAACTTCCCGGAACTAACATATTCCCCTTCCCAGATCGTTCGCAATGGTCTCCATCGAATGGGTCGAAATCGCCAGCAGCATCGGCACGGGCACCTGCGAAAAGGGCGTCTACACTCCCATCCTCGAATCCCAACGCCAAAACATCCACCAACTCGCCTCCTCCGTCTCCCCCGCCATCTTCGTCGACACCGACGGCTCCGTCGGGGTCATCAGCTCCCTGCTGCCCAAAACCGCTACCAACGTGCAGGTCACAGGCACCGGCGCGGTCGTCAAAGTCCTGGCGCCCAATATGGACGAGACGGCCGAACCGTGTACCAGCGACGCGTTGACGAATTCGAGTTACTGGGGTCTGGCAGCGGTCGTGTGTGATCGCGAGTATCATCCGACGACGACGGGGGCGCAGCTGTTCCTTCGGCTTGGCTTGCCCGTGCGGTACTGCTCCGGCTGCGTCAGCCACTCCTCCTACCAGTATTTCACCGTCTCTGGCGAAATGCAATACTTCACCGGCACGGTGACCGCCGAGTTCGCGGAGGACGTGTCGGCGATCTCCCGCGCCGGGTACGTGAGCCACGGCGACCTGGTATCCGGGGTCGACTCCTCGCTCGCGGCCAACTTCATGTCGATCTGGAACCGCACCACTCCCATCTTACTCGTCGGCACCTTCCAGGCCCGCCAGCCCGCCATCTTCAACTCGATCGTCAACGCGCAGGGGCAGTACACGCCACGTATGACGGAGGAAGGCATGGCGCGCGGGATCGCGTCGCTCTTTGAGACGACCATGATGTCGTTCACGAGCTCCAGCGACTACAGCTGTGATCTGAAGGCGACACAGGGGTATGGGCATGGGGTGATCAGCGGATGGCTGCCGAAGGTCTTTGGGACCGTCGCGGTGGTGTCTGCCGTCGTCGTCATTGGGATCATGCTTGAGGCGCGTAAGGCGGTTAAGGAACTGCAGCCGCACGCGTACGCTCGCGGGCTGTCCATCATGAAGGACCCGCTCCGCTTCATGGTCTCGATGAAAGATTGCCGCGCGTTCTGGGAGAGGACCACGGGAGGGTGTGATGCGAGCGGGGACCTGTTGCGAAACGCGAGTGCGGGGTTGATCTGCAAGTATGGAGAGGAAAAGGCCACCAGGTCGTTGGAGACGGGACATTTGATGTTTGGGGCGCCGGAGGATGTCATCCCCATTCGCGATGGACGGGAGTATAGCGGGCCGGCAGACGGTCGGAGGGATTTCTACAAAAGCTTGGTGTCGAGTTGAAACCAAATTGCAACGTAGATAGTTCATTGGACCATATTGTCAATTTTTCATTCCAATGGTGTCGAGCATCATTAGTCCAGGAGTGAGAACATTTACGAAAATTCGGACATTTGGTATGGGTGGGTCAAGCATTTTGAGCTCTTTCCATCACAAGCCCGGGTCGAACTGGGGAGGTTGATGGAGCTAGGAAACTCGAGAGAAAACAAAGCCGACCAAGTGCAAGCGCAACACGAATAAATTTTGAATATCGAAAAACTTTTGAAATATGTAACGATGCCCAAAGGCAAGGGATAAGGAAACAAGAAGCGCTGCAATAGCATAGGCGAACGTCGAATCGGGGGCCCTTAGGACCCACGTAAAGGTCTAAACTACCGACTCATCACCCTTTACTTCTTCCCCTTCTTCTTCTTACTCCCCTTCCCAACAACCACAAACCGATTCCCGCCACTCTCAAACGTATCCAACCCCACAGCGCCCACACCCACCGGCACAGCGGCACCCACGCTCCCCACCGCCGTCCACCCGGCCTCAACCGCTCCCGGGGATGTGGGCTCACCACTGGCGTCAGCCTTACGTTTGCGCACAAACTCGTCGGCGAATTTACGTGGGTCGATGGCGGTGAGACCGCCGAGGATGTCGTCGCAGATAGATTGGGTGATGGCGGGCTCAGTGGGGGAGATTGAGAGAAGGATGTTTATGAAGTCGCCGACTTTGGGAGGAGAGACGGATTGTTAGGCTGCCAGTTGTTTTGCGCGTGATAGGTTCCGGGAGGTTGGTACATACCATTGACACCAGCAGACGAGTTACGTTCCAACGGACGCAGCGCTGATCGACACCACTGCATGAACGCGGGCGAAGGCGTTTTGGCGGCCGCAGCTTGAGACGGTGGAGCGGTGGCAGTGGAAGCGAGAGCGCTGTTGACTACTACCGAACGGGGTACCGAGACGACAGGAGCCCGCACGGCTGGGGCGGCTGGGCGGGGGGTGGGTGCCGGTGGTCTAAGGGAAGAAGATGGCGAATTAGAACTTGGAGTCGGAAGGGATACAATATATCTACTGAACTCATCGACGGCGACATGATACTGACTTGACAACATGTCCCTGCTTTCCAACCACATTCCACGCACCAGGCGCACCCTCCCCAGCCTTCGCACCAAGTGGCGTTCCCTTAATAACCTCACCCGACGCAACAACAGCAGCAGCCCGACTGCCCGTCGACGGCCTCACCGGCACCGCAGCAGCACCAGCCAACCCCCACGAAATCGTACTAGCCCCACCCCCAGCAGTCACAATCGTGTCCGCATACCGCTTTCCTGCCCCCGTCGGCGCCGCCACCGTCTCAGCCAGATTCGCACCCCTCGCCGCAGCCTCCTTCCGCTTCCGCTTCTCCTCCTCGTCCATAATCTCCGCCAACGATTTCTGCCGCGCAGGCTGCGCCGGTTTCTTCCCCGACCACACCGCCGCGCCCTGTGCCTGCTCTTTCGCCCAGGCCTGAGAGGCGGAGAGCGCGTCCTGTTCCTGGAGGTAAGCGGCCTGCTGCATCATGGCTTCATGGGCACGGCGTTGCTTCTCGCGTTCTTCGGCTTCACGACGTTGTTGCTCGATTTCTTGGATCTCCTTGAGGCTGAGTTTGGGTTTCTCCGCGGGGGCGGCCGTCGAGGTGGTCCACGCGGAACTCAGGGCCGAGGCGGCGGCTTTCTGCTGCTCGAGGAGTTGCTGTTCGATCAGCTCGGCTTCGCGTTGGAGTTCTTTTGCCTTTTCGACCGCGGCGTGCTCCTTGTCGCGCTTGCTCGTGGTCTGCTGCTCAGACATGATTTGACGCAGACCGACCGCAGAGTTGGCGGCGGCTGCGGACGTGTCTGACCCTTGCTGGGCCTGATTCTGAGGAGCTTGCTTGTTGGCCGCCTGCTCCTTGGCAAACCGCTCCTGTCGCTCCTCCTTCCGAGTCTTCTTCGCCTTTTCGGCCCCTTCCACCTTCGTCGAAGTCTCCTGAACTGGTTTTGCAGGTTTGGCGTGGGCAGAATCCTTGACAGTCAAACCCTCAAGCTTCTTCGTTATCTGCTGCGTAGGTTCAACAGCAGCTCGCTCCTCTTCATGATGTTGTTCATCGAAATGCGCATCATCGATCAAGTGCGACACAACATCGACAGGAGCAGGGTGGTGGTCGTCATCCGCATGGTGGTGATCATCGTCCCCCCCTCCGTACCCGTGCAATTTCCCCCAATCTTGATGCTGAGACTGTTGCGACGCCGGCTTGGGAGTCTGCGAGCCCGCTGACCCAGAGAAATCAAGGAGGGCTTGTCCGGAGAAGAGGTTTGCAGCGGGGCTTTGCGGCGCTGGTTGAGACACCTGCTGTTGCAATGGTGCTCCGAAAGGCGTGAAAGCAGCTGCCGCAGATCGCTGATTGGGTCCAATACTGCCAGCCAACGGCGCCCTGTCTTGTCCCGAGGGGTCAAAGTACGAGCTTTGCAGGGAAGTCGCGGGGGACCTTGGAGCGCCGACCGACGATCTCCCGAACGGGGAATGCAGATCGGTGTTCAATCCAGCCCAGCCGAGAGCAGCGTGATTCGGGTTTTCCGTCCAGGACGGGCGAGCGAGGTGGTGGGCGTTCATAGGATCGTACCCTCCGGTAGGGTATCGATCACGGCCAAAGGGATCAGCCAGGCCGCCTGAGTTGTACGAAGCGCCGCTGCCGAAGCCTGCGCCGCCCGTACCACTCATATCCGCGTACATGTCGCGGTGGTGAGTCCCGAAGGTCGGCAAGCGTCGTTGCTGCTCGGCCTGCTGATGGCGTTGCTGGGCGTCCGCTTCCTCAGCTACGAAGGGCTGGTCGTGTCCGAACTTTAGCAGAAGCAGGCCAAGTGGTTGGTACGTGAGGTCGTCGACGTGTTTTATGGGAAGGTCTTCGTTGAAGTAGTTGGACCTGTACCAGTCCTGCATCTGCTGAGAAGAAAACGGTCCTTGAAATTGCAAACAAGTCAGTACGGTATTAGAGAGTGACGGCATAACCAGGAAAACTCGTCGAGCCAACGAACCTTGCACAGTGCCGCTAGGGTCCTTATACTGCCATTTCTGCGGAACAAATGGAGTAGGCGGGGCAACCATTCCGGGGGGTGCCGCGCTGTGTGCCGACGGCACCTGACCCATGTCAGACCGATTCAGACCCAGAGGGTTGCCCGGAGCAGGCATGGGCTTTCCGAGGCTCATGGACGGAAGCGTGTCCAACTTGCTCAGACCAGAAGTCGTGGGCATTCCGATTGGACTTCCAAGAGGCGTGGACCCGAACGAATTGAACATCTCGACAAAGGAGGCGTTGACATTCGACGAGAACGCCTCCTTGTTTTCCTTGTTGTCGGGAGCTTTAGAACTGCTGCCGGCGCCGCCAATCGAAGACGCGGGCGTCCTGTCATTTGTGGCTGGAGCTCCCACCGGAGTGGAAGCGGCTGCCAAGGGACCCTGCGCAGGCTTCGTCGGGGAGGGGCCTCGTTTATCCGAATGATTGGGAGATACGCTCCGGGAAGGAGATTTCCGGCCACGCTCCGCAGCCAAAACCGCCGAACCTCTGCCGTTCTCCCCGACCCCATTCTTGGTGGAGGTACCGTCACCTTCCTTACTGAAGGCGCCATTCCCGGAGAATGATCCGACTCCGGTAGGAGCATCCCAAGGGTCTTCCTCCCCACCATAAGTGTCGGCTCTCCTGGGAAGTCGGGTCCCATCTTGCTGATATTGATGTCCACCTGAAGCCGATGGCCCGTTTAGATACTCGTCTTGGCAAGAACAGATTGACGTGTCACATACCTCGGTCACCTCGGTTGTCACCTCGGTTGGAGTAGCCTGGAAGACAGAGGAGTTCATAGATTAGAAAGCCGCGTAATCGATGATCGAAAATCACTAGACGCTTACTTCTTTGCACAGAACCCGGCGGGCGAGGCGGGCGTATAGTTCCGTCCTTCGAATCTCCTCTGCTGTAAGGCGGACGACGTGCACTGATCTCACTATTGATCGATTGAGAAGTAAACAGCTGGGAAGGAAATAAATATGAGGTCAATACCCCGTCCAAAAGAAGTCCGCGATGCAAACCCAGTAAACCCAGACACACCTTCTTTTCATTGTCGTTCAAAGGAATATTCGCCATGGGTTCCAGAGGATGGTCAGATGTCATGGGATCAGCCGGGGTGAAGTCCGGAGGCACAGGAAGGGATGGATCAAAAATGCTCAAGATGAACTCGCGCGAGTATTTGAGGTGAGCCAGATCCTGCGAACCAAACATGGATCCGCCCGTGCCTCCCCCGTGTGCATTGCCGGACGCCCCTCCTCCTGAAGTTGCAGCGCCGCCCACGGACTGACTACCGCTCGACCAGGTGTTTGCATTTCCGGACGAAGGTTGGGATCCTGATTTCAAGGTTGAAGAGCTGCCCCACAGGATTCCTTGGGTCGCGCCGGTGGGGGTTGTGGGGGTAAGGGTGGGGGAGGACCTTCCTGTTTCGTTTGCGGGAATCTTCCTCATCCTTTATAGGGCAGATCACCAAAGGCACGGTTTCAAGTTCAGAAAGTGTTTGAACGGATATCGTCCACGATATACAGATCGAGATGGCCGGGGAGCATTGTTTGCACAGCAGACATACGCATCGCCAGCGTCATCAATAACCCAAAACTCACCATTGTGGACCAAAGTTCATAGCCATTTTGAAAGATATAAGCTGCGAGGAGGGCAGGGTTACTTGTTCTTTGTTTGCTAGTAAGTTGAGCAAACGTGTGTGTTCGAGTTACTTTCAGGAAGTAGCGGTATGCGAGTAGGGGGTTGCGTTGCAGCTTGCGACTGGATGTGTTTCCGTGTGCTTTGGCTGCCGATGATTGCGTGCGCTGAAGCGTGGGGAAAAAAAAGGAAAGCCCTTCTGCGTGAAGCTCCTTCAAGTTCCCTTGTCGTTGCGACGCCTGGCCTGCCCCTCGGAAGCGAGTTGGGCGGTCACGTGGCCCGCTTTTATTGATTCTATTCCCCGTTCTGCCTTTGCTTCCCCACGCACCTCCAGCTCTACAGTACGCACGCCCTCCACAACTGCCGTGAGAACGGAGTTTCAACTACGGGCTATATACTGTAAAACTCTATGCGGAGAGAACGGGCCTCACTCGGAACAGTTAAATCGATTATGGAGTGTGCACCTCGAGGCAGCAACATTACGGAGGGCAGGATACCGAACCAGCCCAGCAAGCAGATATCAGCATGGCCGATACTCTACCCGATAGCACTTCCCTTACGGCCCTCCCGGCGTTCCCCTCATCCCCACTCCAAACGCTCCCACTCGAAGTCCTAGCCCACCTGATAGCGTATTTGGACGACCTAGAACCGCTCCGCCTCGCCTACTTACCAGCCCGCTCTCTCATCGACGCCTCGCCTTCCGTAAGAGGACGATGGCTAATAACCAAGTTCGGAAGAGCCTTCGTACTTTTTCATCCGCGAGTCGCGCAACTGCCTGCGCGGGTCTTTGATGCACAGACGGTGGAGGCGCTGATGAACCTCGGGGCAGGATATCAATACACGCCGTTGTTTGGGAAAGACGGAAGTGATGGGAGATTATTACCCATTCAGGCCCTTCAAGCCCTCGCCGTGGCCGCCACATCAAAAATGGAAGACGGGAACATGGAACTAAGAGATCTAGATCGAGATCCCGACGGCGGCCCACCCTTTGATATCTGGATGTGGGCAGTCCAAACCGCCAAATCACCCTCCCTCATCCACCGCCTCGTCCGCTCAGGCGCAGATGTCAACTACATGGACTCCTTCGCGGTCACCCACGCTGCGAAAGCACGGGACGCAGCGATGTTGAGCAAGTTGGTGCTGGAATTGGGCGCCAAGATCCCCGTGGTGGGGAAGACCCCGTATCGCCGTGACTCGTCGTTGAGGAGGTCGGCGGCGGCCGTGCATCCGTTTGCGCCGTTTGTAAATGAGTTGGTTGCGTGGTACCGCGCAGGGGGGCTGGTTAGGGTAGTTGATCAGTGCAATGAGGAGTATATAATGATCATGGAGGCCCGGGCGCGCGCGTCGGAACGTGAAGCAGGGATGATGAACGACGGTGACGTTGTGTCGGCCACTGCTGTAGACTCGAACTCAAACGAAGACACATTCCTCGTCCCCCTCCCAACCTTCGAAGAACGCCCACCCCTATCTCCCCCACTCATCCAACACCAAAAATCCTTCTGGCACCGCATCGGCCGCCACAATCGCTTCGATGTCCTCCGGCACGCCTCCAAACGCGCTCTGCAGTCGTCATCCCCATCTCCATCTACCTCACCCTGGCACATCACCCACTCCTCCGCCTGCTCCATCTTTCTCGGCGCCGCCACCGCTGGGCATCTCCCACTGTTAACAGAAATGGTCCTCACCCACGCCGTCCCTATCGACCACGGCTCTTCCCTCGCACTGTCCAACGCGGTCCGCCTCATGCGGTCGGATATGCTACACGCGTGTCTGGCCCTCGGTGCGACGGTCCCACGGACGTCTGCGGTCCAATTAGCAGCCGAATTGGTCGGGTGGGCATCCACACCCGCCATCCTAGCCTTCTTGCAACGTGCGGAAATGGGGGGTGCGAAGGGTGTCATGACCTCGCACGAGTTCCTGACCGCGGTGGGGAGGTGTGGCCGTGCTGATGTGGTGGAGGTATTGGTGAGGGAGGCGAGGGAGGAGGTTCTGGTGCGGTATGCGGACTTTGAGGCGGCGGTGAGGAGACGGCGCGGGGTGGTTGCTGTTGCTGCTGAGGGGGATGGATACGCCGTGTCGCCCACTTCGGCGGCGTCACAGTACACCCGTGGATCACCCCACCGCCCACGGTTGAACCTCACCCCGCGCCACGCCACAACGCTCCTCCTCGGCGCGTCGGCCGGCGGACATCTCGAGTTCATCCGCGACCTCGTCGACATCCACGGCGCACACCCTGTCGGCGGGAAGGCGTTTGCGGCCGTCATGGAAGCGTGCCGAAGCGTCAAAGCCGCCGCCCCGGACGTGGTGGAGTTTTTGTTATGTCGGTGGGTCGCCACCCGTGATCTCGATTCCGAGGGGGCGTGCACGACCGATGAAGACGACGACTCCACACCCTCAAACAACAACAACGCGACGCCGCATGACCAACACCCCCTCCAAACCTGCCTCCTCGAATCCACCCGCTTCGCCGGCCTCGACAAACCCGCCCTCATCTCCACCCTCCTCACCTACCTCCCCCCCGCCGGCTTCATCCCGGTGTCGGCGGTGGCGACGCTGGAGGCGCTGAAGAGCTGGCAGTGGGATGTCGCGCGGCATCTCAGCGCGCATGTTCTCGCCATGCTTGTAGCCGGGGACATGGGTGATGGGGTCGTGGTGTTGCTTACGACCGCGGGCTATGCCGGAGGGTGCATTGCGACGGCGGTGAAGCAGCAAAAGCAGCAACAGATGCAGACACCCCCGGTCCTAATCTACATCCCCGCCACCGCCCCGACCCTCGTCCTCGCGACCCATCTCGTCCACCTCCGCCGTCGACACGAGTACGCGGCTTACGTGGTCTCGGCTTCGTCCACAGCGTCCCGTGCTTTCGAAAGCGCGATGGCGGTGTATAAGGTGGGGTTGGGCGGGAATGTGGATGTCGGGTGTGCGTGTGGGGTCTGTGGTGCGGTGAGCGGGGTGGGCGGGGAGAGGGTGGGCTGGGGGGAGTGGTTGGTGGGGATTTGGAGGCGGTTTGTTGTTGTTGGGGTGTGATACAGTATATCGGGGCGGAGGTGATCGAAAGACGTGCCATTCAGACTTACTCGATATGTCAGGGCGGGCCTGGAAGGTCCAAAGTTTTTGGGATGGGTTGTACATACATATTTTTGGCGGTTGTGTGTATGGAATTTTTGGAACGGCTGTTACCGTTGTATGTGCTTCAATGTTCATGTAACCATAGGATGCACTGTCGTTCGCAACCCAGTCCTCATGTCAAGACACTCTCGTTCAGAAAAAAATAATCATGATTGATTCGGAAGCGTTCAACAAAACAAGTTTATACAACATGCAGAGAGAGTGGGTCTGACAAAACAGGGGATATACACTCGAGTGTCCGTCAGGAGCGGCCAAAACCCACCCAAGTGGTGTCTCATGAGAGACAGGTATAAAGGTGCGATTCAGGATACCGGTATGTGAAGCAGTGGGAGTGAGGCAGGGAACCGTGTTGCTGCATGTTTGTGATGCACAAGCATCAGAGGGAAGAGCTGCCTTGGGGAGTCGTGAACCGCATTCACACCCGCGAAGATCGCGCTTAGGTATCGCCATCTACTGCTGGTTCGAGCTATAATAGTCCGTCATCGTCAGCTGCCTCTTGCGCGGGTTGGGTGCTTGTTGCTGGTACTGCTGTTGTTGTGCTTGCTGGGGCTGCATCTGCTGGTACGATTGTTGGGTGTTGAATTGGGTCTGCTGTTGTTGGTGTTGTTGTTGTTGCTGAAGCTGGATGTCGATGGTTTTTTGCGGGGACACGTCTGTGGTGTTGGTGGGGCAGCCGAATATGGGCTTGTTGGTGGTGGTCTTGTAACCGTCGTTGATAGCTGGGAGTGATCGCAAAAAGGTTTTAGCTATGTGGATTTCATACGTCTCGGCATGAATGGGTCCTACTTACATTTCCTGACGCGCATGCCCAAGCTTTGAAGTAAACGTCGACGTGGACGGAAGTGCCGGAAAAGCCATTCAGCCAAATGCAATCAATGTCTTTGCCAGATTCATATCCCACGCAAAACTCACTTGGCGAGTTGATTATGCATCAAACCAGGCAATTCAGGCCGGTTGGGCGAGTAGTTGTTTCCAAATCCCGACGGAGCATCAGTGCGGGTCTTCTTGCCGTTGTTGGGAGTAGCCGCGAGCATCTCTGATCTGTTGGGTCGGGAAACGTTTTGGTGGGAATATGGGATTGCGGGGGAAGATGGGTCAAGATGATCGTGATGGTGACGTGTAACGGGCGCCGCTGGCGGGATGACGATGACGATGGTTGAGTGTAGGTCGTTCTTCCTTCCCAGAGTATGTATGGCTGTCGTGTAAAGCTTGTTCCTAGTGCTTGCGGACGGTGGTATTCTTGTGGATGCTGCTGAGCTGGTTGCCGGTCCTGAGGTCTTTTTCTGAAGCGTGGGGGAAAACGGGAAGACGAATGCGCGACGAGTGGCGAAGGGAGCGGCGCCAATGGGGCTTGCGCTTTATAGAGCGCTTTCCAGAGGGCTTTCCATAGGGTCATGTGACTCCAAGTGACCCACGTGTTTTTTCGCATACCCACATGGCACAGGGGGGTTATAAAAGGCGGTCGCTTCGTTCTCAGGGTTGCTTGCGACCAGGCAGACTTCGACATCGACATGGTCTTCGCCGAGCCTCGCTTCTTCCCCGCAAGGCAGACTTCTCGAATACAGTCCTACTCCTCAGTTGACTCTGAGAAGTCTCCCTTACAATTGGTGTGGGACGAGCTCGTCGAATGTTATCCCATGGCTAACCTGGGTGCGGTGCAACACGGCGAAAGGCCAGAAAACAGTGCGATGATGTTCCAATCCATGCTAATCCCGAAGCTTTTGAATGAGCGGAAAGTTTATACATTATTCTGAGCACTGTTTTCTTGAACTTCACCTTCACCATCTGATGTCACCTGCGTCGAGTATGGCGTTGATGGTGGAGCTTTTCGCAAATGAAAAGTACCTCCCGGTCGACTGATTACACTGTCGCTGCAAAAGATGAGTGTCTGCTCAAACGCATATCATTGAGAAGCAAGTCGCATTTCGAACGGGCCAGGGGCGCATAAGCTTCTCGGATCATTTGTATTTTCTGGGATCTTAAATGAGGCTTGGAGAATCCACTGAGGATGTGCCCAACGGTGACCTGCAGTAGCCATCGGATTTAAACTACTACTCGCGGAAGACTTTATTCCCGGCGCATCACGAAAAGATTGTCCACAAAGATATTGGAGGTCCATTGTCCAGCTCCTTCCGTTACGAAACATCGGGCCCGAAAACGGATCCTATATACGCGGGTGGACACCCACGACGTCCATCAAAGTCTCATTTGTAAAAAGGAACAACAACCCTCCAGGATATTCGGGGAAGGGAATGCTGGTTCCATGTGATGTGGCCCGGATCAAAGGAGCCACCGACCAGCGCTGGCCGTGATCGTGCCTGGCAGACGCAAGCAGTGCGCTTCCAGCCCGTACTTTCGCAATCTCCGGGGAGATCTGAAATAGGCAAATGGTTATCCCTTGCCGTAAGATTTAGAGAGCACCGTACACGCACACGAACCTCAAAGTGGGCGGGTCTCTTTGGGGCCGCCTCTGGCAGCAGATGAATGCCTGCGCGTTTTGGCAGCGCATGGGACTCCTTTTCCACCAGTGTTGTCGCTCCCGCCTCCTTTGATGGTGGCGGATGCTTCCGGCGCCTTCAACCTTTGCTTCTAGATGTCCAGAATCGCCTCCAGTCCCGCATCCTCTTTGCTACCTTGAAAAGTTGGCACGATGGCCCAGCAGCCTCGGTGGTCGGCCATCTATTCCAGGAAGTCATCGAAGATGGTTTTGATGGTGGTATTGGTCTGCGTGTGATGACGCAGAATCAGCACTTACTCGGTCTCCCAAAGATACTCACCTCGTCGAAGAAGCCCGGCTATTCTGCGAAGACCCGCGAAAGTGCTTTCTGGAAGATTGGGAAGGGCCGTCCCGCCGCCTCCCGGGGCCCGCAATGCTCCTACGACCAAACGAACAGGTGCTGGCCCGAATATTTGATGCTCCCGTAGCTCCCAAGAGTCTCATCGATGGTCCGCTTCAGATTGTGCTCGCGCATTGAGCCCCAGACGGCAACGTTGCCGTTGGCGAAAAGGAAGTTCAAGAACTCACGCGTAGCTTGGGTCGATGCTCGACTTGCTCCGCTATGACGCGATTCTATCGTCTGCAGACGAATCCATCACGAATTTATGTCACAAAGACCGTTCATTGCCGTGAGCTTGAAAGCCCCTCCAAGACTAAGCCCCAAGGAACAGGACATGCAATCAAGTCTCTATGCTGGCTGTGGCACAACGTGCTCGTGACGTCCAGGTTGAAGAGCCCCTCCCTGTGGATGGTGACGTCCTGGGACTCTTTCGTTGTGACTGTCCGAGTCTTCCTGTCGAAGAAGTACCAAGACTTCTTCGATCGCGAGTATAACTTCAGTCATTTACTATACAGTCCATGATGCTGTTCCACAGTGGTTTCGATGAGTGTTGAGGGTGCGGATTCGGATGTTCTTTCCAGTGATGTGGTTCAAGTGCCGGGCGAAAGAGACTGTCCTGCGAGGGCGAGGGCTCCAAAGGTTCTAAAGGTGCCTGCCGACTTCTCCAGCCCAGGCTTCCCAACCGTTCCTGCCCACCGCATCGCCTTTGCAAATTCCACAACCCTCATCTGGCCTCACATGGCGTGGGATAATAAGCAGCCTTGACGTGGGAGACACGAGAGAGCAAAACAAAATGCTGCCCATTAAACTACGGTTAATGACGCACGTGAACAAGAAATAAACCCGCCGACTGAGCATATGGGCTCGCCATCCATCCATCCATCCCTTTCGCATCCTCTTGCAACGGCCATACTTCCATCCATCCATCCGTCGACAGGTGTGTATACGCAACGACGCCCGAGCATCCGATAGGCAAGCCATCCATCCATCCATTTGCGGCCGGAGAGTGATGGGGAAAATGTGGGAACCATGGGGTCGGCTCATCTCGTCTCGAGGTGGTCGGCCACATGTGATGCCCCTTTGCACGACAGTTATAGCGATATCCTGAAGTCATTGAGATCACCTGAGTGAGCATGAGAGCAGTCTGGAAGGCGAAAGGACTACTAGCGAATAGTAGGCGAACCGAGTAGCGACAAACACTTGGGAGTTTCGACAATTCAAATGTACGCAAACGAAGTCTCGCCATTCTTTCCGACGTCCAACGAACGCTGCACCTCGAACATCGAAAACTGCTCCATGAATCACTCCCGAGAGTACGGGTGTACTCTCGGGGAACCGTGACACTCATGATGGGCAGCTCCCACCGGTCTTTAAAATACCTGGGAAGCCTATAGGAATCGCTATGTGCACATTTTCTCCCATCCCTGGGTGGTTGGGCGCACGCAGTGACACTCCTATCTGGGCTCCTTTCCTTTTCGTCTGCTTGTGTTGGTTGGATGCGAGCGTTGGGCTTAGTGTTAATCTTTTTTCGTTTCTTTTGTGCGCTCAGACTAAACCGACAAAATGGTCCGCATTTCCGTCCTCAACGACTGCCTGAAGAGCATCGTCAATGCCGAGAAGAAGGGCAAGCGTCAAGTCTTGATCCGCCCTTCTTCCAAGGTCATCGTCAAGTTCTTGTCCGTCATGCAGAAGCACGGTGAGTAGCTAGATCCGAGGTCAGAGTATGGGTGCGGTGCGGAGGATGGGAACGGGCCAGTTGGGGACGGCTGCCTTCATTCGAAGTTATAACTGGACGTCGCCGGACGGCGGAAATCGTACGTCAGACTCGGCGATAGTCTTTTAAGATTTCGATACATCGACACGGGCTATTTTTCCTTTCTGAAAAGCGAGGAAAAACGGTCATGGGGGTTGTCTTTTGTCCAACCCAGTTTCCTCGGAAATGCTTACTTGTGGGCGACGACATATA
Source organism: Fimicolochytrium jonesii (assembly GCF_025526975.1). Taxonomy (NCBI): domain Eukaryota; kingdom Fungi; phylum Chytridiomycota; class Chytridiomycetes; order Spizellomycetales; family Powellomycetaceae; genus Fimicolochytrium; species Fimicolochytrium jonesii. The sequence goes on from NW_026515695.1 coordinate 261,464, forward strand.
TGGCTCTCATACATTCGGAGTGATGGAGGAGGCGTTGGAAGACGGGAGAACTGGGACGAGGGGCGGCGCATGAAATGTTGATGACCGTTTTACTTATCATATCTGTTCTTCCCTACCAAAAAGGCTACATCGGCGAGTTCGAGATCATCGACGACCACCGTTCCGGCAAGATCGTCATCCAGCTCATCGGTCGCTTGAACAAGTGCGGTGTCATCTCCCCCCGCTTCAACGTCAAGCAGAAGGACATCGAGACCTGGATCAACAACCTCTTGCCTTCCCGTCAATTCGGTTTCATCGTCTTGACCACCTCCGCTGGCATCATGGACCACGAGGAGGCCAGGAGGAAGAAGACTGGTGGAAAGGTGTGTACCACTCCCTTTGACGCACCATCACTCTCTCTTCATGTGTACCAACCGTCCTCTCTTCTATCTTTCCCCTAGATCCTCGGATTCTTCTACTAGATGCACCACTTCGTAAGCGTCGCGTGGATGGGGGTACGGGCGGGAACTCAACCTTTCAGCCGCGTTGGGAAGGAGATAGCTTGAAGATGTTACCTTTCCTGCGTTGAATGCGTTGAATGCGTCTTCACACGCACACACACATTTTATGTATATATTGCATGCTTCACGTTCATTGGTGGACATGGAAAATATGGAATCGTTGACTACCCTCGTCTCTTTAACTTATACTTGTTTGGTGCTTGGTGTTTGATCAGCGAGCATCGTGTTCTTGTGCGTTGCCTGCTCATTCGCAACCGCTCCGCACAAACAGTTCTGGTTACCGACGCCGGCACAGTTCATCTGGCTGCCACACAATGCGGGGTAGCAGCCCACTGTTCTATCCATGCCTCGGGAGTTGGAAGTCGGGATTTTGTGGGGCGAGCGATGTGAGGTTGTATACGTAAAAAGGTCAGGATGTGAGGAAAAAGCCACGCAAAATGGGCATTGCTCCTTCATTCGGGAAAATGGGGGTGGGTCTGGAGCCTGAGGTCCGGCAGTCGTGGATATTTCGGCCGCCACCCACCGGCAGATTGTCCATCGCTGGAATTAACCTTTTCGCAAATCACAGATTAGAGGTGGATTCTGTGGTGTCTGGACGACTCTACATGAGAACCGCCAGTCAAAAAGCGGGCGGCACACGTATTATGTAAGCAAGGCTGAACGCGTTTTTTGCGCGAAGGCCACAACTCCCACCCGATAAAATTGCATGCAGCCGCTGGTCGGCGCTCCACTCACAACTCAACCGCAGACATATAAAAGAGAGGTGCAACACTTCTGGCCTGCATTCCAAACGCTCTCCCATCACTCCCATCCTGCTCTCAAATTCGCAACTCTTCTTCTTGCACTCACTTCCTACCATTCGCTTTCACCCGACCCTTCTGGAGGGACATCGCAAAGACGTGTAAGTGTTCAATGAGATACCGAGCAGCGGCGCCGGAGCTTGGGGGGGAAGGTTTTTTTTACGTGTTCGGCCGCTGGGTTCAGCTGAGCCTTGTATCCAACGGGCCTCATATGTGACAACGCAGAGGATCCTGCAGCCGCTGCTTTTTACTGACTTTCGTTCTTCTATCAGACGGCAATCAGCTTTTCTCGGCTCACAACAGGCATAGGGGACAGCGTCGCACCTTCCCCAAACCGAAAACACACTGAGCTCAAATTGACCACATAAAAGTCTAAACGCAGGCTCACTATTTCCAACTTTCGTCTTCACACACACTACATACACCCCAAAAATGGTTCAATTCACCGCCACCGCCGCCGGTTCGGCCGAAGCCTTCCAGGTCGATTCTGCCAACGTCGTCTATACCGCTGACCACATCGACTCGACCTACGTCTACCGTGACAGCAAAGTCGTCCGCACCGATGACGCCAAGCTCACCGTGGTGCCCACCGAGAAGACCTACCACTTCCGCACGAGCCGCAAGGTCCCCCGTGTCGGTCTCATGATGGTCGGCTGGGGCGGAAACAACGGCTCAACGCTCACTGCCTCCATCATCGCTAACCGCCAAAAGATCAGCTGGAGGACCAAGGAGGGCGTCCAGACCCCCAACTACTACGGATCTGTCACCCAGGCTTCCACTCTGAAGCTCGGTGTGGATGAGAAGGGACAGGATGTGTTTATCCCCTTCTCCGACATCCTCCCCATGGTCCACCCCAACGACCTTGTGCTCGGCGGGTGGGACATCAGCGCCCACAACCTCGGTGCGGCTATGGAGCGCGCGCAAGTCCTCGAATACGACCTGCAACGCCAGGTGCGCAAGGAAATGGACACCCTGCAACCTCTCCCGTCCATTTACTACCCTGACTACATCGCCGCTAACCAGTCCGACCGCGCCGACAACGTCCTTCCCGGAACTAAAGCCGAGCACCTCGAGAAGATCCGCAAGGACATTCGCGAGTTCAAGGCTAACAACAAGCTCGACAAGGTGATTGTCCTGTGGACCGCCAACACCGAGCGTTTCTCCGCCATCATCCCCGGCGTCAACGACACCGCCGACGCCCTTCTCGCCTCCATCCAAAACGGCCACGACGAAGTCGCCCCCTCCACCATCTTCGCCGTCGCCTGCATCCTCGAAAAGACCCCCTTCGTCAACGGATCCCCGCAAAACACCTTCGTCCCCGGATGCGTCGAGCTGGCCTCCCGCGAAAAAGTCTACATCGGCGGTGACGACTTCAAGTCCGGCCAAACGAAATTCAAATCCGTCATGGTCGACTTCCTCGTCAACGCCGGCATCAAACCCATTGGCATCACCTCCTACAACCACCTCGGAAACAACGACGGCAAAAACCTCTCCGCCCCGCAACAGTTCCGCTCAAAGGAAATCTCCAAATCAAACGTCGTCGACGATATGGTTGCCGCCAACCCGATCCTGTACAAGAAGAACGAACACCCGGACCACATCGTCGTCATCAAGTACTGCCCGGCCGTCGGCGACTCCAAACGCGCCCTCGACGAATACGTGTCGGAGATCTTCATGGGCGGCCGCAACACCATCTCCACCTACAACGTATGTGAAGACTCCCTCCTCGCGTCCCCGCTCATCCTCGACTTGGCCATCATCACCGAGCTGATGACGCGGATCGAGTACCGCACCGAGGATATGGAAGAGTATTCGCCGTTCCATGCTGTGTTGTCGGTGCTGTCGTACATGCTCAAGGCCCCGATGGTCCCGCCAGGAACGCCGGTGGTGAATGCTTTGTCGAAGCAGCGTGCGGCGATGGAGAACATCTTTAGGGCCTGTGTCGGGCTGCCGCCGCAGAATGATATGATGTTGGAGCACCGTGCCATTTGATGGCGCCCTGTGAGGCGAGAACATCAAAACATGAGGGAGAATATATGACATAAGCTGTGGTTCGGCCACGGTGATGTCTCCCTCTTCTACCCCCCCTAATCCACATAGACTATAGACTTGTGCGCTTGCCTTCTTTCTTTATGTATTTTGAATGACATTTTGGCCCCTGGAGGTCCTCTTGATTTTGCTGTCTGATGCGAATTGTTTGTTTGTTTTGGCGACTATGACATGCACTATGTCGTGCGTAGAGCTGCTGCTTGTATGGGGCGGACGCCGCGGAGTCCCTGAATGTTGGGGAGCCCCCGAATGTTGCGTCCGTGTGAACTCGGCTTGAGCAGTTCCTGTTCCTGTTCAGCCGTTGGTGAGCGCGCTTGCTGTCGCGGTGCTGCTGACCGTTTGCTTAGCGTGAAAGGCATCTCGATGAAGGCATCTAGAAAGGCATCTAGATTTGAGACAGCGACGCATTAGGTCGCTTCCCTCGTCCAAGCAATGAGTCCATTTCCCGAAATGTATGAATAGCGGCTAGTCTAGTGCAAAGTGACGGGAAAGGAAAGTACGGCGCGCTGTCGAATTTTGTGCAGAGGAAGAACGCTCACCCTAAGTGGAAGAACGCTGGATTGACCGGTGCACGTAAGCAAATTATTGACGGGGTGGATTGATCTCTTTCCTTCACCTTGAAGGGAATTACCACTGCAAAAGGAACCGGAACTTTGTTTTCATATTTGTAGAACATCATGCTTGCGGGAGAGGAGGAGCTGAGCAGCCCGGGAGCCGAGGACGCACCCCTTGCCGAAAGCAAATCGCCAGTGCCTCCTACTGGGGATGAAGCAACCACCCCAGCGACCGAGAATGAAACAGCAGGGGAAGAGGGAGCTGCAACGGATGGAGAGGCGCCTGCTCCGGTCCTGGACGAAAACGGCGAGCCCATCGCAGACCCGCCCTCACCAGCTGAGGGCGACCCGTCACCGCTGGAAGGATCTTCGTCCGCCAACGCATCCCGCCACGCCTCCAATGTCTCCCTCCACCGCGGAGACGTTTCCACCGATTGGTACGACCAGCACGAAGTCGAGTTCCAGCTCGAGCAAAAGCAGAAACGTGAAAGTACCCTGACGGAGCTGCTGGACAAGACGAAAGCGCCGCTCCTGTACTACACGAATTCGAAGAAGGAGGAGAATGTGTTGGAGTACGTGGCGAATTTTGAGAGGCAGTATACGCAGTTGTTTCCGGGACGGAGGGAGTTGATTCTAGCGCCGCCGAATCAGTTTGGGGTTCCGGTAGGGGGTTGAGGTTGTGTTTGCGAGGATCTGGAAAGCTTTGTGAAAGATGGACTGACATTGGCCATGCAGAAATTTGTGTGCACAACTGTGCGGGCGACGCACCTGCCATATCGGGATCTGTACGATTATCGTGGATGCGCCCGTTTTGTAGCCGAATACCTGTCCTACGTCACCCTTCAGCCGGCGCATGAGCTGGTAAGCGGTCCACAGCGCATGATCAACTTGTCAAAACGACGACCGTAATGTAACTCATCCGCCGATGTTTCAGCCCTCAATGCTTCCAGGACCTGACTACACCCTCCAGCTCCAACAAGGCAGCGCCTTTGACTACTCCATCCTTCTCGTCTCTCTCCTCCGCGGCGTAGGCTATGATGCCTACGTCGTCTCCGGCTACGCAACCCGTGCCGTAACACTAATGGACGAATCCCGGGTCGAGAGTTCCACGGCAGGGATCCCACCCCCCACAGGCACCAAACCCAGCACGGAAGCGGATACGCCGAGCGTTGCGGTGGATCGGGCGAATGGGGCTGATCAGAATAAGCCGCCGAATAAGTATAAGCTGAAACCGCCACGGACGTTGAAGAGCCAGTTTTTGGTGAAACAGGATGAGAAGGCGAAGGCGAAGGCGGCGCAGGATGCCGCGGCGGAGAGGAAGAGGTTGTTGGAGGCTAGAGCGGTACGAGGACAATCGGACTCCCAGTGATGGAGCTGGAGTGCAACAACTTACTGGCGCATGTTGCTTTACTCAACAGCTGGCGGATGATGATGATGACGAGCTGAAAGGACTGCGAGTTCATGCATGGGTCCTCGTCCTGCCGGGAAAGCGCGAGGTTGCAGAAGCCTTCTTCATTGGTGCGTGACGGGAGCAGAACTCGATGCATTCAGTACGCATTGATACTCAAGCATCAAACATCCGCAGAGGCGACGACTGGAGCCGTGTATACCACCGAACACGAAAGCTACTTGGGCGTGGAATGCGTCTTCAGCTCGGTCAACTTCTGGGTCAATATGCAGGTCTGCTATGAAGGACTGAAGGTATGGACCCGCGCGTTTCCTCAACGGAGGTTCGAATCTACCGCCTGAATCGATAGCTGAATCCCAATCCTCTTAGGGCATATCCTTCGACCTCGGAGACAATGCCAAATGGGAGTTCGTCCTCCTCGACAACGTCCAACCAGGAAGTGATCCCAACGATGACGCAGAAGACCAAGCAAACGATGTCGGGTCAGACGACGGTGCAGGCGGCGGCGAGATTTTGGATCTACCGCCGTCGTGGGTCGAGAGATTGAGCGTTGACAAGGAGAAGTTCGAGTCGAAGTGCCCGTCTGGGGCAAAGATGATCATGTATCGGGACGCGAGGCATGTGAGTTTCGCGGTTGTTAAGACTTGGGGAGGGCTCGATTTGTCGAACAATGAAAGTGACATAGATGCTACTAGGAAGTGTACGCAGAGTATTTCCGGAAAGACGGGATGGTGTCGCGGACCATCTTCTTTGCTGATGACACCATCGGGTTCAATGGCGAGATCCGGGAGATATTCCGGAATAGGAGGTAGGCCGGGCCGAAGTGTTGTCTTCAGCAGACAAGTGAGACTAAGTGTCCATTCCCCATCTCTCACCCAGAGACAAACTCCGCGAAAGAATCCGAATTCCCTATGAAGGGAGGATTCACGAGTTCTTTGATCCAGGCCGACCTTCGGGAATGAAAGAGCACATCATTATTGATGATCGAACAAAAGAGATGCACTTCTATGGAAGCGCGCGGTTTGATGGGTTGGTGAAGCGAGTGGATGAGACTATCAAGGTGCGTGGATAGTTAGTCCAGCGCATTGACATCAACGGGGGAGAGAACTGACGATGTCGCTTGCCAGGTTATTGAGCACTTCACGGACCGGGAGGACAGGCTCGTTTATCGGAGCGTCACTTTTGATGGCGAAGAGGATGATGAGTCGGAGAGAGGGGCGATCTTCAAAATGGCGGAAAAGCTTGACAGGCATCCAGGTGGGTCCGCTGTTCTTCGGAGATTGTGTCTGGATTGTCATCCTTGTCGTTCCGGCTGACGACTGACAAATCACCCTTCACCAGACATCCCGTCACATAAGGATGTCGCAAAGCGGAGCTACTTCCTGAAGGACGACAAGGTGAATTTCATAAGTTAGATGCTACTCGCGCTCCGCTCGAGCTCATCCAAACTATGTTCTAGATACGAGTGATATACCACCTCGAGGAAGGAAAGATCATTCCATCATCGCGAGAATTCAAAAAACCAACCGCAGAGCAGAAGACGCACTTCATCGAAGCAACATCCGAGTTCGAGGTCAATCCGTACCGTAAACCACCAAAGAAGCAAGACCTGTACAGTGAGCTGCTGGAATTGCTTCAGGCTGAGCAAAATTGCTTGGCGGCAATCAAGACCTCGGATCGGGAGGTCAACGAGATCTTGAATAACCGGCAAGGGGAGGAGAAGGAGGTTTTGTTGAATATTTCGGTGCATGATACGCTGAGAAATCAGACGGTCAGTGGGATGAGCAAAAAAAGTTGGGCAGTTCTCGAGGCCTTGGCTGATTTTCTCTATACGGGTTTGCAGAAACTTCCGTCCGAGGAGAAGAAAGAAACCAGCAAGGACGAAGAGGAGTCCAACAAGACGGATTTGGACTACCTTTCACCCTTCTTGGTCAGCTATGTAAGTATCCCGCCTGTGTATTCGAGGCAGGGGACATCTCTCCGGGCTAATCACCCCTATTTCCTTACGCAGAGCAATCCCAGCCACCTAGCCCGGGAGGAATGCATCGCAATAAAAGACGCATGCCTGAAAGCGTTTAAAGAGCGTTTGATCGAAAAGGCCAACATCATCCAAATCCGCCTCGATGAAGTTACCGCTGACTACCAGCGACGCCAATTGGCCTACAGCCGGAACGCAGACTCGATGTCGGCTGAAGAGACCGAGGCGTATGTCAAGTATTGCAATGATGCGCTGTTCAAAATTCATATCTTGGAGAAGAGGCTTGCTAAGGTAGGTCACTGGTTTGTTGGATCTATGTAGCGAGTACATCGCCTGACTGATGGCATTTCCAGCACAAGGAGACTGCCCCCGAGCGATATGTGGAGCTGGACTCCAAGCTAAAAGCGGACCCGCGTCTCTCTGCCGCAAAGGTGTCATAATCCGCTGCTATTATCTGTCGGTAATCTAATTCGATGTACATTTTCCGTGTTATGAAATATATTCGCTGCATGACATGCAGCAGCTTATATTTGCAAGCAAGATGCAGAGCGACGGGTGCTGCAGTTTACTCCATCCACGAGCCATCTTACATCTACTCTTCACCAGCGCGGGTATCTGGTGCAGATTATTCGGTGACTGCCTCATAGCTTGGTGCCGTCCCAGCATGACTCGGCGATGCGGCGTAGTCAGATGTATGAGCCATCTCACTGTGCGCCGGTTCTACATGCCCGTGTCCACCCCAATGAGACTGTTCGCTGTGATGGTGGTGTTGATGGGATTTTTCGCTATAATTGTGGTGTTGTTGGGATTGCTCGGCATGATGGTGATGTGCGTGGGATGGCTCCGGGTGTGCGTGAGGATGAGTATGATGAGACCCGTGGTTCTCATACGTTGGCTCTGGGTATGACGGATTTCCGTCTTGCGGTTGATGCGTCTGTGGGTCTGGCACGCTATGCACATCTGACCTGCTCCTACGTCCGCCTCCTACTGGGATCGGAGCTGTGAAGCCCTGCGGTTGACTGGCGGGATACGGACGATGCTGATAGCCGTTGGGACCACCGTAAGGATGGCGGAGCTCTCGACGATAGGCAACTAGCGCGGTGATTAACATTGCCAAGGCAATTGCTTCAATCACCGCCCCGATCCCTCCGAACAGGTACATCCAAACGTCGCAATTCTTGTACTCGCATACCTGTAGGTCGGAGTTGGGGTTGGGGTATCGATAACACTCAACCTATTATGATAGCGTCATGGACCGGTTAGTTCACAGTTTCTGAACCAAGTTTGCTAGATGGGGAAACATGTTCATCTCTCACCGAAGGACACCGGTTCCTTAAATGTGCGCCCAGAATGAAATATCCAATCCCTGCGAGGCATGTCCCCAAGGCAGCCCCACTGAACACCGCTCGGCGACTTCTTCTGCCGTGCATGCAGCATGAAAGACAGAGTGCCGAAGGTCCAAAGAAGAACGATATAATAAATGCGACTATGAACGGGCCCCAGAAGCCATCTCTCGACGGAGGCGCATACGGAGCGGGCTGCACGATCAAATGAACCTGTCCAGGTATGCCGGTGTGTTGAGGATGGTAACCTTGCTGTGGATTGGCATACTGGTTTGGATACTGGTATTGTGGTGTGGGTTGAGGGACGATATAGGTTTGAGGTTTGGCGGGATCGTAAGGCTGGGACGGATCAGACGCATGTGGGTAATATACGGTGGCGGGATATCCTGGTTGAAGAGGTGGCAGGATCTGATGAGGATTCGCATCCGATGGGTAGGGTGGCCCCTGTCCTTGCATGATGGGACGTACGGCGGAGCCTTCAAATGCAAAGGTTCTTGACGCCCTTGCAAAGTGATGCGACTTGATGTTCCCCGAATACGGGACTGCAGCGGACCACGAAAACGACAGCGCGAGCACTGTCAGAAATACCCCCATCGAAGCTCACATTTTTCCCTAACGACACCCATCGCCTTGCACCTTCCATATTTCGCCTTCCATAGGATGATATTTTATGAGACACATTCTGTTTATGTAAAACCTTTTATGTCAATGTACATGCTACATAGTGTATATGCTACGACATAAGGATGCTTTGAGAGGTGATTAGTGCACATCCTAATGTGACACTTACGAAGTAACTAGTGCAGAAAAGAAGGGGTACTACCAGAGGAACACTTCCACAACTAATCTGTACACTACATAGCGCCTCTTCCCACCCATCATTTCACCCTCAGAAATCCCCTCACGTTCACCAAAAACGCCTCCAGCCGCTTTCTATAAGCCGTTAACCACAGCCGTCCTCCCGCCGTCGCAATGCACCCTTCCAGCCGCGCAACACGGAGGATACCTCCTGCTGCTTGATCCCGGGCTGTTTCCGAAATTCCAGCGTTGAGGAGCGATAAAGCGTTGCGTAGACGTTGCGCGAGCGCTGCGGAGGTTTGTTGGGCTAGGAGGTGCTGTGTTAGTAGGTCGTAGAACGCCTGTGAAAGGAGATGTCAGCATCGGCAATTGTCACCCAGCGGCCAAAACACTTGAATTCAGAGTTACAATGGTACGTACCCCTCTGGCGACCACCAAAGCAAACAAAGCTTCGCCAGCGGCCTCCATCAGGCCAGCGTCAAACTCCAAGAACAAAAACATTTCCAAAGTTTTTTGCAGGAATTTGTTCAAGTGCGGGTGCAAGAACTCCATCGAGACTCCTGGGAAACATCCACACTCGCATCAGCCCAGCTGTCATTATGGACGCAAACTGCAAAAACCTTACCCCCATGAGCCGGCTCATCCCATACAAACAACGCCAAAGATGTAATAGCCTCAAACGCGCTCCTCGCAACCTCAATCATCGGATTATGCATCCCCGATTCGAGTGACCGGACAAGACCTGCTAACAACGGTGGTGGGAGGACCGGAAGTCGGTCGGGGAAGTAGCGGATGAGGTGGCTGATGAGGGAGATGTAGTCTCTGCACAGTTCGGGGAACTTTGGAGTGAAGACGTAGGTTACTTTCGATGGAAGAGTGCTGGGAACGAAACCGTTGCGAATTACCTTGAGCATGTCGTCTGTGATTAAAGGTATGACCACGTTGATGCCGTAGAATATCACATCGGCGACATCTGTCCCTCCTTTGGCTTTCCGCTTTTCGAGAATCTCCGCCCAGGCTGCAAAAACAAATGTCGGCGTCAGGAGTGCACTCAGAGGTGATTGGAATCCGCTAAGTTATGAGGTGAGGGTACTTACTGATTCCTTCATATTGGGAAGCCATCAGTTGCGACAAGATATCCAAAATACACGAGAGATCCTCAAACATCTCGTCCTCCTCGCCCGTGTTCACCGATCGCTTTCTTCCGACCGTATTCTTTGCGTACGTTTGCAACACGGAGAGAACGGAACTGTACAGGCGCTCGCAATCTTCTGGTGTCAGTTCCTCAAATGACTACAGAAAAGACCAAAAGCAGCTATCAATCAACGATCGTTCGTCACCAACGACAGTATCATCCTTTACCTGGCACCGAATCAGATTTGCAAAAACCTGCAAAATATACTTCTCCACCTCCGTCGTATTCCGATACAACTCCAGCAGCTGCACAAACACATCAAAGTGCTTCGCCACAGCCGTGAAAACCTGTTTCGTATTGGCCTCATCGGCAGCCAGCGCGAGCCCGCTGTACATTTCCATTGTACTTATGACCAGTTCGATGGTATCCGGGGTTTGATGGGATTGGACGAAGGTGGGATTTTGTATGATGCTGAGGAGGCGCGTGTCGATGGCGTTGCTGATGGAGTGGAAATAGCGGGCGCGGATTTCGGGGTCGGATGCGTGGGTGGCGATTATGGCGATATTCTCGATGAGGGGGCTGCAAGCGAAGTGATAAATAGTGTGCGTTGGCATTAACTTCATTCACCCCTGGTCATACCTGTGGACTGTAGCAGTAAGTTTACTCAAACTGCCCAAAAAGAACACAATGAGTTTCTGGAACCGATCCGAAAGCACAAGGGCGTTCCGGATGCCCGGCACTTTCGAGAACGTGCTCAACAGGCTAACAATCTGCATCAGCAGATCCTCTTGACCGGGCCACATGTCAAAATTCTTCTCTAGCATGTTCATGATCCCGTCCAGGACCGCGGGGCCTCCGCCGTCCCTACCAAAGGCACGCATGAGCGAATGTGTGTGCAGTTCTTCTGCGGGGAGGAAGAGGTAAGTCTGGCTCCAGCGTTCGATGAACCAGAGGAGGGTCTCGCAGAGGAGGGGGCTGCAGAGGCTGAACTGCAAAGGGGAACGGCTTTTAGTTGCGGAGGTGGGTGAGGGGATATCACAATTCATTGTGCATTACCGATGGGCTGTTGGGATTGACAGACACAACATCCAAAGCATACAGCAACGTCAACGCGAGCTTGACCACTGGATCTGCATTCTCCGCAGAAGCCATCTACCAACATTGACTTACAATCAGTGATCACGTAGCGAAAAGCTGTCATCTCAACCCGCGAACTCACCGACAAAGCCAGCAACGACCGCGGAATCTCCCGCTTTTCCCCAGTCCCGCCGTACGCCAACAAGTGCCCGGAAAACAGCGCGAGCCAGTGCAAGTGCTCCTGCAGCCACGCGAGGTCATCGGCTATGATCGCAATCATCAGCCAAAAGCTAGTCAGAACATCCTTCGGTGAATGTTGGGATCCCGACTTACCATGCTCTGCGCCCTCAAAGACCTTCCGTATCCGGCCCAGCCGATCATCAACAAGTGCCTGCAGCTTCTCCAGCGGTTTCCGAGGATCTAGTCTTCCGATGATGGCTGCTGAAACCAGCTGCTCCTCATACATGTACTATGGGATCAAGAGTGAGCCGCCACGGTCTCGCCCCCCCATCGTGCCATAAATTCGCCAATCTAACCTCGTCCTTGACCATATCATCATCCGCATCATCCTCCACAGCTTGTTTCGCCACTTCCAACCGCATCTCCACATACGCGTCAAACACATGGAAGGCGACATCGGTTAGGAATTTCATGAAGTTGGGGAAGTCAAAGTCGTTCCCGGCTTTGGCGCCTGTGCTCTGTAGTGCTGTTTGTTCTTCGGTGTAGATCTCGGCTTTCTCAACTATACATGAAGAAAGGTATGAGACTTTACGCCCGCAGATGGATCATACGAATCCCAATCGCACCCACCTAGATCCGCCCAAACATCCAGCAAATCATCTCCCTCCTCCTGCGTGCAGCTGCTCCAATCCTCATCATCGCAACCCGTGCGTCGGTAGCATTTTATCGTGAGTGTCCCCAGCTCATGCAGGAAAGGAAGGAACTCTGGAACGCCGGCGATGACGCGTAAGGGGTGGGTGAAGATGATCCGTTTGCAGACGGATGTGATGCAGATGAGTTCGCTGGCTAGACCCATTTCGACTTCTGAATCGAAGCGGGGCAAGAAGCTGGAGTGTTATCGATTAGCACAACCCTTCGGCAAGCAGAGAAAGACGGTCGGAAAACGTACTCGGTGAGCACTGTCAAGAACCGTTTCAGGAAGTGGCCGATATAAGCCCGTAGCGCGTTGGTGTCTTCCAGCACCCGTCCTGCCTGGTCCTTTATGACGTGTCCATTCGGATCCGCTACGTGAAACACGGGTCCATGGACGGCGGCCAGGTCCGTTAGACAATGCCGCGCCGAGTCTCCTAACCGCCCCTCATCTCTGAATGTGCTGTTCAACTGTGACCTGACGTGAGCGAGACTGCTTCACTCGGACCGACACCCTATATCTAACACTTCACCTGGAAGAACAGATCGATCACGTCCGGTCTGACGATGAACTCCTTCCAAGATGCTGGAAAATATCCAGGCTGAGACGTCCGTCGTTCCTCCTGATTCGTCCTAAAGGATCCGGATAACGCATTCTCCTCTAAAGTCGCAAGCTATATGAGTCTGCGTTTGTTTGCGCTCAATAAAGGTGTTCTGCGTACCAGGTGTCAGGAACTCCCAATCCACAGCCTTTTGAGCCACCGACATGGCAGTAATCAGCAGTTCCGAGCTCAAAGCGTCCTGAAGATACTCTTTGGTGTTCATGAAGTGCTGCAGGACATGGTAGACGACTTGGAAGATGTGTCGTAGCTCCCCTTCCTACATGAGACATCACTTCAGCCCTCATATTCAAGCCATCAACGCAGCTTGATTGGTGTTGCCATCTCACCTCGAAGAGCTGACGACTCTTCACATGGAAGTCGTACGGAAGCCCTACAGCGCTCGCCCTCGTCGACGAAAACTCGTCCAGCAACGCCGCAAAGAGACATAGCGCAATCTGACTCTGCACCCAAACCTCGTCAGCCCCACCTCCATTCGCCCTTGAGCCTTCCGTTCGCATCTGGCTAACCTGCTTCTTATCCCCATTCAACAAATCCGTCACCCGCGACAAAAACGCCTGTTTCTCCTCCGCCGACTCTTCCAGCGACCCCCGTTTCACGATCACAGCGATCGGGTACAACACAGAGTTCCGCACATACGTCGGTAAGCTACATGTGCCATTTAGCGGTCAACCTCCATCAGCCCCCAGTGCAATTTCAGAACTCGCATAATCCCACTCAACTGGTCGAATCGGGTTATCGCATAGTTCAGCAGCCATTCGCGTAGGGCGTGTATCTCCTGCCGGGGGTGGAGGGCATACTCGCGAGCTGCAGACTCTTTCAGTGACAGGAGGACGTGGAATTTGACGTCGGGCTTTTCGGTGTGCTCTGGAAGGCAGTAGGGTAAGTTGAGCCATGGCAGCGTTATGAAGTTATGGACGGGCTGGAGTACCTAGGATGTATTTGCAAACCGGCAGCAAGTTCGGCGTGCTACGAAACTGGACCATGTTCTTCTCCGCTTGTATACGGCGATCTGGAACCTTTTTGACGACACATTTCCACATGGAGAGAAGGTCAGACATGGACTCCAATGAGTGGACTTCGGCCGTATTCCTCCAATGCTCTCTAATGCTGAGACTAACCTGAAAGTCCGCACAGGTCTGCTCGAAGTGAGCGCATATCGCCTGCAGGTCCATGTCTAACGAGACTTCGAGGGCCTGGTAGCCCGCGATAGGTGGTGTAGCGCCTAGCCTATTGGAGTTGGGTGGAAAGCCGGCTTGACTATCAAACGGCGACCAAGATGGCCGTTTACGATGTGTGACGATGGAGTGTTTCCCACCCCGTCGAAAGAATGTGTGGAAAGCGAGGCAGGTTCTCTGTCCGCGCCTTGTGGAAGGGGGACATCGCGGAGCATCGGAGGCTTTGCGTGCTTTTCCGCTTCGCAGATCTATGCGACAACCTCACCGGCTGTTACATGATGCGCATGATCGAGTCCACGGACACCACCCTGGGGCATATATTGACTTTCTCAGGGACAGCCTGGGTACGCATTCTGCTGTAAAAGTCAGTCTACGTATTCCTCGTTATATTTAGAAGCAAGTGCGGTATCGTTTCGAAATCTACATCCTTATTCCCCACCCTGTTAGACCCACTGCGCCTTTCCCCCGGCCCGCGGCCCCTCGTCCAGATATATGATTACTCCTTCCCAAGTCGTATGCGGCTTCTCATGCGTCGCCACGTCGTTCTTCTCGCCAGATTTGCAGCCATCGTCCACTTTCCGGAGAGAAAAGCCGCTGCCTTGTCCACCGTTTGCATACGCTGTCCTACCGACCTATCGACACTCCGATTGGGCAGCAAAGGAATGCGGCACGACATTTGGGATCTCCCTGAGGCGGCCCATTTTATGGACTCAGTCCTGCACGACAGCCCTCGCAGTACAGTTGATGCATTGGCGGAAAGCCCCAACTCCTACTTCAGCTAACTTTTTGCGCTGTGACTTGTAATCGCCAGTCCTTCCATCAACGACGTACGCACGTTCTCGGATATGGCGAGTGTTCTATGAATAGGGGGCGAGAATTGGCGAGAGGAAAAATACTTGCGCTCACCATAAGTAGAGTCGCCCAGCAAACTGGAAACGTATGGATAGTATCAAGCCGCTCACACTGCAGGTGTTGACGATTGGTGGGCTTGCAGTCTTGAATGGCAAGCTCATCAAACGCAATCACGCAGCGCCTTGCGCGACAGCAGCTGTGACGCCGGCGGCCCTCCCTCAAAGCAGCGGCAAGGCAGCCCCCAATGCAGTCAGCCTCAAGCAAGTCCCAGTTGTGGTTGAGGTTTTGAGACGAAAACGGCGACGGCGACAGCAACAACGGCAACACGGCAATCCGTGCGAAAGGGTGGGAGTCGCGAACAGCAAAGGAAAAGCTTAAAATCAAATAAGAAGCCCTTGGAGTCCCCCACGTGACAGCGCTTTCCAGTCGCTCCTAGTGTGAATTTGGTCGTCGCTCGAATTGACGGGCTCTCGCTCTTGGATTCACCCACGACAGTCCATTTGCCCCATCTTTTACGGAGCGGACTCATCCAGTATTCACAATGGCCAAGGTCTCGACAAACGGTGCGTAGAGGTGGGGAAAGAGGCGAGCGCTCAAATGGGTCGGAGGGATGGATGGATGGATGGATGCACGAGGGGTGAGGTCGGATGGATAGGTGGTGGAATGCAGGAATGGGCATTGCATGTGAAAGCACATAAATGGTCGTCGAACGCGGAACTGGACAGCTGCGGAGGTAGATAGGTGGAGGAGACTCTCAAGGGTGAGAACGCGGGACCGGACGGCAGATACCGCAGAGGGAACGGCTCTTTGCGGAATTGAGCATTCGCAGGACATGGGTACTTATATTCCTGTATGTTCTTCCTCCAGTTTCTTCCAGCCGCCGCAAGAGCCGCAAGGCGCACTTCTCTGCGCCTTCGGACCTCAGGCGCAAGATCATGTCGGCTCCCCTCGACAAGGAGTTGCGTGAGAAGCACAACGTACGTTAAACATCCAACAAGGTTTCCCCTTTTTGCAAAACCACGATCCTTGATGGAAAGCCCCCCTGTCCTCGTTGCAACCCTCCATGCCTCTATGCATGAAGGGGGTTGCAGCGTCCGACCAGGGTGAGGGTTGGGCATATATTGGAAAAAACCAAAAACGAGACATTGGGCCAACCATGTTCCCATTTTTTTCCAGTGCCGCTCCATCCCCATCCGCAAGGACGACGAGGTCAAGATTGTCCGCGGTACCTTTGCTGGCCGTGAGGGCAAGGTCACCACTGTCTACCGTAAGAAGTGGTGCATCCACATCGAGAAGGTGACCCGTGACAAGATGAACGGTACGTTGGTTTATTCTGAGTTTGCGGATCGTCAATCAATTTCGTAAACTAACCTCTGCATTTTTTTCTCCTTCAACAGGTGTCTCCATTCAGATCCCCATCCACCCCTCCAAGGTCGTGATCACCAAGATCAAGCTCGACAAGGACCGTAAGGAACTTTTGGAGCGTAAGGCTGCTGGCCGCAAGGTCGTCAAGGCCGAGGTTCGTACTTTTGTCTCATTTAACGATATTCCGCCCTCATACTGACTCCTTGTCCGTCCTTCCAGTAAACTTGTAAATGATGCCAGTCAACATATATAGGTTTTCCGCTACTGTGTGGGTTCTTGCATATCTACGATCAATACGGATTGACAATGCTCCTCACGAATTTCGAATGGACCCTCACTTGTTTCGCTGTGACATTTGCTGTGGTTGGAGCTGGAATCAGCTGCGACGACGCCTTGGGGGATGCATGCGGAGGACACAATGCGCGGTTTGCGGGGCGGGGACTGGTGCCCGGAGGCTAGGCACGGCAGCTATCGAAATTAGGTGCATGCGGAGTCGTTCGACGATCGTGGATGAGTGATGCGAAACGTCGGAAGGTTTTGGGGCGTTCTCGTTGGAGACTGGAGCTGTTCGGGATACTGGGGAAGTTTTAGGCCCGCTTTACGTGAGAACAGCGGCCCGGAGAAGCCCCGAGACACCCTGCCCATGGCGAGCAGCTCGACACATTCTGATGTGGGTGGGACCCAATGTGTGACTTGCGGCGCGGTGGGTTCTGCCAGAGCGGTGTGCAGAAGCGTTGGCAGCGGTGGTGAGAGTGCGATGTCGTTGGGCTTCGTATTGGGGGTGTCAAGGGGTCAGGGGGTCTAGCGTCCAAACAGCGGTTGTTGCATCTTGCGTGTATGATATGCTGTCCATTCCTTGCCGCCCTAACCTGCCGCAACTGAAATACATTTGATTTTCAGTATGGGTGAAATTGTATGTACCAGCGGGCGGGGAAAACATCAACGCGATGACACAGCGGTAAGGTCCAAGGATAAGGATAAGCGAATCACGCGAAACAAATGCACACCCGTTTTCCCTGTTTTTTCGCACTGGGCATTCGCACCCTCCAACGTGTTCATTCTCTGACACAACCCGACTACCACTTCCACGCCTCCCGACCCCTTTTCCGTTCCGCAGGCGGACGCTAACTCGCTCTCACACCGCTCTCTTCTCTGTCACCCCGCCCGCTCCTCCACCGCCATGCCTATCCTCGGTTGTGCCATTCTGCCTCATTCGGTAGGGCCCTCCTTTTTACCACTAGCAGCTTATTCATCCTTGCAAACCTCGTCCAAACCATAACCGACCCTCCCTTTACTCCTCCCCCCCCACAGCAAATGGTCCTAGACCCAACCCTCCCCAACTGTCCCGAGGGCATCCTAGAAGTGCATGAAGGTTGCAAAGCCGTCGGGGAGGTTGTGGCGGCGTGGGAGCCGGAGCTTATTGTGTTTTTGACGCCGCATGGGATTAGTGTGAGTAGTTGGGGTGCGAGTCTGGGAGTGCGTTTGGATGAGGGGCTGATTGAGCTTTTTTTTGCTCGTCTAGGCGCCGAGGAGTCCACGGCCAGGTATGCTTCGGAGGAGGTACATGGGGAAGTGAAGGAACGACCAAGAATGGTGGACTCACCGTCGCCTCGATGTATCACGTAGGAATCTACCTAACGCCATCAGCGACGGGGAAGATTGATCAAGGGGATGAGAGTGGCAATGCGGCGGGATCCGCAAAGCCCGAGGATGCGATAGTGTATGAACTCGCGATACAGATCGACAACGACCTGGCCACGGGGTTTCTGAACCATTTGGGGTCGCAGGGCATTGCGTGAGTATCCCATCTCCCGCCCCTCTCTTTTGCGCGGAGTAAGCGGACTCGATACTGATCAGGACTTGGATTCGGCAACAGCTGCGTAAAAATAACCGGCACCGAAGCCCCCCTCGGCCCCTCCGAACTAATCCCCCTCTGGTTCCTCCGCCGCGTCGCCATGCTCCCCTTCGCCCCAAAATACCTCCTCCTCTCCCTCCCCGGCCCCGTCGGCGGCACCTCCCTGCACCGGTCACCTTCCTCACAGGACCGCGTGCCCGACATGCTCTCTTACGGCAACCACCTGTGGAAATACCTGAGTTGGGTGAACAAGAAGGTCGCCGTGGTGGCAAGCGCGGATTTGAGCCATACGCATGCGACGAGGTGTAGGGATAAGCGGTTTCTGCCGGATCCGGAGTGGGGAATGCCGGTTTCGGATGCTGCGGCGGTTTTTGATGGGATTGTTGAAAAGTACGTCTTGCATCATAACCCCTCTCCGTGAATCCTTCTCCCCGTGCTAACCCAGTGATCTCTCTCGCCACACAGATGGGTCTCAACCCTAACCGCCGACTTCCTCCTCCGCGACGCCGCGGCCCTTGTCCGCTCCGCCATCTCCTGCGGCTTCGACGCCTTCGTCGTCCTGCAAGCGCTCATTGAAAAAGAGGGCAAACACCGCTTCTCGTCGCATATCTTCGCCCGCCATCGGCCCACGTATGTCGGGTTGATTGCGGCGGTCATGCAGGTGGATAAACGGGTACCGAATCCGGAGTTTACGTATCGGCCGCCAGGGGTGGTGGATGAGTGATGACGGGATGGTGACTTTTTTTGGGGACTGGGAGCTAGACACTGGTTGTCGTGCTCTCTTTTTGGACGTTTTTGGAGGACAGAATTGTTTTGCCCGCTGCATCCTATTTATCATACGTAATGCTTTCACATATATACACATCATCATGCATTTTAGCATCCCACTTTCGCATACGCATTGAGGCGAAGGCAGAGTGACTGCAGTGCCAAGATAGGAAAACGCCGGCGGGGTACGTGCTTAGGCCCAAGGGTTGTAAATAGCAATAGGGGCGGCCGGAGCGCGATCTCGCCGATTTCTTCCCCACCGGGAGCGGTCCACGGGGTCTGCTACGTCCCCATCGGGCGCATCACCACCCAGTCCAAAGAACGCCTCCAGTCTCGCTCCCTTCGACGCTCCCTGCACCAATCCATACCGCTGGACATGGCTCCGTCTCGTGAACTGCGCATACCACCCCTGTCGAAGCCGGACTGCGTATTCTAGCGCGTGATGTTGTCCCATATCGCCCTGGGGAACGTCGGGTAAAGGTGGAGGCGACGACCAGGAGTGACCGTGGTCCTCTTCATGCATCAATGTGATGTGCACGGGGGCACGGCCAGGCTCTGTGAAATCGTATTTGTCGTCCCAGGATTGGAAGAAGACTCGGTCTGGAAACGAAAGAGAGAGAGAGAGAGAGTCAGGAACGTCCCACCCCGCCAGACCCGTAGTCCCCCCAAAAGAGAAAAAGAAAAATCTTTGGTAAAAAACAGGAACGGAATTGAGCAATAGTTACATCGCTTATCGACCCAAAAGCAAATCTCCCCCACGCTTGCATTCCCACACAGCGGACACGTCCGCCGATGATCGGCCGTCATCGCCACCCGCCGATCGCTCGACCCGCCGTTCGCGGCGTCCAGAGTTGGCGCGTCGTCTAGCGTGCAGAGGACAGGGCCGGGGTAGATTGGCCGCGACTCGATGCTGACGGCTCCCGAAGCTCGCACGGTCAGGAGATGCAGGTCGGAGGTGTCGGCGGTGCGGTGGTGGACGAAATAGGTTGTTTTGCGGACACATAGCGGTAGCGGTAGCGACGGCGGCGGCGGGTGCTTTGTCACACTGGTAGGAATACCCCCCGCACTGTATTCTTTCTCCACCTCCTCGTCATCCAGCACGATCCCGATTTCAAACACGTCGAGTCCACCCACGGGCATCGAGAGGAAGAAGTCCACCGTCAGCGTCTCCTCCTCCTTTTCGAGCAGCAGTTTGCCGAACCCGGGACACTTCAGCGATGACCGCCACCGTTTGCTCACGCGGGTGAGACGGAGGACGTCGAAGAGAGTTAGATGTTGGGCTATCTGGGGGAAGAGTTCTTCGGGGAGCCAGTCAAGGGACGGCTTGGGTCGACGTTTTCGGGGGCGGGGTGAGGAGGTCATGGGGTCTGCTCGATCCCAATGTGGCACGGGGGAGGTAGTCACAGCGATGTCTCCTTCCAACTCTCGTCGGCGATGCTAGAAGCAGCGGGCTGGCTGTAGGAGGCTAGGAGCAGAGGGGTCTTGACAATTCAGCCGGCGGGATGCTGGCGGGGGATGTGAAAATGCTTGCGTCAAAAAGTCACCCCTCTTCCAGCGCTTTCAACTCTTCAAACCATCTGGGACTCGCCCACACTCCACACTCCACGGCCATCCACCATGCCACGGCCCCTACCAGACCTCCCCTTCTCCCTCTCGTCCTCCTGGACAGCCTACCCGCGCGCCATCGCTCTCCTCAGCGGCACCAAACCACCAGAGAAGGGTGCCCGGCTGCGCGAGCTGGACGCGTGGATGCATGCAGAGTTGGGCGCGGCGATGAGGGGCCGCGGGTCGATAACGAAGGATGAATTGGTGCGTTTGAGGTGGGTGGCGGGGAGGAAGGAGGGGGCTTCTGACCATCGCGGAATATGGGACTCATGGACGTTGGGTATCCGCTCTGATTTTGCGCATTCGTTTGTGGCTGGTAGTTGAAGGTTTTGGAGTGGAAATTACTGGTATGTTACGGAGACTATATCATTCGATGGTCTTTTGCTACATATTCACAGATGTTTACAACTTCTCTGGAGGTATCCAGAGAGGCAAAAACCGCCCCTTCCTCCCCGCCCAAGTCCGCGCCAACCCCCCGGCCCTGGTCGAACAGGCCTCCAAGGCAGCGTTTGAGAAACTATCGAGTTCAACGACCGGCAAAGAGGGTGAAAAAGCCGAACCAGATCAGCGTCACATACTCGATGCGTTGAAAGAGCTTTGTGTGCTGAAAGGTGTGGGGCCCGCGACGGCGTCTGGTACGAGTACTATTTCCCGGGATACCTAGCATGTCACCGGCCGGATGCTAACACCCCGGCCTCCAAGCGATTTTGACCGCCCACACCCCCTCCATCCCCTTCATGTCCGACGAATCCCTCACGACCTTCCTCTACCCGCCCCCCGCCAAAATCGCATACACGCACGCGGCGTACGTGGCTTTGCTCCCCGCGTTGTCGGATATGGCTGTCGATTTGAATGAAGGGGAGGGCCAGTGGACAGCGGGGAAGGTGGAGAGGGCTGTGTGGGCTGGGTGTGTGCTTAGAGATCTGGGTGGGGATGGAGATGTGGAGGGAGAGGGAGAGGGAGAGGGGCAGGGCGGGGGGAAAGGCAACAAGAAACGCGGGGCGGAAACGGAAACCGTACAGCCGAAGGACGATGAAGGGTCGGCAGGAAAGTCGGTCGCGAGCGGGAGGCCGAAACGGGCACGAACGGCCGCCAAGTAGGTCGGAGTATATAGATAGCCCCATGGGAGTGTAACAGCGAGTGTGACGAGAGCGAAGTGTATACGCAAGTGATCGACTACATATCTATATTTTTACGAAGGTGATTGCATATCAAAGAGGGACTGTGGACCTAGAGATGGTAGGGGAAGGGAGAGATCTGACCGGCCGTGGCGGCGGTTTGATGGCTCGTTACGTGGCGGGGTGGCCTTCACCGCACTGCAAATGCAAAAAGACAGAGCGGGGAGCCCAATGAGGATCACGATACGATGTAGTGGAAAGACAGAGAAAGGTGAATTACGGGAAGATAAAGGAGTGGACGGGAAGTAGCACCGGATTATCCGAAGAGGGCTCTCACTCCCCTGAAGAACTTACTCAGCAACATCCACCCTCGCCTGACTCCCAGCCTTCTTAAACAACGGCCTCGCATTCCCATTCCCACCTCCACCCTCCTCAGCCTGTTTCGGCCCCATCGCCAGCACATCCGAGCTCGGTGCTCTGACGCTCACACTCCTAACGACCCCATCCGCCTTCTCCGCGTTCGTCAACGCTCTCGCGCTTGTGTTGAAGCCTGTCCGCGAGGTGTTGGCGCCGCTCAGCTGCTCCCTGTGCGACGATGCGGCGGCGTTGACGGGCGCGGCGCCGAAGATGGCGAGCACGATGATGGCGGATTCGAACATGTTTTCGAGGAGGAGCATGAGGGAGACGTGGAGGCAGGAGACGGAGTTTATAGTGGCGGATTCTGGAGGAGTAGTCAGACGGAGTTTGTTAATTCACTTGGAGATTCATGGTGAGGGATCCGACGGAAACTTACTACGCAACGGATACAAAATCGCTAACTGACTAATCGCGATACAAATAGTCAACGCCGTCATAATATCATTCAACCGCTTCAAAGCCCTCAGCACGCTCCCCCGCTGGCCGCCCGCAGTGACAAACGTCGTTTGCGGGATGTTCCACGAGAAACTGACGCAGCCGCCGATGATGTACGTCAACACCGGAACGAACGTGAGGCCAAAGAAGAGATACGAGAACTCGGTTGGGTATACGGGCGAGTTTTTGACCTCTGTGTATGCGTTGTAGGCGAATCCGATGCCGAAGATGGCTATGCAGACGGTGGCGGTTGTGCGGAAGAGCTGTTGTCGGTGAGGGATTAGGATGACGTTGCTGGCGCGGTAGACCCCTGTTAAGCATGTTGAGAACTACCGTTTGTAGGAATGAAGATGGAGTAAGTTTTAATTCCTAAATCCATCGCATTGAAGGAGCCAACATAGATCGTGCGCCGACACAAGATCCAAACTCACCAACATGAAAATAAACCCCGTCAACCCCAAATTATCCGTCACCCTTATCGTCGCCGGATCCCTCACGCCCGTACACGCAAACGCAATAGCCGACGCAAACACCAAATTCGCCAAACTCGCAAACAACATCGTCACCCCCCTCCCATTCACCATCTTCCTCAACCGCGACGCCGAAAGCACCAGATCCAGGATAATGATCGGATACGTTATCCCGATGATGATCGCCGCCGGGCCCGATTCGTGGATCGTGAAGGCCGCCATCTCCCCGCCCCAGGTTGAGAGTGAGGTCGAACAGAACTCGAGTGCTTCGGGTAGGCCGCCGGTGGGGTTTTGGGTCATGTAGCCGACGACGCAGGATTGGAAGAGGGCCATGGAGGGTTGCGGGGGCGGGCGGCCGGGTACCTGTGTGTCGGACATGGCGAAAGAGTCTTCCTGAGGGCAAAAACCTTGATTGCGCTCTTGAGAGAAAAAACGGGTTGTCCTCCGCGAGTGCTATATGAATCGATGTTCCTGGTCGCCTGCTGTCCTTCCTCGCGACGGAATCAAGTACCCTCCAAAATGTCACCCTTCGATATTCCCCCTGTCCTTTTTTGAGCTTTCAAGTGCCGTGCTTCCCCACTTCTAGGAAACCGGTGTCTCCATCCGTTCCCCAACAACAGGAAGCATAGCGTAACGAAAGAAGCTTAAGTGTAAATGACCAAACTGTGACAAACTTCCCCAGAGGAAGATGACTAAAGATATTCTGAGGGAAGCACTCTATTGTTGGCTGAGGTTTCGGAACCGAATGGCCGTCGTCTGGGAAAAGTGGCATACGGGTTCTGCTGGATCCGGGGAATTTGGGAATGCAAGAGATGCGAGTCGTCTACCATATTGTGGACCAACCGTCTTCCTCAGCTGATGATGCCCGAGCGGTGCTGCGACGGTGAAGGGGCGACTCTCCACGCGGTGTTGCCGCCTCGAGGGGCATGCTGATTGCGTCCGTCTTGGGTCTCATCTCCCCCTGCATCTCACCCATTGTGCGGAGTTCACGACGACGCGTTGTCGGTCTTCCTCGACTCACACCGGAACGCCAGCAATACAAGCAGGAGACGGCGGATTACGCGGATTATCGATGGCGAAGTCTATCTCGGACAGATAGGTTTACAGGCTTGGATAGTCAATATTTAAGATGGAGAAATACATATCAACGAGCGTCAGGGATCAGTTCTAACTGAAATATGCAGTCTACAACGACAAGAAATCCTCAAGTTTTGATGAAAGGAGGCAATGCAAACTTCACAGGGTCAAACGCCGCCATCGTCACCATCACCTCAGTAGGCTCAACCACTTCTCCCTCCTGAGCACTCTCCACCTTTTTACCATCTTCATAGATCTTCAACATATTCGGATCCGGAATCCACACCACATGCATCCCGGCGGTCCTTGCCGCCTCGACCCCGGCCCAAGCGTCCTCAAAAACCAAACACTTCTCGGACGGCGGGTCGCCAATCTTCCGCTTAGCGGTCAGGAAAATGTCCGGAGCCGGCTTGCCGCGAGCGACATCCCCGTCGTCGCCGCACGTCACGCTGTCGAAGAGGGCGAAGAGCTCCTGGTGGCGAGCGGTTTTCAGCTCGTATTTCGCGCGCGTGGAGGAGGTGGCGACAGCGATGGGGATGTTGTGCGCTTTGAGATGCTTGATTAGGGAGGCTACGCCGGGGAGGACCTCGCATGAGGACCACATTTTGGCTTGCTTCTCTGTGAGGGTGTTGATGTACTCGTCCACCGTGAGGGGGAGGTTCAGGGCCTCTACTACGATTTGTGCTGACTGTCCATCGGATGTGAGATCAGTGGTCTGTGCCAGCATAAGACGCAACGGCAGCCTCTCACCTCAACTGCCGTCCGTCCCATCAGCTGACTCTTCAACTCCCACGTAAAGCGGGTGCCCGGCACACACTCGTCTAACACTTTCTGCGTTGCTTCCGTGTAGATTCGCTCCGTATCCAGCAGTAGCCCGTCCTATAGGTGAAATCAGAGATAGGAATACATTTCCGCTCCAAACAGCATCCTTCGTCTTTCGTAACTTGCCATATCAAAAATGCAGTGCGTGATGGTGACCGTCATTGTGACCTTCGAGTTGAGGAAAAGGTTGGCGACTGGTGTGCTAACTTGGCGCGCGTAGCTGTGAATTCCGGATCTTGTACAGTATATGCACGACAGTCGATGGTGCTCCTCCACGACGAGCTGGTCGGAAGGCTCCAGGAGGGTTAATGTCGAGACTGTTCAAGCCAGAAAAAAGATCCGAATAAAATGGCACCTGACACACGCGCGCTGTTGAAAATGGAAATTGAGATCCCCGCCCTGTTCCCAGATTTAGACATTCAGGCCGTAAACATCGCCGCTCCAGTGACCGTCTCACATTGCCGAACCAGCGGAGGGCAGCGGAGGAAAGAGAGGAAAGAGCGGAGAACGGCCTTTGTATAACCAGCCTTGCTGCAGGTGGCCCCCCGTCAATCTGGCATACTTGCGAACTTATCCAGTCATGACTTCTACAGCAACGTCCCGTTTCTCGTTGGTGGAAGGCAGGGGACGTCCACGGAGCAGTACGTGGACAGCCGGCATGGCCAAGGTGAGAATAACACCCCACCTAGGCGCAATGACCGACAAGGAGGCCATGCTAAATCCCATTTTCATTCCACCAGCGTCTCTCCACCCTTTCCCTCCCGCTCACCCGCAAATCCTCAACCCAAACCTTCGCCCTCCCCACCGGCACAACCACCCTGCACGCCAACCAACTCACCCCGATATCCCCAACTCTCATAACCCACTTCGCCCACCAAATCCCCTCCTTCGACGCCCAAGTCGCGGCAGTCGAAGCCGACATCTTCGTCCTCGAAACCAAACTCCGCTGCGCCTCAGGCATGGACGCGCCCGGGCTCCGCGGCCAGATCCAGTTTGCGCGGCAGCAGTGGGATATTGCAAAATTGATTGCTGCGACGGTGCGGGCTGTCGGAGGTGCGGACGCGGGTGGAGAGTATGTGGGAGAGGGCAAGGTGGATTGGGAGATGTTGGGCATGGATTCTGGGGGAAGGAGGAAGCCGTTGGAGTTACCGGTGGGCGTGGCGGGGTTGAATGTGGTTGTGAGGGATCGGGCGAGGGATGGGTTGGTGACTGTGAGGTGGGAGTTGGTTTTGCAGCAGGATGTAGGGGTGAGGACGACGCATTTGGTGAGGGATTGTGATACGATTTTCAATTTGGGGTAAAGGATTGTTGACGGCAGTTGAAGGCGTAACTACACGGCGTATTTGACATTCTCCAGACTTGTACATATAAATACATCGCTTTAAGCCATGCTTCTACGCCTCCTATCTACGTCCGCACGCCATACGCCATACGCCATACGCCGCACCATTCACTCCCGACATCTAGCAGTAACAATAATCTCAATCCTCGCCCCCATCCCCAGTTTCGCAATCTGCATAACCGCCCTGGCCGGTTTATGCTCGCCAAACACTTCCGTCCAAACTTCATTGAAGCCTTCGAAATCTGCCAAATCCGTAAGGTACACCTACAAAAAAAACACATGTACAGTACATCAATCTGGGGACATACGGAAAACAGCAGTCCCTCCCTAGATTCTTACCTCACACCGCACAACCCCAGCCAACTCACACCCACACTCCTCCAAAATAGCGTTCACATTCTCAAACGTAACTCTCGTCTCCTCCCTAACGCCCCCGGGAACGATCGTGTCGCTGTTGGGCGGAAGTCCGACTTGGCCGGTGAGGAAGGCGAAGCCGCCGCTGACGATCGCGTGTGAGTAGGGGAGGGATGTGCCGAGGCGGGGTTTGGAGGCACGGGGGGAGTTGACGGCATGGAGGGACATTTTTGTTCTTTGAGGGTGGGGCGGGTGGTGGAAGGTGGAGGGTGGGGAGAGGGAGGGAGGTGGGTGGGTGGGGCATTTATATGCGAGGGGGTTGGATCTGGACGGACGACTCGGAGACAGACGCCCGGCCGTTGAACGCGTCGAAAGATGCACATTGCGGCACGTGTTTCTTAGGTTCCTTATCACGGTCCATCCATCATCCATGAGAACGCCCGTGGGGACAGAGGGCTGGCTATCAGATTCCATTCTGACCTTCTCTGGCCGATGAATTGAGGTGTGAGGATGATGAAGTACACCACCAGCGCCTGCTCTGCTAGCAGTCCGCACACTGAGTCCTGGGAATCTGGCTAGGATGTCGAGAGACACTTGGAAAAGTAGAAGCGGAGAGAGACGCGCCTAGTCATGCGTGGCCTGAGACTCCGCTCGCCCAGGCTCTCCGTCCTACCGAAGACAGAACACATCCCAGCTCGAACGTGCATATGCATTCCTTTCTTTCGTGAGATGGCTCTTAGGTAGTGTAGGAGATAGCGAGTATTCGATCCAAGCTGCGAGTCCGGGTATCATCCCTCACATATACTCGCCATATACATAAGTTCATGCAAAAATGACTATGCTACGCGCATGGCTTCTCAAAACTGCAGAAAGTCAGGGCCTGTTCACGGTGCTGCTATGTAGGCGTCTTCCCGGCTGCCCAGTCCTGTCGACGGTATGCGGTAATGATGAGCAGGTACGAACATCCCTGCCCCAAAGCAGTTGAAACGCAAAGGGCAGCCCAAACACCAATACATACCATCAAAACCGCATCCAACCTCCCATTCTCCACCCTCAACTCCCTCAACCGTCCCTCCACCTTCCCCTTCATCCCCACCAACCCCTCCACCCTCCTCACCATCGCCTCCAGCTCCGCCTTTGCCCGATTCTTCTCCGCCTCCAGCGCCTCGCACTCTGTCCCGTGCGCGGCGGCTTGCTCGCGGAGGAGGGTGGTGGTCTGCATCATCCGTGTGAGGGCGTCGTGGGCGGTGCGCGTTTGGGTTGTGAGGGTTGTGAGGGAGGTTGCTAGTTTTGTGCCAGGGAGTTGGGGTTGTTGGGAGGAGGGTTGCGGTTGCAAGGAGGAAGGGCCGCCAGGGGAAGGGCCGCTTTCGGTGACGGAGGGTAAGGGGAGGGGTTTGGATATGGTGTTAATTCCGCTGTTGCTGGTTGAGTTTTTAGAGGTGGGGCTGGGGCGGGATTTAGGGTCAGTTGGTGGGCGGGAGGATTGTGGTGGGTCTGACATCTTGCAGGAAGGTGTTGGGGATGTGTGTTTGTGGGTGGTTGAAGGTCCCCCACTCGCTTATCTGGACTTGAGTATCTGCTTGAGGTTGTTGAATCGTTTGTATGAGGCCCCACGATCAGATGGCGAGAAGCAGGTAAACTTCTTTCCCACGAAAAAGGGTCTTCTTCAAATGGGGCAATATGACGGGCATGGTCGTCGGAGTCGATCTCGATGTCGATAGGGGGACGAAGAACGCGTGGGTCATGAATGACCGCGCTGTCAAAACGAAGGCTCTCTACTCTCCACCAACCAATCCATCCTGAACAGACTTCTGCAGAAAGTGCAACCTCCTCAATCGTACATTCCTCCTCTGCCAAGTTTTACGTGCAGCACAAAATCCACAAGCAGTAGAGTAAGTAGCCCCAAAAGCTAACTTCACCACCCCATTGCGCCGTCCCAACATCACCCCGTTTTCGACAGCTTTCCGGCACCCCTCCATCTCACAGCAACCCTACCACATATGCCAGCAGAGACGTACGGCAAACGCTACCTCACCCGCTCTGAGTCCATGGCCCTGCGAAACCTGTCGCCTAACAGCAGCGAAGGCGCCACTTCCGCTAGGCAATCTTACGGCGGAGGGGCCGTGGCTCCTGTCGATATTAACGAAGAGCTGGAGAAAGGGCAACTGGAGCGGGACGGGACGGATGAAGAGATGCCGGAAGAACAACAGGACGAGGAGTACCACCACGACGAAGAAACCACCTCCGAAGAGCATCCACCTCGACCCACCCTCACCACCGCCGACTTCTTCCCTCCCGGCGCCCACATCCTGAACCGCACGATCCACCTCGAGTTCCCCGACGACGTCTGGGTCGACAGCTCAATGATCTTCACCCAAAGCCCATACAACGACGAAGAAGTCATTATGCACGTCATGCTCCCACTGACGTTCGACGGCGTCCCTGAACCGGAGGAATGCGCTTGGCCGGGATGCGAGGAGGCTACGGCTACCCCGGACGATCATAACCTTCTTGTGTCGAGGGAGGGGGTGAAGGTTCGCGTGTTGGTTCCGACGGATGACAATGGGTGGGAGGGGCCGGATGAGGAGTTGTTGGAGACGTTGAATGAGTTGCGCCGGCCGGTGCCTGCACTCGCAGAGCGATGATGGAACTCCCATCTGATGCAAGAGTATCAAAAGCTTCACTCATCAAAGTACTTACAACAAAGGATTCGAAAAGGGGGATATACAGGAATCCCAGCAAGCACTTACAAACGCTTCCAAAATACCTACGTCGGCTGAAAAAGCCGCAGCAACAATACCCAAAACCCCACCTTAGTCCTCCTGCCACTCCCCATCGTACATATCACTCACAAACTCTTCGTGGGCAAAGTCCTCATCCTATCGAAATAACACCCCATTGTAGTCTTAGCATTCCATGTATAGCGTTCTCCACATTTGTACATTTTGCCCTTCAATAAACCCAAACTTACGTCGTAGTTCCCATCCTCCAAATTCTGCGGTACAGGCACATGCGCATCCCTCAGATCCTGGGCAGACGGCAACTCACCCTCCGGTTCGGTTGCTGCTGGTGGTGGAGGTGTTTGGCGTTTGCGGGCCGGTTCGGGGCTGTCGGAGAGTGGTGGTGCGGCGAAGAGGATGTCTGGTTCCGTGGTTTTGTCTGGTGTTGCCAATGCCGCGATAGAGTCGGAGGTGGCCGCGTGTGCTGGTGCCGTGACCACAGTTGTCCCGAGCATCCTTTCCGTTGCCTCAACGTCTGCGAGACTTTCCACATGTGTTGCCATCTTGGATTCTAGTTCGGCTAGCGGGAGTGTTTGCAGGAGATGCACTTGGTAAAAGAACCGTTGCCAGAACTGGGGTTCTTTTATCCTGTGGAATGGGCAAGAACAGGTTAGAGTTTCGGACGGTGGGAGGGGAGTGCCGATTTGGGTGGTCGCACTTTCTGGGGACTAAACGGAATCGCGTCCGTCCTAGTTCTTCATCAAGTTTCAGGAGTTCCATGATTACCGGGTAGGAGGCTTCTAGGTCAAAGTCGAATGGGACGTCGGATGGTACCTCTTCAAGGAAGATGGCTGGTTGCTGTAAAGTGGGGCGGGGAGTTGTTAGACTCGCCCATCTTTATTCCCCAATCCGCACTTCCAGTATTATCAACCAACCTTGGACAAAGCCTGCACAGCCCGTCTCAGCAAATCCGCATCCTCCGCTCCATCCCACGGTAACCGCACCCCCTCCTCCACCCGCGCCTCATCCCCACCAACCTCCTTCTCCTCCCCTCCCGCCGCAGTTGCACCCTCCCCTCCCACCAACACCTCCGCACTCAACTCCTTAACAATCTCCCCCGGTATCGCCACCGCCTTCGTCAACAACCCCTTCAGAAAGTTCGACGTCTGCGCCGGCGTAGCGACGACGACGTCGGGCAAAAGCGCAACCTCTTCTTTTGGTTCGGTGAAGACCCCGCCATCTTTTTCTCTGCGGGAGGAGAGGAAGTTCTTTTGTTCGGTTTCGAAGGACGTGGCGGCGTCTGCCAGGCTCTCTTTGAGGGTTTTCGCGTAACTGTTGAAGCGGGAGAGCATTTTGCGGGAGGTTTTGAGGGAATACGTATGGAGAACGGATGTTGCAGATACCGCCTAGACGTGAGCTGTTACTCCTACGACGACGAGGGCGGGATGGGTGTCTTGTACGGAGCGTGATCTACTGTATATAGCCCCGATGCTGCCGATTGCCCAGCGGGGATGTTGAGGAAACATGTTCCCACGCGCCGTCCGAATTGCGGGCAGAAGCGTGAAGGGCGTGACTGGACCACGGCCGGCCGCATAAAACAGGCCCTCCATCGGCGCTCTCCAATTGAACCTTCGTCGTTCGACAGACAGCTCAAGCCGTGATCACGCCGCCAGATGGGTAGACACACTCTTAACAACCTTCCGCCCCAGACATCCCTCGTCTTGTCAGAGCCCGATACCCCAAAACTCAATACAAAAAACAACCTCAACACACTCTACCAGCCCCAATTTTCCCACGAAACTCTGGCAGCCGGCGACGACGGGCGGGTGGCCGACTCAGGCTCCTATTTCGTTCCACTGAACGGAACAGTGTCTCCAGCGTGTATGGCTGAGGTTGCAGGATAGCGCTTACCTTCTGGGAAAGGGGTTGGCACTTGGAAGTGTGGCGGGGCCGACGACACACAATTTCTAGCTCCGACAGTCGAACATGAGCGCTCCTCGCAGCAACGGGCGGAGCAAATATGGGAGGAAGGAACAACCGCAGGGTCATGGGCAAGGTGTGTTGAATAAGCGTCAGGTCACCAGGGGCAACTGTCTTGCTGAGAATGTTTACCCTAGGTGGTGGAAAAACCGGAGCCGGAGATGCGCTGCAGACCGCGTTGGCAGGAATGCTCCGTGGAGACCGAGATCCTTCTTACTCGAGGCGTATAGCAGCTGCCGATGACCTTCTGGCAATCCTCGACCCGTCGATGCATGGAAACGCCCTAGGTCTCCCATGTTATCCCGTCAATCAACCCCACGTCTTCAATGCATGCGCGAATAGCGTGGCTGACGCACTGGAAGCGATGCGGTACGCTGATGAGTCCGCATAGGGTGGGAGTGGAGAGAGGGTGAAAGCTGACGAAAGGGTTCTCAGATCTCCGAACGCATATAAACAGCGAGTTGCGAAATGTATTGCCGCCATGGGCGCCTGCCTGCATCTGGATGGCCGTCCGTTTGTCCGGTGGATCTTTGAACAGCTGCTTGGAATGGGCCAGAAACGGCTGTCAAGGGAAGCGGAGAGGGATCTGTGCAACTGGCTTCTCGTGGTTGTCCGTGACGTATGTGTGTCTTCTCCTGGAGAGTGACATCAGGGCTTTGTGATTGACGTTATTGCATGCAGTATGTGGAACGATTATCGGCATTGGGCGATTCAGCCGGCCATGCGGAAGAAACCATATCGCAGATCTTGGTGGACATGCAGACGTTTCTTGATATGATGGAGTCTGCCGACTTCCTGCCCAAATCACTGGACGTGTTCCAGATCATTGCGGAAACGTTTCCTGATGCGTTTTCTGTGTGCTTCAAGGTGCGGCTGGATATGAATGCATGCTGGAATGGTTGATGAGGTGTTCATCAAGTAAGAATTGTAGGACATCGTCGATCTTCTCGTGGGATGGAACATTGATCCGAGCCTTCCGAAAAATGTGTCGGCGCTCATCTCTGGTATGAGGTTCATGATCTCATGCACGATGCCTTTTCCGATTTTGGCTGAAGTATGGCTTTGCAGATACGCTGAAGAAGCTCTGGTTTTTTTGGGCTCAGCACATTACCTTCGCATTGGAGCTTGCCCGGCACCTCCTTTCTGACATCCAGGACACGGTGCAGCTCCGTTGCGAGCCTGGCGCCGCGGAAACAGCGTCGGCTCCTGACAAGGGGAGGAGTTTCCGAGTGCCGACTAACACCTTCATACTAACGCGGTTAGTCCATATTAGTCATCTACCATCAAGCGGCAGGAGAAACTAACCGCTTTGGTCCACCGTCATGCAGATGCTTCCAAACGATCCTCTACGTCATATCCTTTTCCGGATTTCCGAGCATGAACGCCGAGTGCCGCTTTGACCTGACGCAACACCCAGAAGCGTACGATTCCTACCTAAATGTCGTCGAATGGTGCCTGAATGTGATCCTGGCGGTTGGAACGACATTCGAAGACCGGGGATGGCTTTTACAAGGTTCGTATTTGACAGCCTTCAATCCGAATACTAGATGAGCAAAGTGGTGGCTGACAGCACGACATCCAGGAATGATCTTTGTAAAATTCCTTAGTAAAGCCCTGGAAAGAGATTTTCTGCCGTACCAGGACATCGCGGTGAAAATCCTAACACTCGACTCGACGTTGTTGGCCAATGAGTACGTGCAAGAGGGACATCGGATTGATGCGTCACAGAAGCATTTGGGAGACTGGCTGTGCAATTTGCGCGAGGTGAGAATTCGGGTATGTAGTTTTAGGTTTTTCATCGCTGCTTATGATTCAATCACGTAGGTCGTCAACTCCTGGCTCCCACACCTCTCACCCGCCCTCGCCGCGATGTTCTCGAAACCGTCCGAATCGGCCCTTCTTAGCCGGGTCCGCTTCCTATGTTTGCAGCATCGGGCTTGTAGCTCTGAGTTGCGGGAGCTTACGGTGAGGGTGCTGAAGGCGTATACCGAGCTGCACGATGGTAGCGGGATAAGGGAGCGGGAAAATGAGGTGCTCAAGGAGTATGTTTGGGAAGTTCGTGGTGTACATGGCAGCCTATTGCAATTTGTGAGGCTTGATCGAGGAGGAAATGAAAATGAGGGCAGCGATTTGAAATTCGTAGCAGACAACAAGACGTCGGTAGAAGAGAGTTTATCGGAACCACAACAGACCCTCAGAGGCATCCTGTCCAACCTGGACCCGTTGTCCCTACGAAATCTCCTTCTGTACGACATACACCTATGCACGGAGCTCGCCAGCCTTCTGAATAGCGACCACGCCGTCGAGGAAGTGCTTCGAACGATTCTCAACATTCTTGCAGACACAGCGCGGAAGGGGGGCGATGTCATTGGCTGGGCGTGTCTCATGAGGGGCCCGATCTTGTTGGCGGCGTATGAGATGGCGATGGAAGCGGGCGGGACGATTGACTCTGAGCAGAACGGCACGCGGATGAGTGACGAGGAGATGAGGAGTTTGACACCGCAGAGTGTAGTTTCACAGCTCGGGATCATTGCAATCGCGCTGGCGGAGATGGACATCGGCTACGATGAGAAGATTATTTGTCTGGAATGGCTTGAGAATCTGTTCACTGCCATGACGAAGGCCGGTGGAAATCCGTGGGATATCGTGGGATATCCGTGGGATATCCGTGGGAACGATACTGTGCAGGAAAGCGTGCACGCATGCGCCATCGTCCTGCAACAGGCGACCTGCGCGGAACCCGACCCGCAGATTCGTGTCGAGATGGCCTCCGTTTGGACCGCATACAATCGGTGGCTGGCAATATCCTACACCTCCGTGCCCGAAAAAGCATTCGACCTGCTTCGACAAGTGGTCGCCCATATGACGAACGATCTTGTCCCCGCTGTCAGAACAGCGTATCTACATCTCATGATGTTCATGCACCCGCTCGCCACGCTCACCACCCTTCATGACTCCGCCGAACCCTCACTATCGATCACAGCCGACCTGATGTCCCTCCCTCCGTCCGGTACGTTCCGCGCCCGCCATTTTCAGGTCGCGTGCGCCTTTCTCGGCGTCGGTGAAATCGATGACGAGGGTACCGCCACTGCGACGGGAAAATCAGATGAGGTGTGGATGGCGAGGCTGTATCATGCGTGTCAGGCGGGGATGTTTGCGGGAGAGTACGGGGGCGGAAAATTGCGATATGGTGCGGTAATAGGGAACAGGAAGGAACCAAGATTGTCGACTTTGATGTTTTGGGTATCGTGGGAGGCGGCGAGGTATTGCGTTTTGAGCCGGTTGCGGACGCCGTTTGGAGGGCCGTTGCAGACGTTCTCGACGATCGAAAACAGCTTGAAGCAGGAGATTAATAACGTCGTTGGAATCGAACGTTCCGATGACCGGGACAAGAGTGACAGCAAGAATCGCCTGGCAGAGAGCATCACCACCCTTCGCCACCACCTCCACCTAGTCGACCACCTCGAGATCCAGATCCGCAACGCCGCCGAAGGATCCCTCCAATGCGCGCCCACATCCAAAGCCTCCATCGCCTTCTTCCACGCCAACAAACGCACATGTGAAGACTGGTTCGTGCGGATACGCAAACATATGGTTGTTGCTGCGAGGATCGTGGGCGAGAAGAATATGATTGTTAAACAAGCTTTGTTGTATGTTGCTGAGAGCACAGGTGCACGGGCGGGTGGTGGGAAGGATAACAACCCAACTCCGACTTTGATTCCGGATATCGAATCGGTGCTTTTCGGCTTGGAGGACAGCCTGATCGAGTTGGGCGAGGTGGATACGCTTACGGGACTTGGGACGTGGCTTGATAGGTCGGGGTTGGTGAAGCCGCCGGTGGGACGAGATACGGTCGTTTTGCTCAAGCGGTCGGAGAGACCGAAACCACCGTCGAATGAGTATGTCACCTTTTCGTGGGCGCACGTCACGCCGTTGTTGGCAGAGGAGCGGTACGAGGCCGCGTTGCCGATCCTTGTCGCTGAACTCAACAAGCTGATCGACACTGAGCCGGTGCCCAGCGACGCCGCGATTGGGAACTTGCAGAAACATGTTGCGAAGTGTTATGCCGAGTTGCAGGATTGGAAGGGGTTGGATGCGTATCGCGAGGCAGTGCAGTGGAAGATAGATGGCCAGGGACGTGGGTTGGATGAGTGGGATGATGGCCTAAGGGCATTGAGTACCTGGACCACTAAGGTGGAAGGAGGTTGGTCTACTGAAACCAAGGCATACGCTGGGCCGGATGTGGGCAAGATCGTCGCGGAGGGCTTCCCTTCGGCAGTCCTTCAGGCCTGCCGTGTTGACCTTTGCGAGCGATTTCGTGCATGTGATTGGGGCGATCCGGAGAGAGCGACCGTGGGGAATACGGCTCTGAGGGATTGGGATACCGATTTGCGTCAAGCTATTGGGTTCCAGACCGGGGAGAGTTTGTCGATGCGATCTGAGTATATTGCGCAGATGCAACTGCTCTGTTCGGCTATTCCCCTGCTTGACGTCAACAACGGATCTGGGCTTTATGCCACGTTTGCGGACCCGAATATCCTTGATCAGAAGATCTCGAGCGCGAATGTGCTCAAGGCGGTTCGAGTCCTCGTGAACGGGCTCGACAGCCGGCGACGTCTGACGCCGACCGAGCAAGTACGCCAACAAGCCCAGCAAAACGTGGACTTTCTGATCGCCAAACACGCTCGAAAGACAGGAAACTTCCACCTTGCATCGAGGCTGTTTGTGTTTGGACCGCATCTGACGCCGCAATCCGGCGCTGTTGATATCTCGCTGCTGAAGCGGACCCTGGAGTCTGCGAAGCTGCATCATGCGCGAGGGGACCGTGGCGCCGCTATTACACTTATCTGCGACGGCCTGTCGAGTGCTGGCCCGAATATCGCAGACGTGGACGGCCGGTGCGAGACACTGTTGTGCAAGTACCTAACCTGCCTGTCAGACTGGATGCTGGACACCAGCGGTGACGACGGGAGACTGCACGACGTTCTCGACTCTGTCAGACCGTTCGAGCCGCCTGGGATCGAGTGGGGCATTCCTGCACGTAATATTGCCATTTCGGAGAAATTGTTGCAAAAGGCGATTGGATTGGCGCCGGGGAATCGGAAGGCGTGGTTGAAGTATGCTGATCATTTGTATAAGTCTGGGAGCGCGGATGGGGAACTGGGGCAGGCGGCGTCGAGGGCTGCGAAGGCTCTGTTGAGTGAGGTGGAGGGGAAGGTGAAGGAGGATGGGAATCATTCAAGTCTTCGGATGAAAGAGTATATGAAGGTAGGTAACGTCCCTTTTCACATGTCCGCTAGAACTTTCCTCACATTACCCATCTGGGCATTTCAGAAACTAGTTCCCATACTCACGAGCGAATTAGACGAAGCCCGAGGCACCTCTAAGCCATTGTCCGAGGAATCCTTGGAACATCGGATCCGGTCTGGCTGCCCGGCGCTTTCTGATAGAGCAATTGTGGAAGTGCATAGCGCTTGCGTGGCTTACAAGGAAGCGCTGGTGCGGAAGTACACTTTGGCGGCGGTGTCGTATTTCAAAGTGCTTGATCTTGGTTCCTCAGCACAAGAGCAGAAGGTAAGGAAATGCCCAGGACGAAAGTCAAAGCGATTCCTCGGGCTTACTCCTCCAATCACAGCAACGGGCAAGCGACACGATAACCATCACCCTCAGGATCCTGCGGCTGTTCCTCAAGTACGAGGATGGTCGAACCGAGCTGGTGCCTCACTTTCAGGCGTCACCCATCACGGCGTGGAGCCCCATCGTCCCGCAGCTCTACGCGCGTATCGGCCACCCGAGCTCGTTGGTACGGCAGACTATCGTGGATCTGCTTTGCCGGCTTGGGAAAACGTCACCGCATCTGATTGTATACCAAGCGCTTTTGGGGAACGACGACGAGGAAGACCGGTCCAATAATGTTGTTGCTGCGCGTAATGAGGAGGAGAACTCTGCTCTGAGGATTCTGCATAAGCTCCAAGCCAGTGCGCCAGCATCCCTTGTCGGGCAGGTCAAGAAGATCATCCGTGAGCTCAAGCGCCTAGCAGTATTGTGGGAGGAAACGTGGCTACACAAGCTGTCCCATGTCCAAACCGATGCATTGCGAAGACTCGATCGTGTGCAAGAGGAAATCAAGCGCGTTCGTGGGAGCCTCAACCTGTCCGAGGCGGACAAGGACCGGCTCATTCGTGATTACCACAGGACCATCCTTTCGCCGCTGATTGGTGGACTGGAAACGCTGGTGGCGGCTACGACGCCGAGTGGGGAGAGTACACCGCACGAGCTATGGTTTAGCAACACTTACGGACATCGCATTCGCGCCGCACTGGAATCGTTGAGCGATCCGCCGGATTTGACTGATATGAGGAAGGCTTGGATACCGTTTCAGCAGGTTGGTGTGGTTTCAACAGTGTGTTGATTTTTCTTTCGCTTCCTTTTAAACCCTTTGGTTCCGTTATAGATTTGCATTGATTTACATCGGGAACTCCATCGAACCAGACAACTGAAGCTAAAAAATGTGAGCCCCGCTCTCATGCGCTTCCGAAGGTCCAACGTGGCCATGCCAGGGCATCAAGATGCGAATGTCGTCATCCACGCCTTTGACGGCGACATTCAAATCTACCCTACCAAGACGAAACCAAAGAAGATCACGCTGATTGGATCTGATGGTGTCCGCTATCCTTACCTCTTCAAGGGCCTTGAAGATTTGCATCTGGACGAGCGAGTGCAGCAGTTACTCGGTGTAGTCAACCAACTGCTCGCCAGCGACAAACCTTCTCGAAAGCGTCAATTCCGGGCGCGAACTTACGCCGTCATACCTTGCGGCAAGCGATCGGGGATGATTCAATGGGTTGAAGGCGTTACCGCGCTCTTCACGCTTTATAAGAGATGGCAGCAACGCGATTACACGGCAAGATTACTGCAGGCCAAGGATCCAGAGAGCCGAGACGCCGTCGCCCCTCCTCTCCGTCCTCACGATCAGTTCTATGCAAAGATTGGCCCGGCTTTGCAGAGGCATGGCATCTCGCATAAGGCGCCTAGAAAAGAATGGCCCAACGCAGTACTTCACGAGGTGTTCCAGAAACTGCGACAGGAGACTCCCAATAATCTTCTGTCGAGAGAACTCTTCTGCTCGTCCCCGTCTCCCTTGGCATGGTGGGAGAAGACAAAATCCTTCGGACGCTCGACGGCGGTCATGTCCATGGTCGGATACATTATCGGACTCGGCGATCGGCATCTGGACAATGTGCTCTTCGATCAGCTCACTGGAGAGATCATTCACATCGACTACAATGTGTGTTTCGAGAACGGTCGCAAGCTGCGTGTGCCAGAAACAGTCCCGTTTCGGTTGACGCAGAACATGCATGCTGGGTTGGGACTGACTGGCACCGATGGGGTTTTTCGCGCTGCGTCAGAGCATACTTGTCGGGTCATGCGGAACAACCGCGAGACTTTGGTCACGCTGTTGGAGGCCTTTGTGTACGATCCGCTTGTCGACTGGACTGCGAGTGCTCTGCAGGATTTGGATCATCGTCAGACTGAGCTGAATGTCAACTTGGGGATACTCTCGTCCAGAATAGAGGAGAAGAGAGATGCTATTGACAGTAGCCTGCGTACTCTTCTTGGGAAATGCCAGGAGCTTCAGAGCGAGATCGCAGCACATCGTCCGACGGAGTCTGGGAATGAGGACGATCTCGTTTCGGCCAACATGACCATGACCGAGGAAGAACGCAATCTCGCATTGCATGGGCAGTTGGCTAGACGATATGACGACTGCGAGATTTGGAAAACGGAGCATTCGGCTGCTGTTCTTTCCCTGAAGGTGAGATCATGTGGCGTCCACAATATCAATGCATGTCATTTGCTAATCGATATCCTATCACCTGTCCACCGCTACGCAGACCTCGATGCTACAAGCATGGCGTACGGAACTCGCAAACCGCGATGTTGCTTCCATCTCTCCTCCAGTGGCGCCCGCTGCATTTTCGCTGGGAGCTGATGAGAATCACATGCTTCAGTGTGTCGAGTTCGATCAAGAGCTCTTCCGCATCGCTCAGGAAAGACTACCAGCTTACAGCACCAGTCTTGAGCATTTGCAGCTTTATCAAGCGCTGGTCGCGCCCGTGGCGGAGACGATGCTAGACCAAGATCACTTTTCCATATGGAGCCGACTTCTACAACCATTACTTGATCCAACGTGCCCGCAGCACTACTTTGACTTGGCATTCTCGCATGATTGCGAACCGAAGCCCATTGAACACACGAGGAAGACAGCTCTCGAAGCGATCATCAAAGCAACATGCACTGCCAAGAACGCCGAACTTCGTCATTCCATGGAGGCCTTACAGGCATTCCCTACCGCTTGGCAGCCTCTCATAATGATTGATAGTGTGGAAAGTCTGTCCACGTCGTTAGGAAACGATGCGCATGACGCAAAACAGCTCGTGGACTGCTTGATATTGACAGAGGTGGCCGCCCTTGGAAGACTTCTCTTCTCATGGATCAAACAGAGCGATGACGCCACCGCGGAAGAAGCCGTTCATGCGCGAATCATCGCCCGCCTAGCAGAAACGATGAGGAACGTCTATGGCAGCTTCTCTTTCGAGCCGA
This sequence comes from Fimicolochytrium jonesii, assembly GCF_025526975.1. Lineage (NCBI taxonomy): Eukaryota > Fungi > Chytridiomycota > Chytridiomycetes > Spizellomycetales > Powellomycetaceae > Fimicolochytrium > Fimicolochytrium jonesii. The sequence continues at coordinate 301,558 of NW_026515695.1, forward strand.
ATTATCTGCACGAAATGCATACGATGACGGGTTACTTGTCCGCCCTTGGGCTTAGGATTACTTTGGCACTCCAGGAAGAGAGCCTTCCTATCACGGGCGACTCTTTAGCTACGGAGTCGTTTCAGCATTACGCGGTCTTCTCCGACTCCATGCGAGCGATGAACTTGGACGTAACGGAAATGCTGGTGCCGGAGGTTATCATGGCGCTGACAAGAGAGAACAGGACCGTGATTGATGAGTTTGTGAACCGCCTTAGCGAACTGAGCCAAATGGTAGACGAGACGATGGATCAAGCTTCCTCTACCTTCCAGGCAGCGTCGAGTCACCTGGCACAAGGCTTTGAGGCCTTCCGCATCAAGTACGCATCCGATAAGTCGAGGGGTCCGTATGCCATACTCGCCGCTTTCGACAGACTCTTCAGGCCGGTGATGGACGCCATGAAAAATCTGGCGGCACAGAAAGAAATGTCAGGTTTCAACGTGGTCTTCAAGGTCTTGGCCGTCCAGCAGATTCTCTGCACTTTGGATCTCGTGCAAGGATGCATTGCATATTATCGTGGGTCTGAAATGGACGTAGACGACCCTTCGCACGAATGGGTTGCCAGTTTCGATTTCCGAGACATATTGCGAGAGAGTGAATGCTTCAACAACGTCAATGCACGCTTGAAGAAATATCTTAACCTCTGCATGCGGGAAATGTGCATGAAGCCAATGGCCAAGCTTTTTGGGAAAACGATAAAGCGCATCAGCCAAACCTCAGGGGTCAAGATTGGAGACTCGGCCAATTCAGCTGCGAGCGGGATCCCGTTCGTCGACACCGCTTTGAATTGTGTGGCCGCCATTCTTGACGCCGCCCCGGAGCATAAGGCTCGCTTGCCAAGTTTGTTGGACGCTTTCCATTATCACTGCTGGTTGTCTGCCCAAATTTCTTTGAGCACGGAGGTATGTTGAGTAAGCTGGACGAAATTATGATGTCCGATCGGTTTGGCTGATCCGCTTTGTTAGGCATCCTTGTACCTCAACAAGGCAGGAGCGAGATTCGAGCAACGAGAGCTTGCATTGTTTCGTTATCAGCTTCTGCATGAGACTGGATTGACATACCCGATGCGATCGTCTACAAACTCATTGCACACTAGTCCGAGGCCTCAGGTAAGTTCTCCCTTGTACGTAGTAGTCAGCAGATCGTCCTCTCATAACGAACTCTCTGTCCACTCTCAGGTTATCGAACGGATTCTGGAGGATGTGCCGAACCTTATTCAATTGCATAATGACTTAATAGCTTTGGAAGCTCACCACCAAGCTGTGGAGTCTGAATTGCGACCGCTCTTGGCGTGGGCACAAACAGAGCCTAGTCGGCAACAAGCCGCAGAGGCATTCATCGATCTCAGTCAGACAAGACATGGGCAGATCGCACGGAAATGCCAACGAGTCAAGACCTTGATAGACATGTGCAACACCATCGTTCATTTTGAAACCTTCCGAGTACCAAACCCAAGCACCCGAAGCATGGATGCGGAGATGCGGCGCTTCGTAAGAAGCTTGAACCATGCAAGGATGGGACACTCTCCTACCGTCGAAGAGCCATTTGCCTCTGACTTTATTCACAACATCTTCCGGGCAGCGTCGGATCTCCGAGCTGACTATGACCAAGCTGACGGCGAACTGCGAGATATCCATGGGCTGGTGGGAACCCTGATCAAGATGGCAAAGCATGTCACCACTGCTGGGGTTGCGCGAGAAGACTTTGAGGCGTATTTGGAGAAGTGGCGCGCAGTAGGTGCACACATCAACGAGATGGGCGCGGTCGCGAACAACGCGGACAAAAACCACGGTCGTTTGCCGTCGACAGCACCAGTTCTGGAATCGATCGTGAATGCGTTAGAGCAGTGTCACACGTCCGTCTTCGCCTTTGCTGCTCTGAAAGAGCTCGAGGAGGAAGATCAGCAGGATAACGGCGATCCCGATGCCCTCGAAGTAGGCGACATGAGCGCGATGCATGCCGTCGTTGATCCCCAGCACACCGAAGCGCAGGATATGGAAGCGATGGAGCAAGCCATGGGCCAGTTGCACATGGACCCGAATGAGGACGTGATGACGCAAGAGAAGCTGGATGAGGTCGAGACTTCGGTCTCGCCTGGTGCTCGGGATGAAGACCGTCAACCTCCTATGCGTCTGATCAACGAACCGGGTACCGACAATAGACGTGAACGTGCAGAGCACGGACCTCAGGACTACGTTCCAGACCCCGCGGACGAGCTTAGGGACGATGGGCCGCAGAAAGGAACGGGTGAAAAACGGAACGCGTATGCGATGAATGTCCTGCGTCGGATCAAAGCAAAACTTGCAGGCAGAGACAATCCTGGACAGACTACGATGTCTGTCCCTGATCAGGTCAAAATGGTGATCGAGGAAGCTGAGAGCGTCGACAACATCGCCCTTATGTATGAAGGGTGGATGGGCTGGATTTGAAGCAACGAGGAGGGCCGACCCTTCAAGTTAGCTCCATCATCGCTCAATTATCCCCATGTTGCCGTCGGACGAGACGTCTCAGCCCGATCGTCACCAAATGTCGGGGTTCACTGCGATTCAACCTCCAAGCGACCGGAAAGACCTCGGTATCTTCTGGAAACCATAACGCATAGATCCAGGACTTGGACGCGTCGTCCCGCACGGCAAGTGGCGCTGACCCACCGGAACGTTCGTCAAGCAACGTCCGGCCGCCCACACACGGACGCCAGCTTCTCTGAGCCTTCCCGCTCCGGCAGGCTCGGACGCAAATATCGCACATTGCTACTAAAACCGTCATCGCGATCTGCTCGCGACGTACATCCGATTTATGCCGACGCAAAGCAACCCGCGTCGCCTTGATCAACGGTTCAGGCGATCAGCTTCAGTTCGTACCGACTTTTCCTGACGCGACAAGCCCCGCGCTTAATATTCCTTTGCGGCCAGGTGCTGGCTTCATGATCCCGTCGTTACTTTTGCGCCTTTGTGGCATCCCGGCGTGCTTACTAGCACCGTAGGAAGTAAGCACCGTAGGAGGAGAATATCTGATTGGCCGAACATCAGATCGGTCATAAAACCCCTTCCCCTCATCATCTCAGTTGTGGGCATGTTACCTTCAACCATCTTTTACTTTACAAAAACCCATATCGACCAAATATGAGTGGCCAATGATCATAAAGCGAGAAACATGTAACAAAAATCGTCCATTTTTCATTTGCAAAAATTATGAAAGAGAACTCACAAACAACAAGCGGGGCGGGTATGTGAAGGGGAATGTGGATTCCCACAGATCGGGTTTGGGAGTTCAGCAGCCATGGGGGAGGTTCTCTATAATGGAAAAAAAAGGTATCGGAAAATCCCCAAATCCCCGCTCCTCTTTTCAAAACATATAATATCTCCTTTCCGAGTATATAACGGCGTGTGTGTGTTTCTTTCCCCCTCCGAGAGACTCAGACCCGCCAGCGTCACTAGAATGATTTATTTATAGGACGGTACAGCCTCCACCCTTGGGTTTGCGCGTGAAGGGGTTTTCTTCGGGTTTGAGGTTTGCGGTGAGGGGCTCCGGGGTTGCTGTGATGAATGACATCAGACTGGACGGAAGAGAGATAGGGGTGTATGAGTAGGTTGTGGGAATTGGTCATTGAGATGGATTGAGATGTGGGGACGTACGCTTTGGAGGCTTCCGAGACCTTGACGCGTGGCAACTCTTCGTCCAGCCGGAGGCGGTCGTTGAGCGCTGGCGTAAAATATGAGGGAGCATTTGATTAGGACAAGACATCAGGCAGGCGATGAAGTGGGATGTGAGAGCGTAGCTGGCGAATCCGTAGCTGCAGGCAGGCGGCCATGAAATCCCGGATGACCTTCCCCAGCGGCCCAGCGGCGAAACCGAGTCCCAACGCGGATCCCTCGCTGCTACGCCCCCTTCTCTTAAAGCATCGACCGTCCTTCGCCCCTCGCTACAATCCCACGCGCAAGTGGCGGATAACGCACACACACCCCATACAAACAAGTAAAACATCAAACAAACTCACCTAACAGTTTCTGTAACTTCAATTCAGACATGACTTCTCAAAACGTCTTTGCACGCTGTGGTTCGTTGATACTAGGCAAAAAAAAAAAATTCCCCGTTCCACTCTAGTGACTCTGTTCCCAAAAAAAGTTGTCGTACGCTTCCCGTTCCGGCGGTTGCGCTTAAGTGAGTGGTTCGAAGACGCGAGGGATTTCACGTGTGTAGATTGCCCGCGGGATGTGCTGTGATTGGCTACGGGCCGAGGCTTTACGGAAGGGGTATCGGGTGCGTGAGGCAGGCGTGATGCTGCGGGTGCAGTGGTAGTGGTGCTGTGTGTTTGCGCCGAGACTCCGCCCGAAAGACGAGAGGAATGTTTGCCGTGCTAAAGACAGTAACGCGTCAACGCGGAGACTCGCTGAGCGCAACAGATGCCAGGATTTTAAATCCGCTGACGGAAGGCGGAGTGGGCGGGGGTGGCGGCTAGGCGGAGTAGGCCGGGGGGGTTGCAACAGAAGTCTTTACCGATAGTTGTTTAATTCTATGTGGGCAGACTCGGTCTTTGTCTAAACCGTTTGTGACCAGAAGATGGGTGGACGGGAACTCGGGCGGGCCTTTCGGTTATTTCTCCCACGATATCTACTACGTATGCTATGCCAGCGAGCTGGTCTATGCTTCAGTGGCGATGGAGTGTGTGGGTTGTGGTGTAGGAGCGACGGTAAGACGACGACGACGGGGCCCGGGCAGGTTCAGAAAGAGCAGCGAAACAAGCTTTTCTGAGAGTGGCGCCCTCGCTGGAATGATTAGCGCACGCCGCGTCGAAACACTCGCTTCACATTAGGCCGCCCTAAACAAACCAGCCGCAAAGGCGTCGAAAGGCAAACGGCGTGACGTAAGCAGCATTTCCACACTCCGGCGGACTGACTGTACGTAGGGAGGGATTTCAACCACGACCGATCTGACCTCTCGGTGAAGCGATTCAGTTGCGGTTTCTCATTGGGCAGTATCGGGAATGAGTTTCAACAGTGATGAAATATCTTCGTCGTGACATGAGTCCAGATTGATCCCAGCAGTCAACTCCGTCGACAGAGTGTAAATGGTCGGCTGCTGGAAACACAAGGACGCGTTTGGTATGCCAGGATTTGATGCAGCTTTTGATGGACGGAGACGACTGCTGCTGAAAAACAACTGATTTCTCATATCCCAGCCAGTCTATATACATGCTGCACTTCCAAGTGATGGGCATGCCGTCCCTACTACATACACCCCCGTCGAAAGCAAACATTGAATGGAGAAACAAAAAGTGGGGGCCACAGTCGCGATAACATCAATATCCCTACAGATCGATACAAGCGAGTCAGTTTGCAAAGCTCATGACCAAAGGCTCATGCATATCATAAAGAGAAACACTCACGCAGCAGGAATTAGTCTTTTTCGCCGTCTTGTAAAACTGTTTCGATGCCATGGATAGATCTTCGGATTTTTGTACCAGGTCGTCTAGCTTTTCTCCTCGTTGCAGTAATGATTCCATTGTTTTGTGCTGAAAGGATTCGAAGAGAGAGGAATAATCAGAAGTCCATCAACGACATGAAAGGTGCTCGGAATCGACAAGCGGGAGTTGCTCGTGCCATAGGCCTCGATGTCGCTTGCCATAAAAACACCCATCGCTCCCAATCGATCTCAGACCTTCCCTAGCAGCCACAGCATCTCCGCTCCATCCTCCCATACCTCCCTACGCCACCCTAGCTAACCCCCAACCCCCCATCCCCTCCTTCAAACTCACCAAAACAATCTTAGTCTCATCCAACTCCTTCTGCACCCTAATAAACGGATCCGAGCTCTCCGGGTCCTTCGCCTTCACAAGATGATCCTTCAGCTCCAAATACCGCCCCGCCGTCGTCGTCGGGTTCATGCCCGCCCACGCGTTCTTATCGGGAAACTTGGACGCAAACTCGTCCACGAGCCGGTTGAGAAGGGAGAACGCCGTGCGCGTCGGGTACGTGCTGTCGGTCACCATGATCCCGGAGAGCCCGTCGGAGCGGACGTAGACGTGGCCGAGAAAGTCTGTTGGGACAGAGACGTGGTGTGAGCATGTGCTTTTCCATTCTGCCTCAAGGGCGGTCACTGTTGCACTTACTGTTCTCCTCCACCTTGGCCCTCTGACCCGGCGCGGTCCGTTCAACGACCGTCTTTGTGAAGAAGTTGACAAATTCCGCTATGCTGTGTTCACAATGATAAGGAGGTTAGACGGTCTTCCCCTTCTCATATGGCAATAAAGGAATAGGTGGGACATACCTGCCCCGCTGAAAGAATGAGAAAGTCGAGAGGTCCTGTTCCATAGCGAGGATGCGGACATTGTTGCCGTCTTTGACGGCGACGGCCAGACAAAAGACTTGGACCATTGTTGGGCTGCGAGGGTCGGAGTCAAATAGGGTGGTGGGGGTTGATGACGGTGCGGTTCTGAGGTCCTGGGTACTTTGTGACTGTGTGTGGTTGTGTGTATGCGGACGGAATGCGAGGGATGTTCCGGCTGGAGGTGGCCGCTGGGAGTCTGGGACAAGAAGCGGCAGCAAGTGATGACACGTTGCGGCTGCTGAACCCTCGCGTCACGTCGCCCCCCAGAGACAACCGAGAACAGAGAACCAGGACCCATCCCAAGAACAAGCTCCATGAAGCTAAGGCAAATGAAATGCAATTGTCCGCTATGGGCCCCTGAAGTCAATGTATATACAAAAGAAAAAAAAAGGAAGACGATCGTCTCATCCGCATCAAAGAATACGAAATCAATTCTCCGCTAGATTATGATGTTTGTAAGGATGCCAGAACAAACCGCCTACTCCGCCCCAGCATCCCAAAGCACCTCCCCCACCTCCCTCTCCTCCCTCGCCTCCTCCTGCCCCCTCTCCCGCTCCTCCCCAGCCCCACCCTCGCTCGGTCGCGCACGCTCAAACCCCACAGCATTAAGCACGGCGTGTATCCGGTCCCTGTAGTCGATATGGTAGTGGATGATACGTGACAGGTCGACGTTTTCGAGGGGGAGGGTGCGGTGGAGGGGGGGCCAGGGGAGGGATGAGTGGGTCGGTTCAAAAGCGGTGGATGGTTCTTTTGCGGTTGGTATGCTTGGTGAGAGGAGGATGTCGGAGAAAGTTGCAGAGTCGGGACGGGTGATATCCTGGGGCGGTTTCAATTCCTGGCCCACGAATGAGGAGACGAAGGGATCCGATGTGCTGGTGCTTGATACTTCCGCCTGCTGCCTTCCCGGCTCCGCCTCATCATCGTCCTCTTCCAAAAAATCCCGATCATCCGGGGACAAATCCGTCGGCAACACCGTCCGTAACTCAATCAACACCGGTCCAAGCCCCGCAACATCCGTCACATCCACCCCCGCCTGAACACCGGTATCCTCATTCGCATCCTCCGGCTGCGCCATCAACGCGCGCAACTCCTTATCTTTCATGGAATACCCCACCACGAACCGGCCCGCGACAACCGTGCGTGCCAGACACCATTTATACGCGTTGGTCGAGGAGGCGTCGATAGGTGCGCCGAGGAGGAAGACCGAATCGACTATCCCGACCGCGCGGCGGTGGCCGAGTTCAACCAGGCATTCGAAAATCGTCAGTGCGCCGATGGACGTGCCTATAAGTGTCACAGGTCGCGAGCCGTGGGTTTTGGAAGCGAGAATGTAGGCGAGGTGCCGCCCGGCTTTGGGGGCGGTTTCGAGGGCGAGGAGCCAGGCGGTGTGTAGGCTGTATGAGAGGGATTGGGCAGAGTCGTGATGCGGTCGCCAGGGTTTCAGGTCGGTGTGTTCGATGAAATCCGGGTCAGGCTCGGTGGGTTGGTGGATATACTCCGCCTGCGTCTCCTCCGCCGGCTGACTACGTCGTCGTGCATGCGTATCCCGATGCGACTCCAGCATCCGTCCCAGATCCACCGGGATCTCCGGCTCGCATATCACCGCCGTGACTTCCGAAAAGGGCGCAAAGACCGGGACAATCGACCACGGGTCATACAGATCTGATATATCCGCGCCCCACCCGGACACCGCAACAATGACATGCAACGCCGGGCTGTTCTTCGGTTGCGTGATGACGGGGTGGAACCTGAACTCTTTGATCCCGCTGTCTTGTGCAAGAGTGTAGGCGGTCAGGCCGCCGCCTACGACCCCGAACAAGGCCCCGACTCCTGTTGTTGTGACGCCGATGGTCAGGCCCATGCTTGCAAAGAGGGTTGCGAGGGAAGGCGCAATGTACGGCGCTGCTAAGCCGCCTGTAGCGCCTATCATCAACCCGGACGCGAGGGTTACTAACCCCATTTTCAGCCATCGGGAGGTTGGGGAGTCGTTTGATGTTGTGGATGTCACTGGCGAGTCCTCTTTCGGCGATATCTGTGAGTTCGGCGAGGTGGCGGCTTTCCACAGATCATGCGCGGCATCTCGCTCCACTTCATGGGATAGTAGTCCCATGGCTTTATCGCCCATCGGCGCTATGGGTGCTGTTGGTGATGTTGGGGATGAATCTGCCGATGCGAGGTTGGATTCGGCTTTTTCGACCGCGCCAAAGATGATGTAGGATAGGCGGCGCATGACTGACCGCAGCCGTGCATCGTACGAGAGTCCCGTAGCCGGTTCACCCGGTGTTGCCGCTGACCCGTCCATGCCTTGCTGCAATGCCGAGAAGATCAGATTGGTCAAGAGGGTATACGGTATGGTGTTTTGCGGCGCTGTAGGTGATGGTGGAGCGTCAGACGCTGCGGATTTCACTACAACAAATAGGGTCAGCCATCGCATCGTGGCGACCATCTTCCCATAACGGAGTTTCCCATACCATGCGCCTCAATAACAATAACCAAATCCACAATCCCAACCCCCTTCTCCGGAAACTGCCTCACCGCAACCGCATCCCTCTCCTCCAGCCCATTCCCCGTCACCAATGCCCTCAGCAGTCTATCCGACCACTGATCAAAGTCCGCCACAACCCGATCCAGCCGCCGCTTTCGCCGCTTTATTCGATGCAACTCATCAGTGATACTGATCTCGGGCGTCGCATCTTCCGATAACGCGTCAGCGCCCTCCCCACTGTTCCTCCGGCTCGCGTACCGGCTGGGCGCTGTCGTTAGCGTGGCGGCTGTTGCGGCGGCTTGCAGTATGCTGCGGTCTTCGAGGAGGAGGAGCCAGACTATGCCAATGTACGCTAAGGTTAGATGCTTGGGGAACTTTGGGGCGGGCGGTTTCACTTGCAGGGGCGGAGGTGTTGGCGGCTGTTCCGTTGTTGGTGTGGTAGTCGGGGAGCCATTGTTGCTGGCGTCGCTGAGTTTCCGAGGCTGGCGTGGTGGGAGTTTGAGGAAGCTTCTGGTTGCTGAGAATTTCGTCGCGGGGTCAGTGGCAGAAGCGCCCATCCTGGCAGTACACCACACGGGGTCTCTAACTCTTATAACAAAATGCAAGTTCGGGCCACTGCGGCGCTCCGAAATAGCATCGGAGGATAGCGGGGATGTATAGGTGCTTACACCTGCTGCTGTGGACGTGGGAACTTGCACACCGCCAAGCCCTCCCAGGAAACGGCGCAACGTGAATGTCGAAGGTGAAGGTGCCGCTGGGGAAAACGTCAAATCGCGTGACACTCCCATCGACCTTACGGCAGCCCCGCTCGCGAACCCGGCGCGACGTGGAAGCCTTCGAGGTTGGGTAGCGCAGGTCTTCGCCAGGTTTTGCAGCAAGCACAGCTCAACGGTCAACCCGTAAGACTGGAAGATCCGGCATGTCTCTCCACCGCACTTAACGTTCATACCAATCGATTTACACATCCAAGAAACAAGGGACGATACAAAACGGCTAACACGACCATTTCCATCTGCGAAAGGATGAATTCTCAGAAAGCAATACTGCAGAAAGGCTGCAGCTTGGAACGGGTTCAGCGTAGGGTCCGCCAGAATCTCGCGGGCAGCTTGGAAGTACCTAGTCCAACAGCATAAGGAGCGTTAGCAATCGATATATGTAAGTGAAATGCAGATGAGCGGTACGTTATGAGCGGTACGCAGATGAGCGGTATGTAAGTGAAATGCAGATGAGCGGTCTCCGGCTCTATCTCTTCCCATGGGCAATATCGAACTTCAATACCTTTTCTCTCATGGGTGGTGTAGCACGCAACTCGGCGGTATGCTCCCCGTGGGATGAGTATAGCGTATTGAGTGCCGTTCTCGTCCACTTCGAGCTCGATGTTATCATTCTCCAAACGCTTGCCATGAATGGCTTTGACCAGGTCGTGGTTGTAGAAGCTCGCATCGTTCATGACTTTTGTCATGTTGGAGAAGCAGGCTTCCGTACTCCGCAGGATTTGGATAAGTTTTTTGGGCTTTTTGATTCGACCGGTACGCGCCCCGGCGGATGAGCAATGGCCATGAATTGCCATCGATCGAGAAAATGCCTTCGAGGACGTTCGTTTGAATCACGGCGTATCGGCTAAATTGGAAAATGGCGGCATCCACTGTCTTCTCTATCTGTAACGCTTTCCATGTGGCCTTAGTGTCTTCCAATGTTGGGGCGGGGTCGATGAATCCTCCGAATGGCGACGGCCGCTTATACTTGAAGATCTGCAGATGTGTTGATTCCTCCTCGGGCTGTTCAGTACCCTCACCCATGAGTTCGTTTATTCTTCGTATGGCATCATCAAGGACCCCGTCAGCCCCTTCACCGATGGCATGTTGCGACCGCTTTCGTCCTTCTCGTTCCCGCACACGATCTTCCGCTTCTGCACGCGCCGTTCAACGCCACAGCTCTCTCTTTCAATATCTCCGCCTCCTTCTTCTCCGCCTCGGCAGTTTTCTGGCGAGCCACCGCCAGCTGCTGCTTGATCTCCTCTAAAGCCAATACCGAGACGTAACTCAAACAGGCATTCTGAGCTGCCCGATTTGTAACCAAGCTATGTAATTTGATTCGATTTGGTGGGGTCTAGGCGAACGAGGGTTTCAGGCACATTATTTTATTGGACCGGCGAGAGGTAAGGCAGAGTATGTTGCACTCGTAAGCCCTTGGTCGAGTGATATTTCGCTAGATTGCGGAGCTCTAAACCCGGCGAGACAGTGCGGGTTTGTGCCACCTACGGGCGTGCAGGTCGTTCGCTTGCTTACAGCTCCAGACCGAGTTGCCGCGATCAGGTCTCGCAGCGGGGACGGATCCGTCTCGCCGGTGCAATTGCCTACGCCTGAAGGCACTTCCACCGGAATCCCTGCGATCACATCCATCGCCCCCTCCACCTCCGCCCTCAGCACCTCCGCCAGCACCCCAATATCCCCCCTTTCATCCTTCCCCATCAACGCCTCAAAATACTTGTCCTTACGCTCCGGCGATACAGCAACAGGAGGCAACCCAGTGCGAAGCAAGGGTATGGATGATAGGATCCGGCTGACGCGCCCGTTGCCGTCTGCGAAGGGGTGGATGCGGAGGAAGGTGTGGTGGAGAAAAGCGGCGGAATGGAATGGGGAGAAGCGTGGGTGAGAGAGGACAGTGAGGGCGGATGTAAAAAACCATTCGATTTCGCTCTCGATCTGATCCCATGGGCAGAACCGGACTTCGACACCTGTGCCTTCATGTGTGGTGTAGCACGGCACTCGGCGGTACACACCCCGCGGAATGAGGACCGCGTATCGTGCGCCATCTTCGTCCTCCTCCACCTCGATATTACCATCCTTCAGAAGTTTTCCATGGATGGTTTTGACCAAATCCTGCAAAACCGTCCATGAAAAACTACTGGAGTCGTTCATAACTCCCTTCAGGTCCGAGAAGCAAGCCTCGGTATTCCGCAGGATTTGAACGATTGTTTTGGGGTTTTGAATCCGGCTGGTTGGCGGGATGTTTGTAATTGAGGTGTGGAGGAACCCGTGGCGGATTAGGGAAAGCTGGGAGGTTGCGTCGACGGAGAATATGCCTTCCAGGACGTTTGTGGAGATTGGTTGTGGGCCTTCCACCGGGCCTTCGTGTCATCCGCAGTAGCGATGGAGTTGTTGACGTCGCTGAGTAGCGGCGGGCGCATATATCTCATAATCTCGAGGTCTGAGGGTTCGTTCTCTTCCTCCTCAGCACCCCCATCGGCAAGTTCGCTAATTCTTCGAACCGTTTCATCCAAAACCGAATCCGTCCCCTCGCCAATAGCCCGTTGACAGCGCTTCAAAAGCTGAAATGCCCCATACAGATCATTCATCAGAAAGTGAGTCTCTGCAAGAAGTGCATTAGCGAGCGGCCGATCCGGGTGGCTTGACACCAACGGTTCGATGCTCGGTATCTGTTCGCGGCCACGAGGGATTGTGCGGCAACGCCGGAGACTGATTGGGCGATAGACAGGGTGGTGAAGGTGGCGAGCTGCTCTGTCCATTTAAGCGTTTCGGAGGGGGAGAGAGATGGAGTGGGGAGGCTGACCTGCGACGGAAGAAGAATGCGTGTCAGTTGGGCTTAAGTGGTGCGACGGAGTTTTTCTCGTGGATAGCCTTACCAGCAAGCTGTCAGCGGAGAAGAAGGTCGGCTTCAAAGACCAGTTGGATGACATTGCGGGGGTGCGAACGGAATATGAATGCGTACTGCTACTATGGCCGGACCGGAGTATGGTGCAGGCCGATGGAGTTGCTGTTGGTTGCCTTCCTCGTCTTACCCATTGGAGCAGAAGAAGCGGATCCGGAGATTGACGGGTGACATAAGCGTTCCGGGCCCTGTCACTTCGAGCTGCCATTCTTAGTACCCACCATGCACACCGGAGCGGTGAATGCGTCTAAATCCACTTGAAACACACCCAACAGCTCTCGATCGCCTTCAAACTCCTCTCTCATATCCAGAGCAATTACACATCCAAGAAACCAAACGCACCCCATAACCCAAATAGGCCCCAGCGCAAGGAAAAGACTACAAAGCAGGGACCTATCCAAGCCCACCAAGGACAGCCTGCGGGAAGTGAACGAGAGGACAAACAATGCAAATCTCTGGAGTTCTGTCCCAGTACATTCTGCTAGTATTCACCACAAACAGCAGCCGGGAGATGTCATTTACTCAGAAGAGGACCGCACAGAGGGAGATGGAATCGGGCGGGCGGTGTTCAATAGGGTTGGTCAAACATCAGGGCGGTAAACCAATCTGATGACCTGTGCGTCGGTGATGGAGAATCAGACATCCGTGAGGACATGATGAGGAAGGACATGATATCTCCTTACCCGGATTTGAGTTCTTATGCAAAGCCACCGCAAAATGCCAATCAGCTCTCATCGCCTCCGAGGAATTCAACCGTGCAGCGTCCCTCCTCCTGCTGCACAGGCGAGTGCGAAGATCCGCGTCGGAGGGCTGTGTCGAATCTACGCCCGCGTTCGGTGTTGGAGATGGTTTGAGGAGTGATGGCTCTTGCGACGGTCTTTCAAACAACCAAATCATACCCTGTGAACGTAATACTGTATAGCCGGACAAGCGGACCTACCTGCTCCAACACCCTGTCTCCAACACGGCGCCCACGCCTCCGTCCCCTTCCCCTTCACCTTGAACCCCCTCAACCGTCCGCGCTATTACTATATCAGCCACTCTGTCTCTAGATATGTACCGGCGCCCCATATCTTCCTCTTGTTGTCCCCACGCGAAGATACGGTCGATGGCGGGTTAGGGGAGGGTTAGGTGTATGCGACTGGCGACTGGTGGCGGAGTTTGTGTGGATGGAGTGGATGCATGAATGGAGTCTGCAGGTGATGGGGAGGCGGGAGATGTGGACATTGATGATGGGATGAGGAACGGGGATGCAGAGTTGGACGTCGACAGTCGCTGTGTGGGAGAAGCATGTAAGATGGGTGAGATGGTGGACGATGATGAGGATGAGGAATGGCATCTGGTACTTCAGATGCGGTGGGAGCAGTCCGTCCCAATGATTCAAAAGCACATGAGCGAAATGTGACGGCCTGCGATGGAACTCAATTGTGCAGGCCAATTGCTGTTGGTTCATGGGTGACCAAACTTACGAAGAACACGGCTTGATTTGGCACCGAGACTAGCATGGACGAATGTTAATGGCCCACGTTTTCGGCTCACAGCGAGAGCCCAGCCGAGAGCAGAGCCGTATAGCGCCATTGGACATAGACGCCTTGAGACAATACGAATCCCAACTATCCCAAAACGCAATCCTCTAGGACAAACTGCCCGGACAGCCATCCCGGGTTTCCTTTTGTGAAAGTATCCCTCGTCGTCAGTGCTCTGCCCTGTTCTCTGCCAATACAACGGCACATTCCAACAACAAGTCAAGCCCACTCTCAGAAAATCAAAACGGCTTTTGTAATTCCATGCAGTACATTGAGGTACACCGACTCCGCATTTTCTAACTATTCTTCCTGAGATGGATCGTGCCGACAGGTTGGTAATGCCATCGACGCTTCGAGCATCCGACCTACAGTTCGAAAAGGGTCGATAATGAAGAGCTAGGGCGTTTGGGTGGTGTGTGGGCGACAACGAGACCGGAGGACTCCCTAAATCTACTTGGAGTTGGGGGAGGGGTTCATCTGTGGAAACAGAAACCGTTAGTGTCTGTCCTATACGGCGTCTCGAATGCCAGAATATCCTCTGATTCTGAAATCCCACACGAGGAATTCGGAAGCAGAAGTCACAAGCTTACCTTGCGCTTGCCGAAGGAGGCAACGGCGTTCACGAAGCGACGGTTGTACTGAATACGCTTCTTTGCGCGACCTGGAAGAGAAGTCTATGAGATCAGACGGTTCACCACCAAACACGCATAGATTCCCCAGCGGGAGTGAAAAAAAAACGTACCGGTCTTCTTCTTCTTCTTTTCTTGCTTCTCAACCTTGGGGCATTGACCCTTGACCTTACCGGCACGAGCGAGGGATCCGTGAACCTTACCCTATACGCGCAGAGGTAATGGGAATTTCGATCAGCATGCGAGTCTCCCGAAATGGCTCAACATTGAACCCTAGTCCCTTTCTTTCCTCCCAAGTCTACGCTAGCCTCTGACGACGACAGGACAGGCAGCGGTTCCCTCTGCTAGTGTGGTTGAGTGAAGCTGTGTGGGTGTACGTACCATGGTGACTGTCCTATGTCGTTGGCGAAAGGGAAGGAAAGAAGAACAAGTTCTGTTGCGCCGTCTCTCTGTTGGGTCGTCGTCGCTCGCCGTGCGCTGCCCCAGAGCAGCGAAGGGGCTTGGCAGAAAAGATAGGGCTGCTCACGTGACTGTCTTAGTCAGCAATGCGTCAGCGGCCAATTTGTTGAGCGGGGTAATGGTTCTGATGTCACTATGATTGAACATGACACTATTGACAGGATCACATCCCGCCTGGGCATCTGCATGTTGCGGCGATCAAACAACACCCGCCAGGGAAAGGACGCTGGACGGACATTACACGGCAATGAGACATTTGGCAGCGTAAGGCGGTGTGGGGTACATGCGGCGTGTATCAGGGTTGCTGTGGGGATCTATAGGTTTGGCGCAGTCGGAAAGAATTGTTGCGACGCTGCCTGGGGTCGCAGGGAGGGTCCTCATGCGGGGCTTCAATTGCGTCCGTCCGTCGCATGCACACGAATCGCCCTTTTTGAAGGTGCCTGTCCAGTTGTGAGAATGGGAGACAATCCCTCTTGCATACGTGCGTAGTGTGCGAGCGACAGCGGCTTCCCACATCAGACATTCTTCTCGTTGGCCATGCTGGATGATTACGTCGTAAGACCCCGCCCGTCCGCAGAATGATGCAAGCCGCATTTGCCCAGGATCTCTCCCACCCTATAAGAGGACAGCACCCTCGACTCCCTGCCCACCATTACTCAGTAACACAACACACTGACAAACATCAAACAAAACATACCCGCGAACATGCCTGCCAAAATCAACTTCACCGAACAGGAGGAGCGCAACATTGCGCTCGCAAAGGAGTACATGCGCATCGCGTACTCCCCTGAGGAAAGCAAGGGAGCCGAGAGCGTGCGTCACCTGGTCGCCGAGAACTCCGAAATGGTCGCACCAAGCACTTTCCCGGAGTGCAAGACGCTGCTGGACTACGCTGACTCGCACAGGAGTAAGTACTCTCAATCACACATGCACACCTCATAAAAACACATGCTAACCACTGGATTTTCAACAATGAACAGCCGTAATGGATGCCGTAAACGACCTCTCCATCACCTCCTATGACTACGTTTTTGCAAAAGACAACATGGTCCTCCTCCGCTACTCCGCCAGCGGCACACACAAGGGCAAGCCGCATAAGGACATCCAACCAACCGGCCGCAAGGCCTCATGGCACGCCGCGGCCATTTTTGAGGTCGAGGATGGGAAGCTGAAGAAGTTCGTTAAGGAGTGGGATAAGCTGTTGATGTGGACACAGTTTGGCTGGAACAGGGGCGCTGATCTCGTCTAAGGATTGGGGGTGCCGAGCACATATTTTGGAGACCGCTTTTTTCATATTTTATATAATATATCTTGGAGCTTCATGTGCATTTCTCGAAAACCTGTCCTGTCCAATATCTGGTGCGCGGTGGCAAATGTTGAGAGAAAGAGGAAGTTTCACAGCGAGGGCTCCCTTTTACATGTGCGTGTAGAATCGCTTATCCTTAGCTTCAGTAAGCTTAACTTTCCCACGTCGCATATTGAGGGCATACAATGCGAGACGTGAAGTACCCCCGATTTTATAACGGTCTATAGATAGGAACGTTCCTCACAACCACATTCTCGAACAGTGCCATTCTGAGTGGGGTGTTGAGTGCAAGCCACAAACGTGCAAACGAACGTGGCCTTCCAAACAGTCTCGCTAATAGGGATCAGGGATTTGAGTTATTCGAGGCTCCCCGTATAATACCTCGCTGCCCAAATTCTCGCCCCCGCTTCAGATTCACTTCTGCTCATACAGAGACATCGCGCTATCATCACATCGTCGCTTTCATCTATCACATCACATCAACAACATCAACAATGTCCGTCGCCGACCGCCTCCAATTCTTCGCCTCCCTCAACGGCGCCAGCCAGCAAAACCTCTCGCAGAACGCCACTACAGCCCCTCCGACTACTGCCGCGGAAGGCTCTCAACCGGTCCTCAACACCAACAACCTCCAGCCCCGCGCCCTCCACTCCGGCAGCTCCAGCCCGACGCGTCAAGACTTGGGCACGGCTAGAAGCAACCCACAGCTCTCCAAAGCCGGATCGCGGTCGCTGGGCAACTTGGCCGGCGGGGGCAGTTACAGCCTGCTGAACAGCACCACCAGCCGCACCGGCTCGCACAACTATCTCGCTGGTGGGGCACGCGTCAACTCCCACAGTCAGAGCTCGTTGCTCCAACCAGACCACCAGCAGGACGGCGACGCTTTAGCGAGCGGCAAGTTCCTCTCGGTCAAGGAACGTATCGCACGATACGGAAGCAACAACAAGGAACTCGACGCTACCACGGAAATCAAACCCCGTCATGCAGCCGCGGCCATCACAGTAACCCCCCCGTCCATCCTCGACAACCCCCACGATGACGACGCCGACCGTCGCGACAGCGTCAGCGGACCCGCCGAGTCGTCGTACCATCGTCGTCATAGCCATAACACGCGTGCGACGCCGTATGGGGTGCAGCCGGCGTCCGGGAGGTCGTCGAGGCATGCTAGTCACCAGGATTTGCACGGGAAGCTAGCGCAGGGGCAGGGGGAGAGGATGGAGGTGGATGAGGTGGGATCGGTGCGGAGGGCGTCGGCGATGGATGTTGATGTGCAGGAGCAGCAGCCGCTGTTGCGGCAGGAGGAAGGGAAGGAGGATGGGCACCAGCAGCATCAGGAGGAGGAGATGCAGGTCGATGAACCCGCCGTTCAGATTCCTCAGGACGAGGAAGAGGCCAAGCCTTTGTTGCAAGACCCCCAAGCCCCGCCGCAGATCGAGTCGCAGGCCCAGCCCCACGCCGAGGAAGTCAAGCAGGCCCACCAGCCCATCGCTCAACCCATCCCTCAGCAGCGTGAGCCCGCCGTCGCCCAAGCGGCCACTCCAGCCATCGTTGCCACGGAAGCAATCAAACACACCGCCGCTCCTCCGCCTACCTCAGCGGCCGCCCGCCCCACCAGCGGCACGGCCTCTCCCACTCCCAAATTCGCCTCCGCAACCCCCAAATGCACCACCTGCGCTAAACCCGTCTACCTAATGGAACAACTCGTAGTCGACAACAACACATTCCACAAAACCTGCCTAAAATGCAACCACTGCAAAGCCACCCTCAAGATGGGCAACCTCGCCTCCATGAACGGCGAGTACTACTGCAAGCCGCATTTCAAGCAGCTGTTCAAGCTGAAGGGGAACTATGATGAGGGGTTCGGGAAGGAGTTGCATAAGAAGCAGTGGTTGGCGGGGGGGGATAAGGCTGGCGGGGCCAAGGAGGGGGAGAAGCAGGAGGGGGGGCAGCAGTGATTGGGGGATTTGAAGGTATATCACCTGACGAGACCGGAGTACGGATTACCACCGTGGTCCTTGGAGTCGCTCTTTGAGTTGTCCGCCTGCTTTGAGATGGATGGGTGGGATTTGGGTGGGATTGGGTTTTGCGCGGACGGGCGCATCGTCTTTTCTCGCAGAGCAGATGATTGTGCCTTGGATATACCCTGAGACCTGTTCTTGTTTTTTGGGGGGTTGTTGTGCTGTCTCTTTCCAATACCAATGAATGACTTTTTTAATGATTGTGGTGCACAGCAGGACTTCAGCGGATTCATGTTTCTTCTAGTTTGATTCTGTCACCCTGTAATAGGAGATCCTTCCTTGGTGTCTCTCTTACTCCTTCTGCGGCTGGACGAAGCTCTGCCAGCTGCTCTTGAACTTCAGCCAATCCCTCGTCTTCTTCCTGTCGAGTTCTTCAGCGTCATTTTGAGCATTCCCTCTTCCTCTTTCCACTCGGAGTCTTTCTGCCGATTTTCGAGCATTTCTCTTCTTCCCCTCGGAGTATTCCGGCGATTTGCGTGCTATCCTCTCTCCCGTTCTTCTACTCGCAGTCCTTGAGCCAGCTCTGCGGCCTGGTCCTCTCGTATGCAGCGTATGTCCTCTTCGGGCGTTATCTCTCCCGCCAGCCGACTCAAACAGCTGCTCTTCCGCAAGTCTCACTCTCATAGTCGCTTTTGTTTTTCCTCCCAATCAGCAAATCTCAGTTCTCGCCTTCTCCTCTTTGTAGAGTCGTGCAGCCATAACAGAACTTCATCGGTCCTGATTTCTTCCTTCCGTCGCTTTCCGGTCTCTTCCGCAGTCCGGCGGATCTCCGCGAGTCGTTCTCCAGATGCTATCGCTTATCTTCCTATCACTCTGTACGTAGTTCCTCCGTTTCACGTCTTCCACAACGCGAAGCTGCTCAGCAAAGGCCGGTCGCGCCGGCTCTTCCTCCACTCTACGGGTCTCTGCTTAGGTAGTCTTGCTCGACGCGGCGCTCTTGTGCTAGTCCCTCTTCTTTCTCCCCAGCTGCGATCTTCCGCTAATCGCTCTTGGTCGACGGGCTGCTGTGCCTGCGCGTCCGTAGCGAACTTTCATCAAACCCCTGTTTCGACAACTGGGATGCGAAGATACATGTCGTCTCGCACGCATTCTCTTCGCTACGACTCGGAATACATACTATCGGTATCCTTGTCGCTAGATACACATCCTTTTTAATTGAACCACTCTCCATGGGAGAAACTCCTCTGGAAGATAGACGGCTATTCCTCAAATCCCCAGCAAGGGAGGCTCACGTGACCTTCGTGTTTTATTCCAGTCATTCTGCGCCAAATGTTTTCGAATGAGGGCAAGCTGAGCACCATGAGCACTGGATTCATATCCCCATCTTACCCATCTTGCCATCTTGAGGACGGTGGGGTCAAGCTGCCCGGGCTGAACCACACAGATAGACAGACGGCCTCCCCTCTCCCTCCTCCTTACCGCACCCACCCACCTCGCAACTCCTGCTCGCGATGACTACCCCTCTCGCCGACATCTCCGCCGACGACATCCACATCCGTCTCGCCACCCCAAAAGACATCGACCACATCGTCGCAGTTGCCTCCAGCACCTTCATCGACACCTTCGGCCCGCCCATCAACCCCGCCACAGAGACCCTCTCCTACCTCTCCACAAAACTCACCCGCGCCCAACTCCTCACCGAGCTCGCCCACCCGCACTCCACCTTCTGGATCGCCCTCACGCCCACCCACCTCTGCGCGGGATACGCGAAAGCGAATATCCTTGACGCGCAGACGGAGGAGCAGTTCCATGGGCAGCAGGACACGGCTGAGGTGGAGCGGTTATATGTGGATAAGATGTTCTTGGGGAAGCGGTTGGGGAAACGGTTGATGGATACGATTGTTGAGCATGTGAAGGCCCAGGGGAGGACGAAGCTGTGGCTGGGCGTGTGGGAGAAGAATGAGCGGGCATTGGCGTTTTATGAGAAGGCCGGGTTTGAGAGGATTGGGGAGCATGTGTTTTTGTTTGGGGAGGATCCGCAGACGGATTTTATTTTGCAGAAGGGGATTTGACTTTCCATGGCGGTACGGTCGATGAGATGAAGGACTCTAGATCTACATAGACCCGGGAGGGAGGCGCTTATGCGAGCGAGGTTGCGGAACTTTTGGGGAAAGAGGATAAGCGGCCGAGACGGCACAGGGATCCTTGACAGAAGCGATGTGCGAACCTCACGAAAACCAAGAGGCGATGCTTTTCAGCATTTAGATTTCTTGCGAGCCGCTTCCAGGACAGGCTTGCTGGTCTCTTTCCAACGCTTGGCCGCATGACATGGGATGAACGTTAGAGAGTGAGGCGTATTGTGTAGGTTATATTGAGCGAAACCTTATCGGCCAAATAATCGAGTCTGTCGAGTAGCCGTGCTCGGGGATTCCGTTTGCACCGCGCGTAGAAATGGGATTTGAGATTTTGGTCTGGCCCCCAACTTATGGGCACTAGGGCTTGCGCTCGCTACCCCGGCCCCTACCCCTAAAACAATCCTTATAGATCGTCTATGGCAAACAGGAACCCGAACATGACCAGGCGTCAACTGTTTTGCACGGGATGTGTGAGAAATGAGAGGCATTCGACCCCCTTTGATAGGTCCCAAAACGCTTATGTCACCCGTCATTCCCAAGAGGCAAGAGCTTCGATTTCCGTTGGCACCTCCCCTCTGAACTAGAAAAAGAGGGAACACCACGTCGACACTTTTTTTTGAGTAAACTCCTTTTCCAAATCTGCGGGGCCGAGCTCTTTCCTCAACGTCAATCTCTATTGTTGCGCGTAGGCTTTGAGCAACAGCGAAGCAGCCTGATGGGTCAGAGGATAGATTGGTGGGATGGCTGACAGCACATATGGAAAGCGGCTGTAAAATGTGGGGGAACCTAACGTGCTGTCGCCTTTTGCAAACCTTGGGTCCAAAATCTTCGGGCCAAGCTGTTTGCTCAACGTCACGCTCTGTTGTTGGAGGACCTCCTCCCCTAAGCTTCGTCACCTGTGGATCATCATACAAGCCCGGCCGCTTCGCTTTGTACCCTTGGTTGCATGACGTGGGGATGAAACGTTAGGAAGTGAGGCACTTTATGCTGGAAAGAATTCGACATTTTACCAGCCAGAATTGTGGGTCAACTGAATCGGTATACGTCGGGATGTACAGTACGAGAACGCGAACTTTTTCGCCGCAACCTGTGTAGACGTGCGCGTATATTGGAGGTGGTGAGGACTCTGCGGCAGGTTGGGCTTTTGCGGCGGATGGATCTGGATCTGGATCCGGTGCCCCGAACAGACAACGACCCATCTCGCGAAAGAACGACGTCGACTGAAACGTCTCGAGAGATATAGCGGAGGTTCATTTGAGCGCCTTGAATCCATGAAAGAATGTGGGCGAGCGCTTGCGGTCGGAGGTCTATGTTGATACATCCATGGTTTGATGGAGAGGGCATTGTTGAACTTTTAGGCGAGCGAAGGTTTCGGATTTCCGGCGTCTTCCAAGTTTTCTTTTCTCGGAAATTGATAGCCACCGAGAAAAGGCAGATTTGCAAGGGCAGGCATTCAGAGACCGTCTTCACCATCTTCACCCGTCCCATTTGCAGGGGCCAAACCTGGGAGATATGGAGGGAGCTTTTCCCGTCGCCCCTTGAGGCACCTGTTACTTTCTAAAGGCCCGTCAGTCAATGCTGTCGAAATGCGCGGTGCGCGCAGATGTGAAAGATCGCATTGGGAACGCGTCTGAATCCACTCTCCCGCGGCGCAGTCACTCAATGCAGCGCTTTTTCCCAGAGTCACATCGATATTCTCCTCATCGCCGAACGCTCAGTCGTCGGCAAATATAAAACCCGCCAGTGGGCTCCATCGCCATAGGCACCAGCGTCTGTAACACTCTGTATCAGCAAGCATAAGCATAGGCTGTCACCGACCCACCGCCTCCACTACAACCGCATCACTAGCACACGATGGCCGCGCTTCCATCAGGCAAAGTCACCGTCGTCCTCGGCGCACAGTGGGGTGACGAGGGCAAGGGCAAGCTCGTCGATATCCTCGCTCAGGAGATTGACGTCTGTGCTAGATGTCAGGTACGGAACTCAGAGAGACGCGAGCATATCCATCTCCGCCTGTTCGGACGGGAAACTGAGTTCAATGGTCGCGCTCTTTTTTGTAGGGTGGGAACAACGCCGGACACACCATTGTTGTGAATGGCGTCAAGTATGGGTTCCACCTCCTGCCTAGTGGTATAATCAACGACAAGTGCGTTGGTGTTATTGGGAACGGGGTGGTTATCCATCTGCCGTCCTTCTTCGAGGAGTTGGAGAAGCTCAAGGCGAAAGGTTGGGAATCTTTGTGCAGAATTCTGATCCCTGAGGACAACTTCTGACGGCGTTAAGAACCACACAGGTCTCGACCCAACAGGCCGCCTCTTCATCTCCGAACGCGCCCACCTCGTCTTCGACTTCCACCAAATCGTCGACGGCCTGAAAGAAGCCGAGCTGGGCCGCGGGTCCATCGGCACGACCAAAAAGGGGATTGGGCCAGCCTACAGCGCCAAAGCCTCGCGCAGCGGGTTCCGCGTGCACCACCTCTTCCACGCACAAGAGTTCGAAGAAAAGTTCCGCGCCGTCGTCGCCAACCGCATGAAACGCTACGGGCAATTCGACTACGACGTTGACGCCGAGCTTGCTCGGTATCGCGAGTTGGCGGAGAAGGTCCGCCCGTTTGTGAAGAACACGGTGAATTACGTGCATAAGGCTATCACTGACAACAAGCGTGTGCTGGTGGAGGGGGCGAATGCCCTCATGCTGGACTTGGATTTCGGTACCTACCCGTATGTCACATCGTCGAATACGACTGTGGGAGGCGTGTGTACTGGGCTGGGTATCCCGCCGACCAAGATCGGAAAGGTTTTGGGTGTCGTGAAGGCCTATACCACGCGTGTGGGCGGCGGACCTTTCCCGACGGAACAGTTGAATGTATGTGTTTGGACTGGCATCGGACTTGAAAATGAGTACCGAAAGACTGACGACACTCCTCGATCATTTGCAGGAGATTGGCGAGCACCTGCAGACCGTAGGAGCTGAATTCGGAACAACCACGGGGCGCAAGCGGCGCTGTGGATGGCTGGATATGGTCGTTATGCGCTACTCACACGTCATCAACGACTACTCCAGGTACATTCCCCCCTTCTCCAACCTTCCCATTCCCATACTGACTCCCTCCCTCAGCATCAACCTAACAAAACTCGACGTCCTCGACAAACTCCCCGAAATAAAAATCGGCGTCTCCTACATCCACAACGGCCAAAAACTCGACTCCTTCCCGGCCGACCTCTCCGTCCTCGAACACGTCGAGGTCGAGTACGAGACACTTCCAGGTTGGCAGTCCGATATCTCCGCCTGCAGGACTTATGAGGAGTTGCCCGTGAATGCGAAGAAGTATATTGAGCGTGTGGAGCAGCTGTTGGGCGGTGTGAAGGTGGAGTGGATTGGGGTCGGGCCGGGGAGGGATGCGATGATTCATAGGAAGTAGGGGAGTTGAGGTCGTGACGATTTTTTTTTCTTTCTTCTGATTTGTTGTTAGGATGGACCTTGGGCCTTTTGCGGGTTGTACATGGAGTTGAATATATGGGTTATGCGGTGATTGGGAGTTCTGCACACCTCAGATGTGAGGGGAAGCTCATGAGAAGCTTGGGAAGCGCGTCTCAGCGCCGACATACAGTACAGTACGCGCGCGCCTCTCCGCTCTCTCCGCTTTCTCCTTTCCTTTTTTCAGCATTCCTTTTGGGATTGACAAAACCACACACACCCAACGGACCTGAGACTTTGTGGGATAGCTGAACCAGGTATGAGGAGCAACGCTAGCTTGTCTGTTCAGCCGAACAGCTACTTACTGCGGCCTTTACCAAGCAGGACAGGAAAAAAGCGCATGCCCCCGAAGACGTGGTACTAGGAGAAGTAGGAGATCCGTGTACGCTCTGAGAAAGCTGCGTCCACCCTCTGATCTACCAGGTGCGCTGAGTAGGTGGCCAAGAGTTTGGGCTGAGGAACCACCGACTGAGTTGAGGAGGGTCATTCTTGTTCTCAGAATGCTGGAGACCTGTGACGGGGTAGAGAATGACAGGATTGACGAACCGACGACGCCGGGGCCTGACGGGAGGACCTACGCAGCAAAGCTGCAGCTGCTCAGCAGGAACCCGCTTACGGATGAGCACGGCCAGCTTCTTTCCCCCATCGGAAACATGGAACAGTTTATTGAGCATATGAACACTACGTGCGACGGGCTGGTCGACATGAAGATGACCATGATCGTCGGGGACGTGCCCCTGAACCGCAGCTCAAAGTGGCGTGAGAAACACCGCGACACGGTCCGCCGCAGAGTGTTCATCTCTATCCTCCTAGATCTGAGCACCCGGCAAAGCGACGAGGAGCCCTCCGTCTTTGACTTTGATGAAGCAAGTTGAAGTAGACATTTCTTGGTCTTTAAGAGAAAATAAAAAACTGTAATGAAACAGTTCTGAAGAGTGGCCTCTGACGCACATATCCTACTACAATACCTGGGGTGGCCGTTGCCTGTGTGCAGAGGCCGTGGGGTTGCAAGAAGAGATGTCTGAAGAGAACGCTAAGGCACCCGGCAACGTGCCCGCAAAACGTCGGCGCTGTAGGAAGCGCGTGGGAAAGTCAGGAAGGCAGGGAAGTTAGCAGGAAGTAGACTCCGGCGCTCGCTACACATGTACGAAGAGTGGTGGAAGTAGGCGTTTATTAGCGTCGTGGCTTCCTTGACATTCCCATCCTCGAAAGTTCCCAACGTGGCATTTTCCCAATCTTCCCTGACGACCGCTCCACAAAGAGTGGCCTAAGTAATCGAACGACGTATAGCTGTTTGAAAAGGCAGTGCGTAGAGCCGCATCTAGACGCATTTCATATGGGAAACCCTCGTTCTCATTTATCACCTCTCTCAGCGTAAATACGACCACGCACCCTCCAATTTACCACATTAGAATACCACAGCCATGGAGGACTCACAGGTACATTTACCGCTGACCCATCTCATTTCCCATACAAAACATGCCCTGTCCCAAAAATAACATCCAATGGAACATAGGCAGCGATGAAACGCCGCATGGCATCCCTCCCCGTCATCAAAAAACAGGACCTAGGAGGAGGGAAGCGCAGCCCGGCGGTTGCTGGCGGGGCTGGGGGTGGGGTGCGGAAAGTTGCGCCGGCTTTTGGTAGGTGGGGGATGTCATGAGTGGGTGTGGGGCCGGGGAGGATATGCTGACGTGAGCGATTGCAGCCCCGTTACCGACGGCATCGGATATACCCATGAACACCAAGGTTTATAATATCATCAATGCCTTACGGGTACGTTTCTACTCCCGTCTTCGAAACGACAAAAAAGGGCGTGAAGCAGACCGGCTCACATTCAGTCATGTAGGAAAAAGACGCTCCGGCAAGCGAGGCCGAGATCTTCCGCTTGACCGCGATTAATGTGGCGGGGTCGGCGGAACTGAGGGAGTTGTTGAAGAATAATCCGAAGATTACGTATCATGATCATGATGGGACGTATCAGTATAAGGTGGGTTTTGGTGAGATCGAGGGTTTAGTAGGGGAACAGTGTATCGTTCGTGGAGATGTGAGCAATGCGATGGAGGGGTGTAAAGGAAGGAAGGATATATACGAAGCGTTCCATCCGAGGAAAGCGGTCCATGAGACTTGTGAAACTGAAATCTCGACCCTTTTTCAATTCCCTTCATACGCAGCCAAAATACAACCTCCGCAGCAAAGAAGACCTCCTCTCGCTCCTCTACACCACCCGCGACTCCGGCGGCACCGAACTCAAGGAGCTCACCGACTCCTGGCCGGGCCTCCTCGCCGCCGTCCACGACCTCTCCGCCTCGGGCGACATCCTCGTCCTCACCACAAAAGACGCCAAACCCCGCATCCTCTTCCACAACGCCAAAGAATACAACCTAACCGTCTCCGACGAGTTCAAGGAGTACTGGCATAAGGTGCCGATGCCGAAGGAGGCGGATCTGGCGAGGGAGTTGGAGAAGGCCGGGTTGAAAAGTATGGAGGTTTATAGTATGCAGAAGGGGGATGCGGGGTTGAAGATGAGGAAGAGGAGGGTTAACAAGAGGGTTAGGATGACGAATACGCATTTGGAGGGGTTGGGTAGGTGTTTTGAGACGGTTTATTTGTTGGACGGGGCTGCGGTGTGCTATTTACTAACTCTGGTCTGGTACGGTCCTTTCTCTTCCCACTATTCTAGATCTCACGACCGCCTGATGACATCGGAGCGAAGAGCAGATCCATCAGTAGAGCCCGAGCGCCTCTCAAAACGAAAAGCGCCCGTATGGATTGTGGAAAGTCGGGGGAATGTACTCGGCTATGCTAGTCGCCGCCAAGGGCATATGGCATATCGCACGATCGGAATCCGGGGTGCTTTACGGTTCGTGTGCGTGGTCGACACAGCATGGCTATCCCCTCGGGGAGGCCCCGACGGATGTCCGCACAACCCCCGCACGCATACGCACAACCCTCACCACGCAATCGTTCGCCCCATTCAAATGCATCGCCACCTGGGGAGGGCGCGGCGTCGGATGTCCAGTCCTTTGAAGCTTCGCGGCGTCGAGAGGGCCCGTTTTCCTCCTCCACCTACTGCGTATCTAGGTGTCGATTCGTAGAACTCCTACACGCTATAGCGGTGTTACGTCGGAGCTTATTTCGGTGCTTAGTTCGCCACATAAACATAAACCGATGTTAGGTGTTTTCGGTGATATTATGAATGCCAAGGACGTCCGATAATGTCCTAATTTGTCCGCATGTCCGCTTTTTGAGTGTGAACCGCTCCTCCACCCTTATACGATCGAAGGCAATGGAATGAACCCCAACTCCCTCCTCACAGTCTCCAACGGCTTCTCCAGCATCTCCTCATAATACACATTGAGCACAAACGCCGCGCTGGCTCCACACTGCACCGCCCACGGCACATACACGCCAAAAAACCTGTCCCTCTCTGCAGCACTCAATCTCAACGGCCCGACAAACGCACTGAGCGCCGCCACAGGCATCCCCCCACTCTGCACCATCTCCAACCACTTCAACGCAATCTCCGCCTCCACGGTCGTCGGCAGGCCCGTAAGCGTATGCATAAAATCATGCACCTCGCGATACCGTCTCATCACATACGCGAGTTCCGGGTCGGAGATGTAGGTCACGGGCACGCGGGTGTCGGGGGAGACGTGCTCAGCGTCGAGGAAGGTGACGTATTCGCGGCCGAACGTCCCGGGGGGTAAGCGGCGCAGGGCGGGGAGGTTGAGGGTTGTGGAGGTGAGGATGGGGCGGGTGCGGAGGATGCGGCGGCCGGTTGGGGAGAGGAGCATCTTGTCGCGCATCTGGGCGAGGGTGTGCAGGCCGGTTACTTCGCCGAGGTGCGCGACGGTTTCTGGAATGCGGAGGGAGAATGATGCTCAGTAGGCGGGGCTGGATGAGGGAGCGCTTGGCAGTTTACATACCCTGCCGTGTGGGATCGCGCATGGCGCCGATAGCCGACGTCGCTGCGATGAACGCGCGTTCCAGGACATTTGGAGTTCGCGGGCGGGGATGGAAGGAGGGGTCGTTCCCGAAGTCGGCGGTGGTTGTTCTGGTTGTGTGGGTGCGGATGGGCAGTGTTGGTTGTGAAGGTGGTGGGAATCTACGGAGAATTGCACGAGCTGTGCAGCGTCGTGTGCCGGCGGAACGGAGCGACTGGGATATGGACATTGGGGCTGGGAACGACTAGGATGACACAGATGAGGGTGTTCTGACGCCGGCGAGCTGGTTGGTCGTTGTGAGGGTCGGATAGTCAGCAGGTGTTCGTTGTGGATTGCCGTTGGGCCCTTCGTTGGGAGCAGCGACGACGAGGAAAAGGAGTTCCCGCGCGTCTCCATAAAAGCACTGGGTTCGGCCAAAATCCCCCCCCGTCCCCGGAAGCGAAGATCACTCCCACATTATCTGTATTTAAGCTCAGTTGGTCTTGCGATCCTCTCTCACAACACACCCCCCACTAACTCACACAGACGCAGCTCACATGTCCCACCTGCCTCCGGGGCGAGGTCGCGCTAATACACGAGGCGGAGGTCGGGGGGCAAATGCTGCAGCAGCAGGGAAGGGTCGGGGACGAGGAAGTGGAGCAGGCCTTGTGCAATCACAGCAACCACCGTCGATAATACCCCCACCAACAGCAGCGTCAGGTCACTCTCGGACGCCCGCTTCCTCATCCACCACTGCAACGCCAGCACCGGCATCCAAAGGTTCCACTCCCACACCCGGACAACAACCCGTTCGCCCACCAGCCCTCCAACGCATGCACTCGCTCCCACACCTAGCCACTTCCTCACCACTCGCACAGCACCCACCAACAGGACCGGGCTCAACAGGCACTGGCGACGGTGCAAATGGCTCCGGCGCTGTAGGCTCTCCAATAGCAGCCCCGGCGTCCGCGACAGCAATACAGGAGATTACGAGCATACAGACTCCGGGCCACCCGCAGTACCAGCAATACATGGCCGCTTTGAACTACTACATGGCGCAATTGGCGGGGCCGTTGAATGCTGCCGCGGTGGCTGGGAGTGCGACAAACTCGGCGTCGGTTTCACCAGGTAGCACTCCGAATGCAACGCCGCCAGGGACGCCTAAGGCGGCGAACGCGACGTTGCAGCTGCCTGCGGGTATAGGGCCTGAGCTGGTCAGGCAATTGAGTGCGGGGGTTGGGGCGGGAAGGGGCGGGGCGCCAATAGGACGGGGAATCGGGGGTGTCGGTGCCCACACACCATTAGGGAGCGCACAGCAAGGTCCGCCACGACCTTCATCAACAACGCCACAGGTCGGCCGGCAGTCACTGGGGATAGGCTCACCCGCCATCACATCCAATGCCAACCTCAACCGCTTGATGGGTCAAATGGGATACACACCCACACCCACACCACGACCCAACACAAACATCCCTCTCACCAAAACCCATTCCCAACCAACATTCCACTCTTCTTCGCCATCGCTGCAACAGACGATATCCCTGGGCGCGGCTGCTGCCTTCCGCGCTCAACAGCAACAACAACAGCAGCGACAATCGCCGTATGATCCGGCCCGAGACCCGGCAAATATGCCGATACTGAACAAACAGACGCTGAGGAGCTTGTTGAGGCAAATTGATCCTACGCAGCGGATGGATGGGGATGTTGAGGAGGTAGGGATGTTCATATTTAGCGGGGAAGGCGCCGTACGCGGAGCATTTAAGCCGCTGTCTTCTTAATTTGAATTTGAACTACAGATGCTCCTGGAAGTCGCAGACGACTTCATCACGTCCGTCGCACAACAAGCATGCAAGCTCGCCGCACATCGCGAAGCCGAAGCCTCTGCCACCGGTGCGCCTGTGATTGTCGGAGTCCGGGATGCGCGGTTACCGTTGGGTATGTAGCCTCAGAGTCATCGTCTGGGGGGAATCTGTCAACCCCATTCATTCTTTTCTTTAGAACGCGACTGGGGAATCCGCATCCCCGGCTTCGGCGTCCTCGTCCCGCAAGACCGCGAGGAACAATCTCCACTCCCACTCCCACCTCCACCACAACCAACCAACGCAACACAACCAGACGCGCCCGACACAACAGAAGACGACCCCATAACCCAAAAACGCAAACTGCACCTTGCCCGCGTACAGAAAGTCCGGGAGGCTGTTAGGGGGGGTGTGCGGCATCGGTATACGTCTGCTGCTACGTCAGCGTCTTCTACTGCTGGGGTGAATTCTGCGAGCACGGCGGCTGGGGAGGGTGGGAAGGATGGTGATGGGAGTGTGGGGCCGGCTGCGGGGGGAGGGAGGGGACGGGGCCGGGGGAAACGGGCGTTGGGTGGGGGAAAGACGGGGGTGCAGAAGAGGAGGAATGTTGGGTAGGGAGTTGGGTATGGGGGATTGGTGTGGTGTTGTGGCGAAGCGCACGAAGCACTGGTTTCACCTTGTACCATATTCTGCACCATCCGTTATACGAAGGCGCGTCCAACGCATTCATCTGTATATATACGGAAAACATAATCCGTCGCACGCTGGAGGCCCATCACCTAGACATCCATATTGGTGAGAATGACAGGCACCAAAACCTGCTTGGACGTACCAACGTTGGGATATTGCAATCCTGCAGTATACGGAGGTGTGATGCGCGGATAACTCTGTACCCACCTTCATCGTCGAAGTCGTTATGTAACATGGGGTCAGGGTTGGCGGGCGTCGCGCGAGGGCAGAAACCGACCCCGTCAATAGCATCGCTCTCTCAGGTTTTCCCTTCCCAAGCCGCGCTTCCCCGCCAGTGCGCTTCATGGCCACCTAATAGAGGCTACCGCATGCTTTCAGTAGCTTGTCATAGCACATTTCCCAGAAACCCTTCTATCAACGAAAAGCCCGCCTCCTGGCTCTACGTACTGGCGATGGAGAAGTGTACGGTTAGTCAGAGTCCACCCGATTTGCATGCTTTAACCGAACTAACTCGAATTCTTTCAGAGTGCAGGACCATCGGAGGGGCCGATAGGACTGACAGGAAGTGACAGCAAGTGACAGCAGGCCGTATGTGGCGGGGTTAGGGTTGCAAACGCCATTACAAAGCGCCATGAGAACCTCGCCTTCCCCTTCCCAAGATCCTCGTGCTGGGAATTCAAATAACCGTCCAGCTCAGAATACGCAGAACCATTTGCCAAGCACAGGCCGTCGAGCGCTTAAACCGTCTCGTCTGCCGGCCGGAGACTCCAGCCGCTCTCATCAAACTTCCGTCGAACCTGGACGCCATCTTGCCTTGATCTACCCCACGCCCCACGCCCCACCACGTACAACATGACCACCAAACCTCAATACACCGCTCTCCCCTCAACCCTCAGCGACGCCGACCTCGCGGACCTGCGCGACCACGCCGTCGACTGGGCCCTCGCGCACGGTCTGGTCATCCGAGCTCCACCCACCTCCACCACTCCAACATCAAACATCCCGCTGACGACGCACGCCCCCTTTGCGCTGTTCCCGTCGCCGTTCCCGCGGAAGGCGTTTGAGTTTGCGGTGAAGATACAGCCGCTTTTTAACCAGTTGGTGGAGAGTGTTGCGAGGGATCGGGGTTTTTTGGAGGAGACTATGGAGAGGTGGGTGTTGGGGCGGCAGAGGGGGGGGGGGGGGGGGGGAAGCGCGAGCGAGTGGTGCAGGGTCTATGTGTGAGCGGAGGGAGCTATCGGGTTTTCGTGGCCTTAGGGGCTTAAGCGAAGCGAGCATTTGCGAGCGACTGCGAGTGTTGGGCTTCTATTTGCGCAAAAGAAGCGAACAAGGATTACTCCCGGACCGTGCTGCAGATCAATCGCTAACGCGGCAACATCCCCTTCCCTCAGTCTCTCCAAGGTAGACGACTTCACGGGGCGGTTGTACGCCATCTACAAGCACGTCAACTCCGAGGGCATCCAACAAGTGAGGCCATCAGTTCTCCATCGGTACCATGCTCCACATTACAGCATTGACTCACGGAATGCAGTCAATCAGTCTAGGCCTCCATCGATCAGACTATCTCCTTCACCTCTCCTCAGACTCGTCCCAGGAAGCTACCCCACAGCAAGTCGAGCTGAACACCATCGCATCGTCGTTTTCTAGCTTGTCACATCTTACGCATGATTTGCACAAGTAGGTCTCATCCACTTTTTGCGAGACGATCCGATAGGAGCGCTGACCCATCTCCTTTGAAAAGGTACCTGATTGACCGGACAAGGACCCTCCTCGATAAGGACCCATCGTCGCGTTCCATCACTTCAGAAGCGATCCCGCCAAACGCGTCGCTATACAGCATAGCGCGGGGAATCGGTAAAGCTGCTGAGCTGTACAACGTACCAAAGTAATAGTCCGGCTACATGGGTATCAAAACACGCGGCACGCAAACCTAACGTCGACGCCCTTGTTCATTACTTTTAGTGCGATAGCAGTCATGATAGTCCAGCCAGGGGAACGCAACGCGTTCGATCAACGATGGATCGAGTACACTTTGTTCAACGAGTATGGATTCGGAGTATCACGCTACCTGCAAAGGCTTGGCGCCACGTTCACTGACCCCATCGCCCAACAACCAGATTCAAAGTCAAGCTGGTGCGTCTATCCCTCGCGGATGTAGCGAAACGAGCGAAGTTGGAGGGGGTGGATCGCAGGCTTGTCATGTACGCGACCGATGGTGGTTGGCATTGGGGGGTAGGAGACCCTCATGGAGTAGAACGAGGTTCTAATACGGCGCTGCTTCCAGTGATGGCGAAGAAGTTGCGGTGGTCTACTTTCGCGCCGCGTACACGCCGGTCGATTATCCGTCTGAGAAGGTATAAGCCGCTTACCGGAACCGGGTTATTTTGATGAGGCCCATGAACTTAACGGTCTTGTTTCTGCGACAGGAATGGGAAGCCCGTCTCCTCATCGAGCGATCAAACGCCATCAAATGCCCCAACATCGCTCACCACCTAGTCGGCACGAAGAAGGTGCAGCAGATCCTCGCCAAGCCTGGGCTGCTCGAACGGTAACATACCCGCCGTAATTCCCCGATGTCGGCGGATCTCTGAACTTACCGATCGTGAAACCTGTAGATTCCTCAAAAGCCAAGAGGAATGTGACCTCCTCCGATCCAGCTTTACCAACCTGTACCCACTAGACGACACACAGGAAGGCAACGCGGCGGCCGCGATGGCGCTTGAGACGCCGGAGCGGTTTGTGATGAAGCCGCAGCGGGAAGGTGGTGGTACGTCTCAAATAACCTCATTCACACCACTCCACCCCACTCAAGCGGACGAACGCTAAACTTAAAGTAACAACTTACAGGAAACAACCTGTACGGCCCCGACATCCCTACCGCACTCCGCTCCATGTCCCTCCACGAGCGCAACGCGTACATCCTCATGGACCTTATCCAGCCGTCGCATATTGCCAGCGTGACTGTCCGCCATGGCGAGATCATACGGGGGGAGCTGATCAGTGAGTTGGGGATTTACGGGGTTTGGATTAGGTATGTCAAAATGGATTTGAAGTTTGTGTTGCGTCGATTAGGAGTGGTGGATTGCTGAATTGATTGGATAACAGCGATGGAGACAAAGTACATGTGAACGAGCAGGGCGGGTACCTCCTCCGCACCAAATTCGCGAACTCGAATGAGGGCGGGGTTGCGGCGGGGTTTGCGGTGCTTGATTCGCCGTTGCTTGTGGATTGAATGAATGGCTCGGACTCTTCGGCCTGCCAGTTAGGGATCTATATTGATTAGAAGTATCAAGGGGACAGGTGATGTTACGCGCCCGGTGGCGGTAGGACTAGCTTCTATGTAGGGAAATATCTAATCTGCGAATAGCATTTTGCTCTCGCCCCTGTCGTCCGTCAGGGAGGACCGATGGGGTATTTATGCGGTAGGATACTGCAGGGCCGATGCTTCTCAGCGGTTTAATCCCTTGATCTGTCTGCCGTGCGCAGCTACACAGGCGTATGTACAAGAAGAGCAAAATGTGATATGATATGATGTGATGTGCATAAACCAATCAAAAAAGAGGGGACACCCAGAGAAAGCGGGCGATACAATGCAAGGGGGTTGGAAACGACGATGAAGGACGAAACCCAGAGAGGCCTCGATCTACATCCTCAAGAACAAGCCAACGCTCTCCAACACCTTCGCAACCGGCACAAACACCCCAAACGCCCACGTCAGCCCCCACACAAGCCCCACCCACGGCGCCCTCTTCCAGCCCTTCAACGCCGGCACCAGTTCCCCACCGGCCTGCACCGCAGCGTCCACCCACTGGTACGCCACGTCCCACAGGGATGCGTCGACAGCGGTGGTCGTGCTCCACCCGGCGCCGATGGCTGGGGCGAGCGGGACGGGGTATGCTCCGCGGACGTGTTTAAGTGCCGCGGCGGCGAGTTCGGAGAGGATGTAGATGGCGAGCGGGTTTCTGCCGACGGTGCGGAGGGCGGCGTGGAGGGGCGTGTTCCATCCGCTGACGGATTTCGAGGTCAGTGAGATCAGGGCGGTGAGGATGAGCGCCGCGCCGGTGGTGGCGAGCAAGAAGGTGGGTGTGTAGAGCTTCTTGCTGTAGGGTTGGTAGAACGTGGTCTTTTCGTCGAAGAGGAAGGGGAACTCGTCGAACGTCATCCCGCCCTTGGCTCCGAAGGCGTGACCGGCGCGCGAGATGATGTGCCCGACGATGAGGAAGGAGCCGAGGAAGTATTGGAGGTCGCTTTTGCCGAGGGTCCTGGCGTGGACGAGGGCGCTGCCGGTGCAGACGCCGGCCCAGACGGCGGCGAGCGCGGGGAGGGTCGAGAGCGTGCCTTCGGGGTCGTAGGTGCCGTTGTTGTGCAGGTGGGAGGTGCCGCCGAGGAGAAGGCGATCGAAGTAGGATTGGGCGGTGCAGTGAGGGGGTTGCAGCTTGGATTGCGCGCCGGGCGGGCAGGGGGTCGAGCCTGCGGGGGCAGAGTTTGCCGGCAAAGGATAATTGTACGTGAGGTAGTGCCAGGCGAACAGGGGAAGGAAACCGGAGATGATCAGGTTGCCGACGGACTGGGAGAAGGCGTAGGAGAGGGCGCTGATTGTGTAGACAATCGCCATCCGCTGCAAGACGCCGAAAATCCTGAACTGTTCCCATTGCGGGTTGCCCTCCAACACGCCGGGGGTGTACAGAAGGTGGACGGCGGCTCCTAGCGCAAACAGCTTGATGCCGCGGAAGATGATCCAGAATGGGCTGGATTTGCTGGAAGACGGGCGGTACGACAGGGCTATCGACTACGGGCAAAATGAATGAAAAGTGTGAGATGCGTGAACCATAGCGTGCTTGGTTGGCTCGCTTCCCTCACGCCGTCTCTCCCTCTCATCCCACCACTCTCATCCCCAGCCCTACTCACCACACCCATAGTAAACAACAAAATTGGAAACACATAATCCGCATAAGTCACGCCCATCCACTCGGCATGCCCCAAGAACTTGAATACAGCGGGACCTGTCTGGTAGTTTACCACAACCATGGCCAAAATCGCGAATCCACGGACGGCGTCAATAAAATCCATCCGGTTGTCCTCGGCGGCCTTTTGGGCAGCCACGGCGGTTTTCGCATTCTTCTTTGCCTTCTTTGCGCTTTTGGACACGTTTTTGGCGACGTCAGAGACTGTGGAGGAGGCTACGGAAGAGGCTTTGGAGGGGGTGGAGGAGGAGCCCTTGCCGCGATTGCGGAGGGTGGTGTCTTGTTGTTGGGACATTATTGGGAGACTGGGGGGGAAGAGTAGGGTGAGGTGTGAGTTTCTGCGGGCGTGATGTGTGAAATGACTTTATGCAGACGCACAACACATACTTGCGAGGGAGGATCCCGAAGCTCTATCCAGCGGACGAGCAGAAGAAAGATCCTACGGGAGATGGGAAAGATCCCAAGTGCTGTTGGGTTCGCACTAAACGCAACCCTGGGGTCCCTGATATGGAATGCCAGCGGCCCAGAACGACCGCAATTGGGCGCTAACCCCAACCCGAACGCGCGTAACCCTAACCGCCCCCGAGGAAAGACGGGCGGACAAGAAAAAAGACGAGAAAGACCTCCCCCCTCCATCGTCGCAAGATCGCGTCCAGCGTTCCGCTGCGTCTGCTGCTACTATACCCCCCACCAACCGGCAAACCAGACACTCCAGCTGTCGTTATTCTTATTACCGTCTTTCGCTCAACGCCACCACAGTGTAAAGTCATCGGTCGGATTGAGGCAGCACAGGTGAGAGCGCTTCCCTCGCTCACCCTTGGGAACGCGTCTCAATTCCAGAACGATGCTAGCCTTGCACCCATCTCCGGTGCCCGACCGAATGCGCAGAGGCTACGGTGTCGGCACAGCGGTGCCGTCCTCATCCTCGGCTCCTGGGACAATTAGCGATCCTCGACGCCGTGAGCGCGCCGCTGCCGACCCATACCAGCGTGTCCGAACGCCGACCGGCGCAATGTTGGCCAGCGCCAAATCGTCCGCCTTGCCCTCGGACGGCAACCACGATTTTACCTTCATGTCACCGCAAAAGCCGTCCAAGCGATTCTCGAATAACATTGAAGATTATGAGATGGGTGAAATGTTGGGGAGAGGCGGATTCGGTTTTGTGCATAGGGCTGTGTGCAAGAGTCCGGCTATGGATGGCCGAGAGGTTGCCATCAAAATGGTATGCGCATTGACAGATTCACTGATGCCGAGAGGGAGAGTGATAGGTTTCTGATTGACTTTTTCTAAACTCCAAATCTTTTCTATCTCAAGATCGACAAGCGGCTGATGAAGGCAGCCAACATGACCCGTCGCGTAGGAAATGAAGTCGAAATCCATTGGCAGCTCCACCACCCGTCCATCCTCGAGCTGTACAACTACTTCGAAGACAAATCCTACGTGTACCTCGTTATGGAGATCTGTCAAAACGGAGAACTATACCAATACATCCACCACCGGAAATTTCCCTTAACCGAACCAGAGGCGAGAGGCGTGGTTGCGCAAATCGTGCGCGGATTGCTGTACTTGCATGCGAATGGGATTATCCACCGGGATCTGAAGTTGTCAAACTTGCTGCTGACGGAGAACTATGATGTGAAGATCGGCGATTTTGGGTTGGCGGTCAAGCTGAATGACCCTAGTGGGGAGCAGAAAACGATGTGTGGCACGCCAAACTATATTTCTCCGTAAGTTCACTGGTGGCTGAGCTTGGGAGACGCTCCCTCGCGAACGGCTTTTCAGCAGACTAATGCTTCCTCCCGTCCTGCCAGCGAGATCATATCGCGGCTACCGTACGGACTTGCTTCCGATGTGTGGTCACTGGGATGTATGGTCGTCACTTTATTGACGGGGACGCCGCCCTTTGAAGTAGGTTCGCGAATCACCAAAATAATTATGAGCTCCTCGCCGATATATATTGAGTTATCACTCCTAGAGCCAGGCGGTAAAAAATACCCTCGATAAGGTGTCCCGGGTGGAGTACACACTGCCGGATCACATCTCCCCAGAGGCTCAGGATCTTGTGCACAGGTTGCTCCAAAAGGTATGGCTATTTGATTACCCAAACTACGGTGCCTCTCGCTTACAATACTCTCCCCAAAGGACCCCAAGAAGCGCCTAGCTCTTACAAAAGTCCTCAGCCACCCTTTCTTCGAACCCACCATGCCCGTATCCTCCTTACGGCCCCTCAACGCGGTATTCGACAAACCCCACCCCCGACCCAGGCCCGCGAGCACGCATCAGGCAGCCACCACCAACGACACCAGCCGACATCGTGCAGTCGCGAGGAGCAATAGTGAGCGATCTGCGACACGGGTTGTGGAAGTGGAGAGCCGGTCACGGGAGGCGTCGAGACATGGAACTTTTGAGAGACGGGCATCACCGATGAGGGAAGCCACTCGCGATGTAGATCGCGGGGCTAGGAGACATGAGGGGCGGTCGCAGAGCCGACCGGAGTCGGTGCATGCGTACGATAAGGAGAACCGAGAGCAGATGGATCCCCGCAAACCTGCGGACGCATACTGTGGTTCACGAGGACAGTCTCCACAGGCCAAGCGGCGGGACGCGAGTAGCAGCTCACCTGGGTATGCGAGCGCAGGTCGCAACGCATCTAGCAACCCTCAGCAGACCACCAGTAGGTCCACCACCGCGGCATCTTCCTCAACACAACCCGCATCCCCATTGGTAGTCCTACCCGAATTCTCGACGCAGAGGCTGAAACCGCTCAAACAAAAGACGAAACATGGCACGGTCTCAATCCTTGCGTCTGGTGATCTGCTGCTGGACTTTTTGGGCGAGGAGTTTCTTATGCTTATTAGTGGGGATAGTCGGACGGTATGTTGCTTCTTTTGCTTGATGAGGATCATTACGGAAGACTAAATGGGAGGCATTTTTTTTTTTCAGATTGAGCTGTTTGATCGATCGACCAGCCCCACCGACCCCCAGAGTCGGCCGATTCGCAGGTATACCCGGACATCGTTGCCTAGCGCGTATGTCAAGAAATATCGGTACGCGAGCCGGTTCGTTGATTTGGTTCGGAGTAAAACGCCAAAGGTACGGCCGTAGAATAGTGTAATAAAAGGTAGATGGAATATAGACATTCCCTCCTACCCCACAGATCGTCTTCTACTCCCCCCAAGCCAAATGCATCCTCATGGAAAACGCCCCACTCGCCGATTTCGACATCCTCTTCTACAACGGCACCCGCGCGCACTACTCCGTCTCCAGCGGGCTCGTGGAGATTAAAATCCCGGTCATCAAACCCGCCCCTGGACAAACTAAAGTCGACGACAAGGATATGGAGAAACACGCGATACCCTTAGAGGGTCGGGTGGATATACCGCCACATCTGGCATTGGTGGTCAAACATGTGCAGGAGTGTTTGAGACGGTGTATGGAGGTTGAGAGGAGTGGGAAGTTGGAGGGCGGGAACGAGTGGCCGGTTATTGTTAAGAGCTCGCATTGTCGGGTTGCTGGTGGTGGGACTGGTGGGAGGGCGGGAGGGGAAAGGGAGGGCCATGCGAGCCCGTTGCCGACGGAACGGAATTCGTTCCACCCGAGTTCGATGTCGGGGTATACCAGGAATACGAGGGGTGGGGGTGGGACGGAGGGGGGGCATGATGGCGGTACACGGGGGAATGACCAACCACCTGCATCGTCAGCAGAACCCCGCCGCACCCGCCCAACATCCTCTTCAGCATCCCATGCTACCTCCCTCCCACATCTCCGCACCACCGCCAGCGACCCACACCTGTACAACCACCATCGATCCGTCGCAACCTCATCATCGGCGTCCAGGGCAAACACGCATACGATACATACCACGACCAGCAGCAGCGGGAGCAGTGCACGCGTGCCGGGTCGGGATGGGGTTCGATCCGTCGCGTCCTCTTCATGGGATCCTCAACATCATCGGGATGACGAGCGACAGCAACAAAAGTCATCCACCATAACAACATCCGCAGAACCCCGACACGCGAACACGGACAGCGCAATAACACAAACACAGACACCAACCCACCTCCCCGACATCGGCTGGTGCCTCAAAACACCCACCGGCGCGTTCCTGATGCTCTTCAACGATGGGGTGGGGGTTACGGTCAATCCGGGGGATCAGACGTTGGAGTGGATGCCTGCTAAAAATGCCGAGGGAGATGGCGAGGGGGGTGGAGTTGAGAGGTATGTTTCTTTTCATTTCGGATGCTGATCTCATATGTACATGGAGGGGAGCATCAATACAAGCCATTTCTGACTCCTATGGTGTTACGCCTATTGTGTAGATTTGCGATAGATAAGCGACTCCCGGCATATGCGAAACGACGGTTGGCGCATTTTCCGCGGTTTCTAGAGCTGGCTGCTGCTGCCTCGGGTGCTTCGGGGGCGCGGTGAATAGATGTTTGGATGCGTAGCACATACTTGTTTTGGAAGAAGTTGTGAGCGGACACGTTGGCGCATGCGTGGGGATGTGAAGTGATACACGCGCGCCGGATATTGACGCGGAGACATAGATAGCCGCTTCTTTGGGAACCGTATGTGTGTAGCAGTGGAAGGACGGCCCGATGGGATGGCCATAAATGCATTACCTAGAAGGTTGGACCCTTGTTTTCTGTTACTCCAGTTATGCGGCGATGGGCACAAGGTTTTTGTAGAATGGCGCGTTCATGCGAAGCAGGAGGCGGAAGTCGGGCTGTTGTTCGAGTTGTCATGGGGTTCGGAGGATGTGTAGTCAGCGGTCGTGTGCGGTGACACATCACGCCCCCAATGAAGACTGCCCAAAAACCTACCTCAACCTCCCGCCCACAAACCTCCCTCAACGCCACACAAATCTCCCTCAACAGCCGCCTCAACTCCCCCTTCTCCCCCTCCCCCGCCTGCCCCTCTGTCTTCTCCACGCCCAACCCCCTCCAACACCCCGCAACACCCTTCATAACCACACCTCTATACTGCGCGACCCGCGGCCACGCTTCACGGATGAGAGTGAGCACGGCGCGCGCAGCGAGGAGTTGGGTGGGGGTGTCGTGGGTGTGGAGGTGGAGGAGGGTGGTTGTTGTTCCTAGGAGGGACTATGGGGAGGGTTCAGTGAGTCGGTGGGAGGGAGGGGAGGAGGAGCAAGGCAGCAAGGCAGATGAGGAGGACGGGGAGTACCTGGAGGTGACGGACGGTGATGATGCCGAGCCGGGAGACTAGGTCCGGGATGATTTGGAGGATCGTCTGTGCGTTACCAAAAAGCAGTCAGCTTCCTCCAGTCCTTCTCATCCCAGCTCGGAGCAACCGGTCTAATAGGGAATATACGTACCCTCAGAACCTCCACTTTCCCACCCGCGGCAAAGCTCAGCCCCCTCAATACCCCCTCCTGCATCACCCGTTCCAGTCTCACGCAGTACGCCTCCGAGCCCACGATCTCGATCACCGGCACGAGGTCGACGATGCATGGGAGGGCGGAGCGGAGGAGGGGCGGGTCGGAGTGGTAGGTTAGGCAGGGGAGGAGGAACTGTGTGAATCGAAAAGTGCTGGTGGTGAGAGGGGTACGGTGAGTGTGAATGGTGGAGATGATCGTAGCACGTACGTTGAAAAAGACATCGCCGAGCCCTGTGCGGCGGATATCCATTGGCGCTGAGTTCTTTA
Source organism: Fimicolochytrium jonesii (assembly GCF_025526975.1). NCBI lineage: Eukaryota > Fungi > Chytridiomycota > Chytridiomycetes > Spizellomycetales > Powellomycetaceae > Fimicolochytrium > Fimicolochytrium jonesii. Next base: position 342,614 of record NW_026515695.1, read on the forward strand.
CGATGGCGTGGTGGGTGAGTTGTGCGCCGATGGTTTTGTAGGCTGGGTCGTGGTCGTCGAGAAGGGTGAGGAGGGCGGGGAAGAGGAGGTGTTGGATTGGTGCTATTTGGCCGTGCTATGAAAGAAAAAAGGCCAATTCAAAACTCGATTAGACTCCTGCACATCCGCAAAGCAGCGGCTGATGACCCCTTACCTCCAAATGCAACACAACCCAGCCCAAAACCTGCACACAATCCACCCTTTCCGTCTTCCACAGCTGCACATCGCCCGGCTGCTCGTCGCTCCATACATTCTCGATCTCCTGCTGTTTCGTGACTACCGCGCGATTGCCCGTGTCGTGTACGCGTTGGTGGGTGAAGAACGGTTTGATGTGTGTTGTGAGGATGTCGGCGGCGTGGGCGGAGATGAGGGTGGAGAGGCGACGGGGGTGGTGGGAAAGAAGGGTTGTGAGGAGGTCTAGACGGGAGGAGTGGCAGTCAGAAGCTGGGAGAGGGATTGTTCGACCTTGACAATACTGCCGCCTACCTTGTGCTTTGTCCCGGATATGTGCACAACACCATATCCCCTCCTCGTCGCCTAAGAAAGATGCGCAGGCCACCAGGACGGGACAGATAACACTCTCTAGCGCTTCCTGCTCGTACAAAGATATAGCCAGAAACTCAGATAACATGCCCCAAATATGTTCCCTCCGTTTGGACCTGTTTTCTCTCCATTACCTTGTCGGGAGGCGACCCTATCGCAACCTTCACAAATCCAAAACTGAGCTCCGCCTGCTGCTTGAACCATGTACGGGCAGCAATACTTTTCTCATCTATTGCCATATCCAAACGAACAACCGTCAGCCGTCCTGGTCGTCCGTTCTCTCCATTCGACTCCTCCCGCTTCCACCCACCATTCCGCAACGGCCGCACGAACGCCGTCGGCACTGTTAGCGCTGCTACACACGCCTCGACGGTCTGCACCCAGGTCTCCCTATCCACTACGCCCGAGCTGACGGCCTCCTCTGCCGCCCTGAATGCTGAGTTTAGGGATGGGACGTTGGCTTTGGAGTGGAGGAGCTGTGCGAGGTTGTGTGCTGCCGTCGACATGGTCGCTGAAACGGGGAAAGCGGTGAGATAGGGCAGAGAATATGCATACACTTGCCGCTCTCTGTGTTACGTTCTCCCACATCTGCCTATCTGTGCGCCCGTATATTCGAGTGCGTTGCGGGATATGCCGTCGTCGTCGGCCTTCCGTGCAAGTTCCCCTGTGCCTTCGTCTTCCTCCTCCCAACGCGTGTGTCATGGAGGTGTGCTTTTCCCCCCTTCCCCCTTCCCTGCCCAGAAGCACTCATATACGGTACTATAGCACGACAGGCAGGCAGCAAATACTCACGGCTACGGTATCCTCTCCGTCTGTCTACATCCACGACACACCGACCCCTTCATCTTCCAAAGTCTCTCCCCCCGCGTGTCGTCGCTATCCATGCAGGAAGATGGGTCCCGACGATGGGTGATCTTGGGTTTGGGGTGTATGCTGCTTGTTGGGGTGAGTCTTATGAAGGATATCGGGAGCGCAACTGGGGTGTGGGAGAAGGGAGAATGGATGCTTGAGCGATGAACCTGACTACTGATCCTTTTCTGCTCGTTATGTCGTTTTCTTTGGGTATAGACGAACTATGCGGTAGGTGTTCTGTGTTCCAGTATTGGAAGGCCTAAAACAATACGCTTTCCCTAAAAGTATCCCTTCTCCCCACCCAGTACGACGCCCCAGCCTCCCTCGCCCTACTCCTCGCCACCTACCTCCACGAAACCCCCGCAGAGCACCAGTATACCCTCTCCACCCTCTACGCGCTCTACTCGCTTCCAAACACAATCCTTCCCTTCTACGGCGGCCGACTTGTGGATTCGATGGGGACAAAACGCATGATGCTGTGGTGTGCGGGGTTGGTGGTTGTGGGGCAGGGCGTGTTTGCTGTGGGCGTGCAGAGGAGGGTGAAGATGGGGATGTGGATGGGACGATTGTTGTTCGGAGTAGGGGCAGAGACATTGGGTGTTGTGGTGAGTTGCGCACAGCAATACCGAGCGTCAGCGAGAACAAGCAGTGTGTGCGAACCGAGCAAGATGTGGGCAAGGCCAGTTCTTAAATCAAACCAGTTTCCCTCTCTCTCCCCTCACGACCACCCCCCAGCAAACCCGCTTAACAACAAAATACTTCCTCCACAAAGAACTAGCCCTTTCCCTCGGCCTCGAACTCTCCATTGCGCGTCTCGGCTCCGTCCTCAACGACCTCATCACCCCCCACCTTGGCGCACGCCTCTCGGTGCCCATCGCTGTCTGGGCAGGCTTTCTGTCCTGCGTCCTCTCGTTTGTCTGCGCTATCTTACTCGCGCGGTTGGATGATTTGCCGGAAAGTAGGGATGGCGAGGCGAGTGGTGGGAGCATGAGAGAGGCGGTCAAGAGTTATCCGAGAGCGTTTTGGACGATATGTGCGGTGATGTGTGTGTTGTATGCGACCATGGTGCCGTTCAATACGGTCCATGCGGGGTTTCTGCAGACGAGGTGGTATCCTGGGGATCCTGAGAAAGGTACTACGTAAATCCACCTTATCGCTTTTCTCATGATTCCCAACGCCTGAAACTTTTATACCCCCGCACCTCAGCCGCCCAACTCTCATCCATCCCCGACACCCTCTCCGCCCTCCTCGTCCCTCTCGTCGGGCACCTCACCGACACCCACGGCCACCGCACCACCTCCCTCCTCGCTTGCGCCGCCCTGATCCTCGCCGTGCACACCTTCCTCGGCCTCGCACCGTTCGAATGGACGCCAATACCTGCGCTGGCCATGCTGGGGCCGGCGTATGCGCTGTTGTTGAGTGTGTGGCCTTGTGTGGCGATTGTGGTGGGGGGGAGAGGGGGTGGGTTGGCTTTGTAAGTTTGTGTTATATCACAGTCTGATGTGTGTGTGTTTCGCGGCATGCAAAACTAACGGGGCTCATGTTTTCTGGATTCTAACAGCGGAATAACAACATCGCTCCTCAACATCTCCCTAACCCTCTTCCCGCTCATCGTCGCGCGTCTCATCGTGCTCGACGGGACATACACGCTCGCCGAGCTCTTTTTCGCAAGCTGTGCGGCCGCTGGGGTGGTGTTGACCTGTGTGCTTATGACGGATCGGGAGTGGGGGGCGGCTTTGCAGAGGAGGGGGGCTGTGGACGGTGCGGATGCGAATGGGAATGGGGAAGGGGACGTGGGGCTGAGGACGAGGGGGATGAGAGGGGAGTATATGGGGCTGGAGGATATGGAGTGAGGCGAGGGGGATGAGGAGGTTGATATCCATGCATAGTCGGAAGTCTGAGTGAATTTTCGAGTAAAGCTGCCTAACGCTGGGAAAATGCTTGGACTGTGACGGCTCAGTTGCCTTTGTTCCAAACGACAACTGGATTTTCCAACGTTTCCAACCGGACGCCCTTCTTCTCCTTCATGTAATTGCGTAGTATATGTGGTCTGAACTCCGAGTCTGAACTCCGACTCGGGCAAGAGGGGACGTGTACGGCTGTATTACGGCTTTTTGGCCGGAAATCATTTATCATACCCTATCTATCTAGTATGCTAAACAATCGCTGCCGGTGATACGCTCAGGTTCATGGCTTTGACCTTTCCTCCTCCCATCCCGCATACGCCACGCCCTCTAGACCGTGAGAGTAGGCGTGTGCCTTGTTTGCGCCCCCTTCCGCCAGACCGACCCCCGTCCCGACCCATGTTTCCCGACCCATCTCTGCCTGATACTCCAACATCAGCTTCTTGAGCTGATATCGCAAGCGCCACCCGGTAGAGACCAGTCCTCCTCCCGTCGCCCATCTACAACTAGCCGTAATGTCCTCGAGGTGTGGTTATATCCGGGTTTCCGATGTGGATGTCGTGCTTCTCCGCCGCCGTCGCGCCGATGCGTGTCTCTGCCGCCTTCTGCAGATCGGCTGGTGAAGGGTATGTTGTGCAACCGGTCGCTGGTGCAGGTCGGGCCAGCGGTATGCATGATTCGTCTATTTGCCGACTGTACTGCCCTTGTCGTTGCTGCTCTTTGCGTCCGGCAGGAGCATCGCTTGCGAGCGTCCACCGGATCTCTCCGTTGTATCTTCACCCACTCTCGTCCGCCCATTCCCTCAATCAAATCTCCTCTCTCACTCCCCCCTCGTCTCCATCCCTCTCCTCCCCTCCACAATCCTCCCCCATTTCCTCCTAACCAGAGCCACCAATCGCTCATCCTCCCTGCCCTTCAACGCATCCCTTTCGTGCAGAATGTACGCCGCGATGCCGATGGCTGTGAAGAGGAAGGGGTCGATGCGAGGGGAGAGGAGGGATGTGTAGCGGATTAGATGGGGTGGGGTTGGGCCGGACATGGTGCTGGGGGGGATTCTATTGGTAAATGCGTGAGGAAACGGTGGTGGACGACGCTTTGGAGCCGCTTTGTGGTAGGATGCCGTTTGGATGAAGCGTTGGGTTGGTCTGTTGGTTACTAGCTGATTGCGGAGTGGGTTATGCACAGTAGATTGCCGGGGCCAAAGTGTGCCTTTGGGGGTGAGTTGCTTTCCACCGTTTTCATCCTTCGCACGGGTTTCGCAGGTTTCTCTTCTCATTAACGTCTCCAGGAGCGGGACATTACAGACTAATAGTTGCAACAGTACACATAGCAGGACACACCCCATATCTCACCGCACCACTCCCGACCAGGTAAGGAAGTACCCAGCACGCCCATACCCCTGCCGTCCTCCTATTCCTCCTACGTATATTGACCAAGAACCACCTCCTCATTCACAGCCCCTCACCAAAAAAAAAAAATGAAACCCCTATCCCGCACCCGCCCAACCCGCGGCGGCTCCACACCCTCCACCAAACGCAGCCTACCTGGCAAACCCAGCAAAGCGATCCAAAAGACCCGGGAAGCAACAAAGCCCGGGCGAGGGGGAAAGAGGGGTCAACAACAGACACGCAGCGCGAGAGTCGTGAAGGAAGCAGCAGCGGAGGTGGAGGTGGGGGATAACAGTGGGGCGGAGGAGGAGGAGGAGGAGGGTGTGAGCGTGGGGGACGAAGAGAGTGAGGACAAAGTAAAGGCAGCAGGGCGGGTGAAGAAAGTGTACCCGCCGAGCGGGAAGAAAGGGAAGAAGTTTCCTGACCATGTACGTTACTGTATCTCCCCACCACCCACTCCTCTCACCCCGCTAATCTGGGGTTTTTTCCTTATCCATGTAGACGCAGCTCCTCTCCCTAATCTCCACCCTAAACGCCACCGAAGAATCCCGCATCTCCACAAAACTCCTCCGCACGCACAAACACGCCGCGCAGGACGTCGAACGCGTCGCCAAGAAGCGCGAGCGGCAGAACACCAAACGGAAGGAACTGGAGGATGTCAAGAAGGCTTTGAGGGAGGAGGCCGCGCAGAAGAAGAAGAGGAGGAAGAAAAAGGTGGAGGAGGAGGTGGTGGAGACGGGGAGGAAGAGGGTTTCTTTTGCTTTATAATGGGGATGGAACCGATCTCCGTGCCGCATTCCATTGCAGCATGCATACCACATCACCCGATTCGGAAAGATGTACATACACGCTATTTATTCACTTCATTCACAATCACACAAGTGCTTCATATTCATCTCCTCAACCAACCCGTTCAATGTCCCGCATGTACGCACAAAGGAGGATATGTATTCCCGATATACACGGGCTGGAAAAGTCTAACATGTACAAAACGGATATTGGCATGTTTCATCTACTATGTCGAAGATGAACGCTCGGGTGATACCCTTCTGTTACATTTTCTGGAAGTGGGTTTCCGGAAGTGGTTTTACACCCGCTGCACGTAATTAGCAGGAAACGCGCCGGTCTGCCCATTCAACTCTCCTACGAACCAATCCGAATCCTAAATGCCCCCCAAATCAGTTTTAAGATCCTTCCCCATCTGCGAATGGAAGACACAACAGCTGCTAGAACGTACCGAAGAATCAGTCAACCGAATGATCGCGCCTGCCTTGAAACTGATCTCGTCCGGTGCGCCGGCTGTGTAGTCGTACAGCGCTTTCACTACAAAAAAGGATCCCAAATATCAACCACCGTCCCCTTGCACTTTGTTATGACTTGAGGTCTCCATGGAAATCGGCGACGTCATCTCCGTCGTTTCCAAAAACACGGGGAGCGATGCGTGGTGGGAGGGCGAGAGTTCGCGGGGGAAGGTAACATAACTTCATTCTTTTTACGTACCTTGAGGCGTAGCAGCGACGGCGGCGGCGGGAACGATTGAGGCACGGTGGGATGCTAACTACGGTGGGGAGAGAAGAACAGAGTGTGTGTATTAATATGTGAGGGCCGGTGTGTGCAGGGTACCGAGAGGGACATGTGATACATACACCCGAAAGAGGCCTCGCATTATCCTCAATCTGCTCGACATAATTCACCGGGAACTGGCCCTACGACACAAAAACACATGTCAATGACCATCAACATACATCAGGCAGCGCACATGTGATGAAGTTATGTTACCTTCCCCCGCGAACTCTCGCCCTCCCACCACGCATCGCTCCCCGTGTTTTTGGAAACGACGGAGATGACGTCGCCGATTTCCATGGAGAGCTCGCCGTCGCAGGTGCTTTGGTAGGCGAAGAGGGCTCGTACTACAAAAGGGGGTGGTAAATCACAGGTGTACGGTTGATGCATGGGCAAAGTACAGAATTCCCATCCCAAAGTCTGCCATCTCACTCACCTCTCACACCCGCACTGGCAGCCGAACTCGCGCTGACACCCGCACTCTTAGCCGGCAGAGCACTCGTCCTCCTACTCATCATACTTTCCCTCCTACTCGCCGCCGCCTGGGCCACACTCTCCACGCCCGCAGGCCTTCCAAGACTCGGCAACGCACCGCCACCAAACCCATTATCCAACCCCTGCAGCGCCTGCCACCCCTGCGTGAACACAATGGGGAACTGGCCGGATTGGTTGGTACGCGGTAACCGCCCCTCCCACCAAGCCTCGTCGCTGAAATCGTTGCCCGTGTCGAGAACGTCGATAATGTCGCCGGCTTTGAAGGTTAGTTCGCCTTCGTCGGTGGCTGTAAAGTCGTAGATCGCTTTCACTGTATATGGGGATCGACATGTCAGGACGAACGAATCGACATGTCCGAGACGTTCCCGGCCAAACTGCATCTCGAGCAAGCTAGGACATGCCCAGAAACGTCGCCAAATGCATACCTTGTCGAGCCCCACCCCCACCCCCCGCCGTCGTAATCACCGATGCCCGTTTCGACATCGCCGCCGCCGCCTGATTCACAACCACACCTCCCGCACCCGCAGCCCCACTTCCACCACCCACAATCTCCTTGATATAAGTCGCCGGCACAAGCCCACTCGCCCCACCCGCCACATTGCGCACTTTAATCCACCCATCCTTCTCCGGGACCAGAACCACGAGCTCGTCGCCGCTACGGAGGGATATTTCCCCGTCGCCTTTAGCGTCGTAGTCGTAGACGGCGTGGGCGGTCGGTTTGTCGAGGTGGGAGGGGTGGTGGGCTCCTGCGCTGCCAGGGGTGGCGGCGGTGGGAAGGGCAGGCATTATGGGTTGCACTGTGCTCGAGCAAGGTGCGGAGGGTGAGAATGTACAGCGATACCATTTGGGACTGCAAAACGTTGGACGCACCTCCTTTTTCTTGAAGAACCTGCACTTGTGCGCTCGTCCTCGCCTTGAGCGCCGTCAAAAGCCTCAAAGAATTCTCGATCTCCTGTCGTTGCTGCATTCCGAGGCCCACAAACATCAGCCCCTCTATCTCGCTCGAGACACAGGGTCATGTAATCCCCTCCTACCTCCAGCGGTGACGCGGCATTCCCAAAGGATGGAGTCTGTGCATAGACGTCCGCCATTTGAGCCACGCCGCCGAGTTCGCGTTCCCGCTGTCCAATGTCGCTGATCACCTGGCTCTCCTGGACTTTCAGCCGGCCTAGGCGGTGGCCCAGGGCTACTTTGGTCACATCGTCGACAATGATTTCGGTGACCTTTCCCGAAAAAACGTATCAGCCCAGCTGCATCAAGATAGGAAGCACCTCCAGAACCCCCAGGGCAACACTCACATCGTCACCAGCATGCGATTCGAAGTAGAACGTGCTCGGATCCTGAAACACGCCCTGATGTTCCCGCATGAACGCTTCCGACTCTTTCCCGCGCTCCATCCCTTTGACCGTCTCGCGCAATGTCTCGACGGCGCTGTTCAACACCGCTGTGAATTCGCTTTCCATGTTTGTGTATTTGTCCAGGGCGGAGGGGTAGGCGCTGTAGAAGCTTCCGTCGAGGTTCTTTTCGAGTGTCCAAGGTGGATTAGCTTTGTCATTTTGACATAAGTCTGCGACTTGCGGCATACCTGCATGAGTTGCGGTAGTTCCTCTGTAAAGCCGAACAGCAAAGTCGTTTAACAACACGAGCAGTCATCGATCGCGTGACACGTTTCAATTACCTTTATAGTAAGTTTGTTGGATCGAATTCACAGCTTGCAATGCGAGCAGATACTCATTCCGAGCATCATTGAGCTTCCTGCTCAACGACTTCCACTTGCTCCTTTGCTAAGAAACGCAGAGTCAGCTTTCTCTGCTACCTATGTCCCCTTCGAGCCACGTTCCAACAGCCGAGCCGCCATATGCACCTTCGACACCCTTTCTTCCGAATCCGTCCCGGTGACCAAGTTTTTGATAGCGCTCAGCCCCGATCCCGGCTTCCGCGAAATCTCGTCGTATTTGCGATGCGCGGCGTCCGTTTCTTTTGCGGCTTTCTCATAAGCCTGCTTTGTCTTTTCCAGATCGTCGTAGGTCGCCCATAACTCTTGCTGGTATCTGCTCTGTTGTGCGATGCCAGTTGGGAGTCAATGTTGCCCGTTTCCACACTCTGTACTCGTTAGAGGCATGCCACTTACACCAAAATCCAGATTCTAAAAATGAAGCAGGTTGAGTGACCGCGTTACCCTAGGGCATCAACGAAATGTCCAACCACATACCCGCTTCGCCCCGCCGCCCTGACTCTTCGTGAAATCCTTCAAAAAGTCCGCAATCTCGGCATTCAGCTGGTCACCAATCTGCCCGCGTTTCCTCGCCTGCTTCTCCGATTCCAATAACACTGTCGAGAAGGCGACATAGATCGCTCTAATAGACCGAGGTAAGAGGGCGTGGTTCAAAGGTCAACCCGATCGTACGCTCACTCGACGAGTGCAGCAGCAGGGCTATTTACCTTACCCTACAGCAGAGTCCCCACTAAGCGGTGTCTGGTTCGGCGTGCCAGACGCCGTACTGCGCTTGAACTTTTTGGTTTGGTACTGCTTTCCGAGCTTTTCCAGGCTCTAATATTCAGCGCATGCATTAGTTTCCCCGATGATCTTGTGCCGACGCGCGGAATATGGAACACGGCGTAAGAAACAACACTTACAGTTGCATATTGAGCCTCGATCTCTGCTCGTCTCTAAAAGACCATGGGTATTAGGAAGAACTCCGTGATTCATAACATGACCAGCATCACATCGTGAGCCCCTTCTCAACCAACCTTGAAATACGCGCCGACAACCTCGAGCAGCTCGACCTCAGCATCTGCCTTAGCCTGCAGACGAGACAGCTGTTGCTGCTGCTGGGCCTTGAGCTGCTTGAGGATGCCCTTCGTGTCTGACTGGGCGGCCATTGCGGCGGGAATGTGGAGTGCGGGGGTTTTACAAGAGTTTGTGGAGAGGGAAACGGGTGGGAAAAGCGACCGCCAGAATGACAAGCCTCAAACCTCGGGCGTTCGAATGTGGGTTAGGGTTGGTGGGCGTCGCGAGTTCCACGTCCCACACTCACATCCGTGCAAAGTCCAGGAACATGCAGGTCACCCACTATAAGTTACTTCCGTTCCAATGTGCTGTACATGAGAGGCAGTGCTAGCTATCTGACAAGATATCTATCGCTGAAAGGAGGGGCCTGCTGTCCATATCCGCCTCCTAAACGACCAACGACCTCGTCGAGGCAGAGCAGCCAAGACAACTCACATGTGGGTGAGTATGTTCAACCGTACGTTCGGCCCCACTTCACTGCGAGAGATGACGGCGAATAGCGAGAGCACAGGCTACTGGAGGCCGTCCGTCGCGATTGGCATATCGCAGCCTCCCAATTCCCGCCTTGCTGTGTCCTCCCCAACCGGCAATGCGCGTTGCAGCAGTCATGTGTACTTGCAGTGCTCCCCCCCCATCTCCAAATCATAATCCCTCATGCCTCATCTCCATCCGCAATCGCGCCATGCTCCCTCACGATCCTCCCCTCAATAGTTGATCTCATCAGTTGATGCACGGTTGTGACCGCCGACAGAGCCATGTTGTATGCGTTATCGAACTTTGGAAAGTGTATGAGTATGTGAGACGGAGTGACGGAGCGGACATGGACTGGGAAAGGAGGGGAGGGTTGCTTTTACCTCGTTTTCAGTGAAACTGCCTGTGCAAAGTGTCGCCATAGCGCCGTCCGAGGCGTTGTCAAAGACAAAGGTATGTATTGATTTCGCGGACTGCATGCATCAAGAGCTCGAGATTCAGCATTTCCCAACCGGTGATCTTTCATCCACGCAAAACGCAATTCCATCCTCACCTCAAGCTCCACCAAACTAGGATCTAGCAACAACACCCCATCTTGCGCAATCATACACGTTACCCCCGCCGGAACCGCACGTAAAGGGATTCCTGCATCGATCAGCGCCAACGTCGCTGCGTTTACCGCCGACGGGATTATCTATTCGCAAACCGTTTCAGTAATCGCAATCTTCTTTGCAAAGCTGCGAAAGTATGCAAAAGATGTTGAAATTGCTACTCACCCCTCCATCGTCCGTCAAGACCTGCAACACGATCCGAATAAGCGTCCGCGGGTGTAATGCAGCGAGGATCGACGCTTCGACTGTCTGGCGGATCATGGCCCCGTATAACATTTCCGTCGTTGCTATCAGAAAAACAGGTCAGAAGAACTCTCGCAAAGTGAGCGGTGTTCCCGAATGGATGAATACATGGATCGTACTTACAGGTCTGGCCCGAAGCGGTTTTGACAATAACCTCCACCGTCGCCTTGTCCAGCTTCTCGTCCCTGATCTTCACTTCCATGGGTCCAAACACCGAACACAGCACCGCCGTGTCACCTATAGAGGAAACGTGAGAACATGACATTCAACAAGTTGGCGTTCGGAAGAGTCTCCTCAATGCCTCCTCTCTCTTATTGCTCTCGTTGTACGTGGTGTTGAAGGTGGCAAGTAGAAAATCGGCACATACACCTAACAACATACCGAACTTGAACCTCACCGACCCGTCCGCGCGACTCAGCAGCGCAGAGCTGCAGTAGAAGGGCCGCAGCTCGTGGGCGGACTGGCGCTTGTCTGGGCGTAACCTTGTTGTTGTTGTGGTCGTCATTCTTGGTTGGGGATAGTGCGAATTCGATGCTGGCGGGACGCTAATGGAAGTTCCAATATCGAAAGGGGTTCTCGTTTTGGACGACGCGACAGGAGTTGCTTTCTTCCCAGCTTTCTTCCCAACAGCGACTCCTTCAAACAGTTCTTGAGCACGGTACTCAGCGCTGAAGGACCGTAGTCACAGACGGACGGGTGGAACAGGCAGGGCAGAGACGGGCGCTTGAACTGACGGTCGGGCGGCTAAAGTGGCGACGGACGCAACGACGAAGGAATCAGGAAAAGACCTCCGACGCTGGACATCGGACCCTCAACCCAACAATCTATTACAGTACCTTCGCCATGCCCTTCGCACCCCGCCACCTCCTCCTCCTCGTCTCCGGCGCCGGCGTATATTCCCTCGGCATCTACACCGCCTACCATTCCTACCGCATCTACTCTCTCCCCCCACCCCCACCGCTCATCCACACCCCCGCCTTCCAACGCCAGCTCCAGCCCACCACCACCGGAATCCTCGATCGAGTCGGTCCCGACGCATACGATGCAGAAGTCGGCGGCCACGAAGTCCTCATGCGGATGGGCGCCCGCCGGAAAGAGCTGGTGGCGAGAGCACGGGGGAAGGTGTTGGAGGTGTCAGCGGGCACGGGGCGGAACGTGGCGTATTACAAGGGTCTGCAGGGCGTGGTGGACGAGCTGTGCATGAGCGATGTGAGCGAGGTGATGTTGAGGGGCGCGTGGGAGAGGTGGAAGGAGGTTGTGGGTAGGGATGGGGTGAAGCCGAAAACGCAAGCGGGTGGAAACATCACCATCGACACCGCCAAGCTGAGCACGACTACATCACCACCCAATGCGAAACCGGCCACCAGCTACCCCCCCACAACCTTTGCCCTCCTCAACGCCGAAAACCTCGCCCCGATCCCCACACATAGCTACGACACGGTGGTCTCCACCCTCGGGCTCTGTTCCTACGACGACCCCGTTGCGGCCCTGCGCGAGTTCTCCCGCGTCACCAACCCCGCGACGGGCCGCATTTTGCTGCTCGAGCACGGCCGCAGTAATGAATACGGGGCTATGGACGCGTTTTTGGATAAGACGGCGCTGAGTCATGCCAGGGAGTGGGGGTGTTGGTGGAACAGGGATATTGAAGCACTGGTAGACGAGGCGGGGCTGGTGGTGGAGGAACGGAGGAAGTTTCATCTGGGGACTACGACTTGGTTGGTTTGTCGCCCGGGCCCGACGAGGGGCGAGGCTGCTGCTGCGGGTTGATGGGCAACGGATTGGGACGAGCCGCACCACACCCAGTGTGCGAAACTTTGACCGCCCTTGATGATTTGAAGATACAATGTGGCCCATCACGGTTGAGCGCCTACCGTCTCGGCTATCCACGCCCACCGCCAACGTGCAAATGCCTGCGAAAACACTGGAGCGCTTCACAACCGGCCACAACCGCTCGAACAATGGACCGCGCAGTCCACATTGCGCGCTCTGAGGAGGAACCGAGCGGATTCATCACCCGCAGACCGCCCATCATCATCATCCCAACACACCGGCGGCGCCCAAAGAGGGGTCCGTGGCAACGCGGCGTGGTTTGGCAGGACACACCCGGACGGACGGGCACCGAAAGCGAACGCATTGTCGGTTCATCGTTTGGGGAGGCACACACGAGCGGCCGGGGCCTTGCACTTGTATCAACACGATGTAGACCCTTTTCTCGTAGCATAGGCAGAACATATCGAGGATGTTTTAGATGTGATCATCATCTCTTTTCAGTCGAAAAGGCGAAACGTGGCGGAAGACGGCTGAGAGTGTGAGTGTGCATCTCACCTGCCTTCACCAGCGGCAAGCGGGACACCGGCGATACCAGACCAGTTGCCCGTTGCTGGGTTCTGCCGTAACCGCACGACCCAACAAACCAGCCCGTTTAACAAGGAATGCGGGCTGGAATACCCTCGAAGATCCCATACGGTCGGGAACGCATGTATGCAAATCTCGAGAGTGGGCCCCCCTCCTGCCGACACATATCGGGCGTCGGGGCACGACGTGCAGTTGTGAAAGCTCACCCCGACGCCGCCAGACAAAGGCAATGGCAACCTTCCTCAGGAGGTTGCAAAGGCGAAGCCATGCCATTTTTTCACCGCTTTTCCGTGAGATAGTCTCGCTGGTCTTTGTTGACACAACCTGCTGTCAGATCACAGCTTTGTTTCCCAAGACGCGTCGAAAACGCGTAAACGTGGATCAGATAAGCATTGACGGCCACCGTCCAACAAACGCACAGGGGGCGTGGTGGGGACCCGACCAGCGCCAAGCATATCACTATGCACCTTGAACATGTTCATTGGCCTCAGAAAAATACATACGAGATCCCCAAAAAAGTCAACGCTCTATACACTCCTTTCTATCATCTAACGCTCTACCCTTCACAGATACCCTTCTGCATCCTAACCACAAAAAAGCCCTCATACAATTCATCCGGAAACACCCGCAGCGCCATCTCCATCCCGCCCGCAGCCCTCTCGCCCTTCGTCTCCGCCAACCCGGCCGAAAACGCCTTCTCGCCTCCCCGATCCCTCATCTCCCCCAACCCGCCCGCCAGCTCGACAATCTTCATATCGCCCGCCTCCGCCAGAAACGCGCTCACGACACCCTCGTTCTCCTCCCAGCTCAGAGTGCATGTCGAGTAGGTTAGGTGTCCGCCCGGGGAGAGGAGGGCGTGGGCGGCGTGGAGGAGTTGGAGCTGGAGGCGGGCGTGTTTGAGGACCCAGGTCGGGGTCCAGTGGGTGTAGGTGGCGGGCTGGGCGAGGGCGATTGTGCCGGAGCCGGAGCAGGGGGCGTCGAGGAGGATGGATGTGAACAGGGTTGCGGGGTGTGGTTGGGGTTGTTGTGAGGGTGGGGCTGGTGAGACGCCGGCGGGGGGCGGATTGTAGAACGCTGGCAGTTTCCGCCCGTCTTTGATCTGAACATGGACGAGATGCCGTAGATGTGCAGGTACGAGTGTGTCCATGTTGGTCGTGAGACGCTGGGCGCGCTCGTGCTCGATTTCGTTGGCTACCACCATACCCTTCCCATCCCTCGCACCCTTCACATCTCGACTCCCACCCAACGACCCGACAACCCCCTCAACAAGCATCCCCGTCTTCCCCCCCGGCGCTGCACACATGTCCAACACCCTCTCCCCCCTCCCCACACCAGCAGCCAGCGGCGGTAACATGGAGCTCCAACCCTGGAAATGCACGAGCCCCATTTTGACGACGGGTAAATGGGCGAGATGCCGCACATCGATGAAAGGCGAGGCGGCGTCGTTGCGGAGCCCGAAAGCAGTGCGTGGTGCGAACGGGGCTGGTGTGAGTCGTTTGGAGCGGTGTTTGGGGGAGAGGGAGGATGTGAGTTGGGAGAGGATGCGGGTGCGTTCGGTGTGGTGGGGGTCTTTGTCGTTCGTCCTGTATTCCCTTTTCTTAACTCCCTCCTCATTCGACGACGCCCCATCCCCCTCACCGTCCATCAACCCCAAACCCAGTTTCAGCGTATTGATCCTAAACGTCGTCTGGCGAGGGTTTGCGAACGCGACGGCGAGTGCATCGAGCTGGGTGGGGGTGTAGATGGAGGCGAGATGGGTGAAGAGGGGACGGAGTTTTGCGCGGGTTTTTGATATTGAAGTCGTGACGTCTTTTGCGATGTGCATGCGTGTGGTGGGTTCAGCGTTCGTTGGTACGTGTTGACGCTGAAGCGACTGTGGGAGGAGCCTGATTTGGGAGAAACGCCCAGAGAAGAGGGGGGAGGGACCTTGAGAACACGCGCGGGTCCAGTGGGGTTGAACATGAGAACGCGGCCTGAGGCGGCTTTCTGACTTCTTGCGACATGAGAACACGCGTCCTCCTTCCGCGGGTAAAGCGAGTCTAAGAGAACTTTCGCTCCCTTTGACCGCGTCCTGTCTTCCTGCGCGTCACTCGCACTCTCAAGTCCCTCCTGCGGTACGTTAGGTGGGTGAGTGGGTGATGAGGCTGGGCGCGGCGGCTGGCTTCCAGAACACAACAGAAAAACCCCATATAACTCGTCAGCCTTCCTCCTTCCCCAGACTTATACTCCCACAGCGGTTCCCCTTCACTCGCTATTCTCCACTCTGCTCTTCGTCTCAGGTATGTTCACACCGCAGGCCGTGAGAACACCCTACCCTGTGTTACGTGTATGGGAGGGGAATACGAACAGGGGCGATGGCCAAGATGGGGACGAGAGAAGCCTCACTTGTTCCTGTCGAATCCTTGGATATCCGATCGCTTAGGAACTGCACCTATATATATCGAACAGAAACTTATAACCCTTGCCCTACACTCTTCTCCCTTCCAGCGTCCAACACGATCTCCGCATCGTACAGTGGCCCACCACCACCATGATCACAACCGTAGCAATGTGGCTCGGCCTCGCCTTTGCCCTCCCCATCTACCTCTTTGGCTCCCACCACGGCAAGCCCCGCTCAATCGAAGCAGGCTCCACCACCTCCTCCGACCGCTCAAAAGCCCGTCGCGCACCCAAAGCTGCCCAAAAACTCACAGAACGTCCTTACGACGACGTCAACACCGTTCATGATATCATCCTCCATGCTGCAAAGACGCGCGGTAACAACCCGGCCATGGGTGCTAGGAAGGTCGTGAATACCGTTACGGAGGAGAAGGAGTTGATCAAGAACGTGGATGGGAAACAGGTCAAGGAGTTGAAGAAGTGGAACTTTTATGAATTGAGCGCCTATCAGTGGATGACCTTTAATGAGGTCAAGGAGGCGGTTGAATTGTTGGGGAGTGGACTCAGGAAGGTGGGGTTGAAGAGTGGCGATAGCTTGACCTTGTTTGCTGCTACCAGGTGAGTCACCGTGAACGAACTCCTTTGCGAGCGACAGCGAGCGGAGTGAGCTAGCGCCAGAGGCGCAATACTCCTTTAGCCATGGCTCTTAGTGAGCCTCAGCGAGCGCTCCCGCCCACCGACATCTCGCTGACGCTCGGACACCGCCTTCGGCTTTTGCATTCTTCGCGTTCGTCGTTGGTCGATCGTTGACATGCACAGCCAAATCACTCACTTCGTTCCTTATTCCTTATTCCTAGTCGCGACTGGCAGCTGATGGCCCACGCGGCATGGTCGCAAGCCATCACAATCACAACCGCATACGACACCCTCGGCGAAGAAGGTCTCACCTTCTCCCTCAACGAATGCTCCATCACGACCCTCTTCACCAACGCTGATCTCCTCCGCGTCATCCTCTCCGTCGGCAGCAATGTGCCCACCCTCAGCAAGATCATCTACAACGGCCAGGCGGACGAGAAAATTGTCGGGCAGATCAAGCAGAAGTTCCCCCATTATGAGCTGTACTCGATTGAAAAGTTGAGGGAACTGGGGACCCAGAATAAGGTGGAGACTGTGCCTCCGAAGCCGGAGGATATTGCTTTGATCATGTACACTTCTGGTAAGCCAAAGAGAGCGGTTCCTCCGTGCCCCAAGACGATTCCCTGATTGTTCATATTGCATTCCCAGGCTCCACAGGCAACCCCAAAGGCGTCCTCCTAACCCACGCCAACATCGTCGCCGCCGTCGGCGGCGCAAAAGACGTCACGGACACCATCCTCAACCACGGCGAAGAGGTCTACCTCGCCTACCTCCCTCTAGCGCATGTGCTCGAGCTGGTCGTGGAACAGCTGTGCCTGTGCGAAGGTTACCGCATCGGATACGGGAGCGTGAGGACACTGACGGATGCGAATGTGCGCAACTGTAAAGGCGATTTGACTGAGTTGAGGCCGACTGTTATGACGGGTGTGCCTGCTGTTTGGGAAACGTGAGTTGTGTGATTCGCGTAATTGAAGAGGGAGCTGCAAAGTCATCAGGACATCGCAACTCAAAAACTTCTCATTCCTTCAAAAGCATCCGCAAAGGCGTCTCCAGCAAGCTCAAGAACGCCTCCCCGCTCCTCAAGACCGTCTTCCAAGTCGCCTCCGCCCTGAAATGGGAGCTCATCAAACTGGGCCTTCCCACCGGCTTCATCGACAAGACGGTGTTCAAGAAGATCCAGGAGCAGACTGGGGGCAGGTTGAAGATTGCCCTGTCGGGGGGCGCGCCTATGCCCCAGGAGACGCAGAAGTTTATGACGACTTGTGTGTGCCCGATTGTGCAGGGTTATGGGATGACCGAAACTTGCGCGTATGTGGATCGTACCTACCCAATGGTATCGGAACGCACGCTAATTGCCCTTTTTGTTTAGTGCAAGCGTCATCCAACTCCCCGCGGACCCCTGGATGCTCGGCCGCGTCGGCCCTCCCACCACCTGCGTCGAAATCTCCCTTAACGCCGTCGCCGACACCTCCTACCACCCCTCCAACCGCCCCTACCCCCAAGGCGAGGTCTGGATGCGTGGACCCACCATCATGAAAGGTTACCACAAGAACCCCGCTGCCACCACGGAGACCCTCACGTCGGACGGGTGGCTCATGACCGGCGACATTGGCGAGTTTTACCCCGATGGAACGCTGGCGATTATCGACCGGAAGAAGAATCTGGTCAAATTGTCGAATGGGGAGTATATCGCCCTGGAGAAGCTGGAGTCGCAGTACAAGACCTCACCCTACGTGCACAACATCTGCGTGTACGCCAACTCCCACGAGTCCTTCCCCATCGCGATCGTCAACCCTCTCGAGAAGGAGGTGATGCATTTGGCAAAGGAGAAGGGATTGGAGGGACACTTTGACGAGTTGTGCCACAACGAGGTGGTTGTAGGCGAGGTGTTGAAGAGTCTGAGAGCGGCGGCAAAGAGTGCCGGGTTCAAACCTGCGGAGATTCTGGGGAGCGTGGTGCTGGATAGTGAGATGTGGACGCCGGAGAATGGAAAGTTGGTATGTAACCCCCGTTTCTGATCTTGCGGTTGGGGTTTGTGCAGGCGGGCGGGCGGGGTTGCCAGCTTCTGAACTAACTCCCCCGTTCCCCACGCTGTTGATGATTCGTTTTGGTATGATAAGACCGCTGCACAGAAACTGAAACGCGCGGATATCGTCAAGGAGAACAAGGACAAGATTGACGCGATGTATAAAGCTGGACGGCAGTGAAAAAATGCATACGGGTAACCCGCCGCGATCCCGAACTCGTTAGTCTAGATCTTTTCCTCATCCATTGCAGATCTTGCACCCATGCGATACCGCCTTCACCTTTCGTTAAACTACGCCCCCCCCCCCCCCACCTTTTTCCCGAACAATTTCTTCATTGTATTCTTTTCGTTTCTCATATTGGACCCCAAATACCATTTTGTCCTTTTCTTCAGTGCGGTGCATGGGTTGGAGCACGACGGGAAGATGAGCAGCACCCCCCCCCCCCCCCCCCCCCTTCTCGTATCCGCATGCGAAAAGGCAAAGTGGAGGCGCGCTCAGCGTCGAGGTGCAAAATGCACGTGGTTCATGCGTTCACCGGTGATACTGTAGATTCGGCACCCCATCACTGGGCCCCGCGTTGACAAACGCAGCAGGTGGGTCAGGGGGCTGGGGGTTTGAGCGAGTGTCGGACTTGTGGGGTGTTTTTGCGCGGGGCGCACAGGCGTCAGACGGTGGTTGGGCTTGTAAAGGTCTCCGCGTGCGCAACTGCAACGAGGGGGTTTATATACTATACCTCCGGCACCAACCACCCCCGGATTGCCATTATTCGCTGTCGTGAAGCGCGGCGAGCTGAACTTCACGTCCGAAGTCGTCCGCGGAAAGCGGGGGTTGGCCATCCGCACACAGCACGCTTTTGGAAAGGGGCGGCGATAGGCCGTCGAAAGGCGGACCGGGATCCGTGTCCCAACGCGGAATCGTCGAACTCGGCATCGGCGCCTTCACCCGGCCTGCCTTCATAAAGAACAGCCCGCCGAAGCGGTCACCCGGGCTGGCCTTATAGCGATGCCCACGGTCCGTCGCATGTTTTTCTTAGGCCTCGACTGGTATCTCGACTACCAGTCTCTCCCGGTGAGCGTGGGTGGCGGGATCGGATGGTGGTTACAGACAGTCCGCTGAACTTGCACCCGTCTGGGGTGAGAGGTTGCCCGAATTCATACTATGTGCTAAACTCTCGCAGGAAAAAACGGACGGCGTGGGAAAGAAGGCCGGGAGGGAAAAGGGACAAACTCCGCCGCGTATAATACCGTGGGTTCGTTTCCAGACGCGCTCCTCCCTCCCCAGGTGTCAAAGCGAAAATCTCGTGAGAACGCCAGCATTTTTGCTCCCAGAAGGACGAGCAACTAACGATCGAAGTGCCACTTTGTGTGTGCCTACATATGCCCCCCACGAAGCTATCACTGGAAGCTTGCTAATCACTGGCCAATGCCGATGCCCTCGAGTAACAGGCGTACCGTAAGACCGCAGCGTCCTTTTGGGTGTATATACATACATATATGGAGCGCCGGGACCGCCCGCCCCCCATCTTGGTTTCGGCCTCTTGTCTCTCTTTTCTCTTACATCGCGGTGCACGCACATGTTCGAGTTGGAGGACGACGTACCCGTTTTTGCCTTGTGTATGCTCGCGCCCCGTTTTCGCTGGATGACAAACGAGAGCACGGTGGGCGTAGAGGCGATCGTGGTGGTTTTAGGTAGGATTTGCAAGATAGACGCAGAGATGGATATGGTGTGACTTGCTTTCCCACGAGCTGCTCACCCAAGGACATAGTGTTATGATCGCATGAAAGTGAACATGGGTCTCGCCGTGTCTCGCCGTGTGCAGAATCCAGATGAGGAGAGTCTGAGTCTGATGAGATGACGCACGCGCGTTCGCGGACTTTTGGATTTCGAATCTTCGCTCTTTTTGTTGCCGTCTTTGTCTGTCTGGGTCTTTTCCCGCGGGTCTTTTTTTTCCTCCCGCTCGCAGCCATATTCCATATAAACCAAATAACCCCCGTCTCGCACTGCCAACCACTCAGAGCAATGGCCTGCGCTTCCCCACGTCCTCTTCCTCTTGCTCCTGCTCCCTCGACTGGCTCAACCGCAGCAGTTTCCCACCACCCTCGTCGGCTTCTCCAGCAATGGCCCGCAACCTGCCCACGACCGAACACTCCGCTGCCTTTACTCACCACCCCGCGGCAGCGATGAGTCCACCTCCACCACAACAACAAACGGAGCAACAACTGCATGATACGATCGCAGTTCCCATCCCACCAGCCTTCGAATACCCCTCGGACGAGAAGAAGCACTCCGAAAACGGCCCCTTGCCAACGACATTCACCCGCCGATCCTCCGCTTCCACCTTCGTCACAGTTGCCGGCCTCCCCGCTTGCCTTGACGACGACGATGATTCCTCCTCCCTCCCCAACAACAACACAACCCCCTCGTCATTCACCCCACCCAACGGCGGCCTCCCCGCATGGGGCGTCGTTCTCGGCGCCTTCCTCTTCAACTTTATCAATTTCGGGATGGCGTCCATGTGGGGCGTCTACCAGGCGCACTACAGCAAGCAACAGACGTTCGGACCAACCACCACGCAGCTGCAATTGAGTTTTGTGGGAGGGCTGGGGGGAGGGGTTACCTTTGTCTTTGGGCCGATTGTGGGATGGGTGCAGAGACGGTGGGGGTTCAAGGCTCCGCTTTGGATTGGGACGGTGGTCTTTGCGGGGAGTTTGGAGCTTGCCAGTTTGAGTACGAAGGTAAGGGAATGACCGGAGCGAACGCGTACTGCGGCGAGCGACGCGAGGTGTAGGGATGCTCGAGGTTGGTGAGCGAGCGTCGACATCCTCGTCGCGAGCTGAGTGAGCAGGGTGTCGTTTCGACCATCACCCAACCATCAGCTCATATATAACATTCGCGTCGCTTATGCGCCAACCATCCATCGCATCCTTCGTCCATTTCTAATAATACATCCCTCTCCTTTTAGTTATGGCACCTCTACCTAACCCAATCCTTCCTCTTCGGTCTCGGCGCCTCCCTCATCTTCCTCGGCTCCGTCGGCGCCCCCCCGCAATGGTTCCACTCCCGCCGCGCACTCGCCACCGGCCTCGCCGCCTCCGGGTCGGGAATCGGCACCCTCGTCCTCGCCCCGCTAGCGCAACATCTCATAGACACGCTGGAAGTGTTCTGGTGTTTGAGGATTATGGGATTGATTGCGCTCGTTGGGGGTGTGGTGGGGAGTTTATTGTGCAGGTTGCCCGACGGAATGGTTGTGGAGGAGAAGAGTGTGGATTGGAGCCACGTGAAGAAGAATACGGGGTTCAGGTGGATGTTGGCATTTGCGGTTACGAATCTGTTGGGGTATATTATCCCCTTCTACTTCATTCCAAGTACGTTCGGGGAAAAATGTACTTTCCTCCATTGCAAGCAACACCCACTCACAAAGTAATCTCCTCATCACCACAGGCTACGCACTCTCCCTCGGCCTCTCACCCTCAACCGGCGCCTTCCTTGTCGCCCTCCTCTCCGGCACCAACGCCTTCGGCCGCATCCTCGCCGGCCAACTCGCCGACAAAATCGGCCGCATAAACGCCCAATCCCTCGTCATCTTCGTCTCGGGCCTCTCCTGCCTCACCCTCTGGTCCACCGCCCACACCCAAACCACCCTCACCATCTTCGTCGTCGTTTACGGTATCACGGGTGGCGGGTATTGGGCCCTCACACCCGCGGTTGTCGCCGAGATTGTGGGGATAACGGCACTTGGGGGAGCGTTACCGATCGTGTTCATGACGAACAGTCTGCCGATGATTTTTTCCGGCCCGATTGCGAGCGCGATTTTGGGGGCGCAGGGGGGCAGTTATACGGGGTTGATTGCGTTTGCGGGAAGTGCGCTGTGTGTGGGCGCGTTATGTCTTGTGCCGGTTAAGATGGCGCGGGGGAGGGTTTGGGCGAAGGTGTAGAAAGGGGGAGGGGGTTTTTTTTTTGGATCATTTGGATTCCCCGGCCGCGATTTCGACAATCGGACCCCTTTGCCGTTGAGAAGGACCCCTTGCCGTCCGTCAGGGCCTCATCGCCACACCCGATATCGCGGGACGACGAGGGATTGGCGCGTATGGGACTCGTCTTCAGCTGTGTATATGGATAGACTTTCCTTTCTTTCTCCCCCCGGGTGTGGGTGTATATATGCAATACATGGCTTTGGACTTGGATTTTTGGATGCGTGCGTCGCACGGATCTGGTGATGTGCTGCGAGGGACCCGTAAGGGACGACTTGCATATCTGCGGATGAGGTCAGTGGGAAAAATGTGGGTCGAATCGTGTTTTTTGGCGGCCGTTTTGTTAAGAGCAACCACCAGCTCATCTCACGCGCCGTGTATCGGTGGGTATCGGTGGGACATCAACTACGCCTAAAAGGCCAACCTGAACCAAGACCAAGACCAAAACTACAGCGAAGAGGGTGGTGGTGTTTCCGCTCAAGGATTGTAGTTCGCGTACATCAAATATCCCAGCACATTGCGGCGGGGCACCCTCCGTCTGCAGAGCACAAAGCAGCATGTGTTGCCCGTCCATCCTCCATGCAATTCATCATCATAGTTACTCCCTTCCGCGAAATCCAGCTCGATCAACTCGACGATATCCTCATTTTTCAGGCCCTGATAAAATTCCACCGCTTTCGCCCGCTTGTGGTCATCCGCGTGCGTCGGCGAGTCGTAATCCACGTCGCAATACCAACGAAGCTTGTCCACGAGGTATCCCGTGGTCCCGGCTTCATCTGCGACGGATATCCGCCTCAGGCCCATATATTCCCGAATGCGTTTCGAGACTCGGAATCGAGACAGGAGAGTGTTGAGCAGGAGCGTTTCACCCTCACGTGAGTCGGTCAGATTGTCCATCTCCGCGACAGGCGCGGTCATGAACGGGGCCAGAAAATCGCCCTCGTTCCCTCCGCCAAAGTCGAGGTAACTCCGACCAGGGTGTCGGGCACCGGTGCTTGCGAGACGTGTGCAGATGATACGCAGCGGTCCGGTCAAGAACGACACGTCTGCGCTCAGCGTGACCCACTGGGAGGTATCCGTTCGCGCATGTCGGGAATGAGCAACGTCGGAACATTCCCAAAGACGGAACTGCATTTGCCGAATGAAGTCGAATTCCGACGCAAGGTAGACGACAAGAACCTTGCGGCACATCCTGTACGCAGCAGTGTCCAATGCATGGTCGGATTCATCGGTAGGCACATGATAGATTTCCCCTCCATCGGCAGGCATCTCCTCGGCCCCCTGGAAGTTGTACTTGAGGAGAAAGCGTTCCCGTGTGGAGAGCGCTGACGCCCATGCCTTGCAGACTAAGAGGCAGTTGACGTAGTCTTGGGGAGAGGTGAGGGCGACACGGCACAGGATGCGAGGGATGAGCTCCAATGGCGGGGCGTTGTGTTTCGTTGTTGGTCCCGAGGCGGCCATCACGGTGTCGTCCGACATGCCGATGGTGGAAGGTGTTGGAGAGCCTCTGTGGGAAAGAAAGCGTTGTCAGTGGCTATATATATGCGGATGGGGACTCGTTGTCTGGATGGGAGCGATGGGAGATGACTCGGACGAGGAAGAGGCACGCAGCAGCGGACTGAAGACGCGCACAGAGAAAACACTGTCAATCCTGTCAAGTTGCGATGGGAACGATGTGAGAGATGCCGTCCAGCAGCGTTGATGCGTATGTAGATGAAACAGAGATGAAAGAAAATACAAGCGGTGTATTTCAAGGAAAAAACGGAGGGTCGACGGGAACCAACTAGAAAAATGAGATGCCCACACAGCGACAGAAAAGATCATCCCACACCCATCCACATCTCATAACTCACTCTTAACATGTCTTCGATGCTGCCGTCCACCCTCCTTCGGCGTGCTGCGTTTCTGTCGTCTTACACTTGTCCCTCCACCCGCCGATTCCGTCCCACCATCCCCATCGTCCCCGCCCCCTACGGTAGAGTTGAGCACGGCAGATATCTTGTTTTTGACCGCTTTCCAGGATTTGTGCGGTGCGGGTGTTGTGGGCGGGGGATCAACTTCGGGTGATGTTCCGGTGCCTTTTGAACTGCCCTCGCTTGTCGATTCGTGCGAGGATGGCCCCGGCGGCGGCAGCGAAGAAGAAACGTTCCGCAACCTCTGCACGATCTCCTCAATACTCGTCAGCTGCTCCACCACATCGACCACATCGACCACATCCTCACTCTCCCCACCATCTCCCGCATCCCCACTCCTACCCTCGGCCTCCCCATCCCTCCTCCCCACCTGCGCCCTCAACCCCTCAACGCCTGGCCCAAACCCCGTCTCCTCATCCACACTATACTCCACATCATCCACCACCGCCCTCCACCTTGCCCCCGCGCCCCGTGGGAATGACCCCCCAACAGATGTCGACGCATCCATCTCGTTGAAGAAATGTCGGAGCAGTGTAGCTATCTCCTCGCCCGCGGTGGGGTGAAAGTATGTGATTGTTATCGCCGCGTAGCCCTGGGAGGGGTAGGCTAGGACGGAGACATGGGCCTTCGCTGCATGAATCGTAACCATCGCCGTTTCCACACCGATATTCCCGGCCCCGGTGGTGGTGGCATTCGCGAAACTGGCTGAGAAGGCCCAGTGCATTGTTTCGAGGATATGTTCCAGCGTCATCTGCACGTGGTCGGAGGACAGGGCCGATCGGTCGCAGCCGTAGAACTCGCGGAGGATGGTGGTGCCCTGGACTGAGAGGACGGGGAGCGCGGCGATCTTGAACGGTGCATGGCGGGTGGGTGGCGGCACGTCGTCGACTTTCATCCGCGGCATCGTTTTATCCTGCTCCGCGATCGCGGCGCGCAGGGAGCAGGGGAGTGCAAACATACGCATGTGGGTGATTCCATCATAATGCGATACCCACCCTGTCGTGCGTGAGCTGAGGGCCGTGTCGATGAATGATGGGGAGAGAATGGCAGGCGCCGCCGGGGCTGAGGATTGCGTTGCGAGGAGCGTGTGGGAGTCCCCGAGGGAGGGGATGTGGAGTGTGCTGGTGGAAATGTGCGGGAAGAGGGGGAGGAGGGTTGCGCGGTCTGTGAGGAGTGCGTTGAGAGTGGGGCCGGAGTGGATGGTGAGGACTCCCCCCGGGGAGAGGGCTTTTTGGGCGAGGGCAAGGAGGTTCGCACGGTGGGGTGTGGTGAAAGAGGGGATGAAGATCACGTTGAAGGATCCGCGGAGGGAGTCGGGTTGTTGAAGGTATGTTGCGGGGCTCATATCGATGACTGTTAGCCTGCCGGCGGATACATAGTCGGCGTCGTACCACATATCGGCTGGGACCGTTGCTCGAACATCCTCTGCGCCGCCTTCGGTTACCCAGACCGCGTCCCGCACATCTGTATGCCGTAACGCTTCCCTCACGTATGAGCCTACCACCCCGCCGAGCACCAGGATCCGGCGCGGACTTGGATGTACAACCAGGGCGGGGTGGACAAGGGTTTCTGCATGTAATGCGTTATCGCTCGAACATGCAATGGGTGTTGATTCACTCGTGGAATGGAACACGCAGGTCCCGAACGTATGGTGGGTTGCTACGAGGAGATCGCGAAAACGGGATTCGGCGGTGAAGGCGGAGGGTAGGGCGATGGCGGGTGGGGACGATTGTTGAGATTGGGCGGCTGCTCGTCGTGCACGTTTGTGTTTGAGGGGTTCGGAGAGGGAGGGGGTGGATGCCTGGGCGAGGGCGGCTGGTTGGTTGTTGGATACGTCGAATTCGGGGGAGGTTGGTGCGGTGATGTCCAGTGGGGATTCGGCATGGCTGACAGCGCACGGAGACAGGTTGTGAGTTCCACCGCAGCAAAAACCGAAAGGCTGGAAAGCAATATAGCACACACACACACACACACACACACACACACACCTGACACCCCATATGGATCCCAGAAGCAACAGATCGAACAGCACCCAGCAGAAGACGTTTCGTGAGTAGATCATTCTCTGCAAGCAATGAAAGAATGGATCTGGATCTTTCGTCTTTCTGTGTTAACGGTTGAGCGCGGCGTTCTCCACCTCCCTCAGTCCTGTACGTAGCGGCCAATGGTTCGTGTGTCGGTACAAACTTGTTATGGGAGTGAGTGGGGGAGAAGATGAACAACCCATTCCAGATCCAGAACTCAAAGCAGACCCCACCTTGTCCGGGATAGCAGCGGAATGGCCATGACACACGCGACGGGATGTTTATTGCCCATGTCACGTGGACGGGATGGAATTCAATTCTCTTCCCTTGCTTGGCTCACGCGTCGGGAAGTCGGGACATCCACGCGCCAAGGGGTTCTCGCTTTTCTCACTCTAGAAATAGGCTCGCCAACACCAACCCAACACCAACCAATACCACAAATGTCAAAGTTTACCGCCACCCTAACCGCCGCCCAAGGCGCCGGCCTCGTCGCCTGGTCCTTCGACACCGCCCAGCCCGCCACCACACTCAACCTGGACATCACCGCGCACGCCATGCTCCTGCGCTCTACGCGCCGGCGAGCCAATGGCCATGTGAGGCGTAAAGCGCGCAAAGCGAGGATTGTGGGGGTGGCGATGACTGGGGTTGTTTTTCTGTCCCGTAGGTGGAATGTGGGAATGTGAAGACGGAAGGTGATGGAGGGTTTATTGATGGATTTTTTTGGGCAGTTGTTGGAGCGGGGTTCTCGATATTCTTCCCGGCGGACACGGGAGGGGATGCATCGGCGCCGAATACGGCGGAGCAGGGCGCTTCGATAGCTGTAGTTGTCGCCATGGGGTTGGTTCTTATTTTTGTTATTAAGGTAAGAGGGGAAAATCTATGCCCAAATTTTGATCCGATGGTCCGACAACGACGAGATGGCTGCTTTTAGTTGAGCCTCCTCGTCCAATGGTACTTCTACTGGCTCGCCCTCGCCGTCGTCGCCCTCCTCATCGTCAACAAAGGCAAGCTCGTGCCCTCCCCCTCCACCTCCCCAACCCCGTCCACAGGCCTCTCCCGCATCTTTGACCCGCACACCGGCCCCACCTTCCCCATCCTCCTCACAATGCTCATCGTCCAATCCCTCACCCTCATCGCCACCCTCGTCCGCCGCTCCCTCTACCCGCTCGCCGTCGCCCGCCTCACGCCGCAGCAAGCCGTATCATGGTGGCGCGTCAGACCGATCCGATTACAGCCGGGGACGTTCCAGTACACCCTCTACGACCCCTGGACGCTCTCCACCGACCAGCGGACATTCAGCTACACCGGCTCTGTGAACCCGCACGGCCAACCGCATGGACACGGCGTGTGGTGTGACGACGCGGATAGCGGGGAGGTGACCACCGGGTGGTGGAGGGAGGGTGTGCTGGATGCGCCGTTCAGCGCGAGGGAGTTTGGGAGTGGGGATTCGTTTGGGGCTGTGAGGATCGGGTTTGTGACGTGCGCGGCATTGGGGCCGGATGAGTATCGGTGGAGGCCCGAGGTGGATAGGAGGGGGGTTAGGTATGGGGTTGCGAGTGTGGAGTGTAGTGTTAGTGGGTATGTGTTGTTGGCTCTGTTTCGGTTATCTATCATTCGTTCACACCACTCATGCTCTGGCTACATGTACACAGCAAATTCTTTGCTGAACTCCCACAAGTAAGTTATCCCGTCCCCCCCAAATACCGCGACGAGATCATCGCGGACCTTTCTTCCGACGTCGAGCCGGGTATATCCCCGCAACCGATGAGGATGCTGCTGCGGGAATTGGATAATCATGAGTTTACTGCGCGGCCGGCGTTTTCAAGGGGGCCGGCGGAGCAGGTGAGGCTGTCGGTTGGTATGTGTGTACGGCGTGAGTGAAGGGGTTGGGTGTAAAGCTGACTGGTTGATGCATAAGCTAGTTTCAAAGTCCTACGCCTACGGATTTGGGCGAGACTGGTGGGAATCCGAGGAACTTGGAGCGGGTGGTTGTTAGTGTTGATCAGGCGACCGGGTTGCCGTTTGTTGTAGGCTGTCGGCGGGTTGATGGCCAGGTACAGTTCATGAAGTTCACGGATCCCGCCCGATTTGAATCAGGTTGGACATTCCCAAAAACTCACTCCACCCACCCGCAGACCGCCGACCCCACCTCATTAATAGTCAAAACCACCAAAGAAGAGTCTGGCCGCATGGGTCTATCCGTCGACGGATGGGTGCCGGATCCTACACCGAAACCACATCCCGATCGCGGGACCAGTCTGACAACGCCGCGGCAGGCGGATGAAGCCTTAATCTTCATCCATGGATTCGTAAGTTAGCATGCGTGTGTGTCTGTCGCGCGGTACTGTGTGTTAAACATTGACCCTCCCCACCCCCCACCAGAACTGCTCCCTCACCGCCGCCCAAACCCGCCTCGCCCAACTCCTAACACTCGGCAACTTCCCCGCCCACATCAAACCCCTCATCTTCGCCTGGCCCTCCGGCCGCGAACTCACCTACTTCTCCGCCATCCGCATGGGCGCCCACTCTGCGATAAAAGAGGCGTTTATGGGGATGGTGAGGGAGTTGAGGGAGGCCGGGGTGAGGAGATGTCATCTTGTGGCGCACTCCGCCGGGTGTAGGTTGGCGGTGGGGTTTGCGGGGGGGTTTGGAGAGGTTTTTACGCGGTTGGGAGAGGAGGAGAATGGGAAGATGGAGTTGGGGAGTTATACGTTAATCAATGGGGATGTGAGTCCCCAACTTTCTTGCCGTAAAAACGATTCTTCACCCAAGAAGCTTACAACACACGCACATAGGTCCCGCTAACGGATTTCCTGTCAACACACTACCCCGCAATCCGACAATACTGCGCGCTGATCACGACGTATGTGGATGAGAACGACGGCGCGCTTTTCTGGGCGGAGGTTGTTTGTCGGACGAAGGTTTTGGGGAGGAATCCGGGGGCGGTTTATACTGTTGTGCCGATGCGTGAGGAGGAGGAGGGTGAGGAGGAGGGCGAGGGTGAGGAGGAGTGGATGGGGGAGGGATCGTCTGTGCAGCTTATGGAGCGGGCTCCACCGACTCCAAGCAATGATAGCACGGCACGCAAACGAGGGAAATCAGTGCTCGACGTCGACACCCATCCACCATCCCGGACACCCACCCAACAACCCCTGTGGCTCAGCAACCGCCACCGCACGACCGGGTTCCTGCAAGTCAAACATCCGTGGCAGGATAACCACAAAGCCAGCGGCGGGCCCCTGAAGTTTATGCAGTTGGCGCGGTTTGGAGGGTTCTGGAAGGGGTCGAACTCTGGGAATGACTCCCCATCCGCCTCCGTCTCCTCTCCCCTCACCCCCTCAACACCCTCCCCACCCTCACAACAACACAAACCCCACCATTGGGAACGCAAATACGAACGAATTCACATCCACATGCAAGAAGAGATTACACGCCTGCAAGAGTTGATGCGCGGGCGGGAACAATTCGCCAAAATCGTTACTGATCATGATGGTGTACGCGGAAGTGCACATTCGGGGAGACAGAGACGGTACATGATCTACCCAGACTGTGATACGATCGACACGAGTCTTCTGGATGTTAATATCCATAGTTTGAGGCATAACTGTAAGTTCCTGCATTTCTTACTCATCCATTGATGGTGGGGGGGGGAGGGGAGGGGGGAGGATAACGTTGACCTTGATGATGTTTTTTTTCTTTTAGATTTCAACCTCAACAGGATGTTTGTAGATGATTTGCTGGACATTATCGTGCACGGGAAACGAGCGGAGGAACGGACGGCGAGGTTGGCGCATACGATCCAGGGCGGGCTTGTGTATCAGTTTTTGTGTGCGCCTAGTTATGTGGTGAATCCTTGAGTGGGGACATCCATCCTTGAGTGAGGAGATATGGGTAAGGGTGCAGTCCAGTGGGTTTTGCCAACGTCGCCCACCCCATTCCATAGCCCACCACACTACACTTTGCCGAGGGAAGAAAGCCCACCATACTACACTTTGTCGATGGGTCCACAGTGATTTCATATCATCCTCCGATGGGCTGTCGACCATCCCCAAGCCTGTGCGCCCACTATACCCCTTCCCATCTGCTGTCATCCGTCACACACAGACTCCACCATGGTGCTTCCGAATGTGTCGGGGATATCTCATCTTCACTTGTATTTCATATTATACCTCTTTACTTCTACTTGATCTGAGACCCGGGCTGGCCACCCGAGCTCTCGGTGATACATTACATAAGGCGCCAAGCCTCACTGAAGCCACGCAAGCCCCACTGGCAGCCCATATATAAAGCTGTCAGTCGAGCGGCCGCTGCGAAGAGCTTCTTACTTTTTTCTTCACTACAATACACTGCTCTCAGCCCTCTCAGAAGGGCCCAATATCGTCTACGTTTCCTCTGACGTTACAGAATGTGGCCCAGCAGAACACCAAGTGCATAAATGTTCTGCCCATCAGGCAAAAAGCGCTGGCGCCACATCCCTTCGTAAAAGTACTTTTCCATAGGTAGCTTTCGAGTGCCACTCCGGGGCATCGTGTGCTTCTTTACGTGGAACCAAAGCCCCTCAATGTTGTTTGTGTGGATACCGGTTGTCGGATCTTTAAAGTTCTCTGAATGGTTGACGGTCCCGTCGGTACAGTCTATTGGTTGACGGTCCCACGGAGCGCTGTGGTCGCCAACGGGTACTAGAAAGCTCTACTTATCCTTGCGCCAGATACCCCCAAAAGCTCAAATTCCCTCAACCCGCTTTCCTCTGTTGAACTTTCGCTTGCCAAAATTGCTCTCAGCGACCTCCACCGTCTTCCGTGGCCCACCAATGTTACCATTGTTGCCAGCCTGCACCGCCATGATGCAAACCTCCCGGCAAACGTGGTACCCGTTGCGGGTTATCTGGTTGTTCTGGTGCTGACCCCTGCTTGATAGTGGGCATCGGCGTGCGGAATGCGTTGGCTCCAGGCGTACTGTACATGATGTTAAGTGCCTGGGCAAGCAACAAGTGGGATTGGCTAAAGAAGCTACCGTTCCGGACTGAGAGGGTTTCGCGACAACCTGAACGGTTGCAGCGCCAGCGGAGATCGTCGATTGTGTGGTCCTTCACCAGTTTCATGTCGCACGCTGCCACGGCAGTTTGGCTTTGGGCAGGTCCGTTTGGTCAGGTTAAGTCTCTGATTGACACAGTAGTGTGGAGGCCCAAGACCTGCGCGGACTTTGTGCCACCACCGTGCGCACTTCATTGTAGCGAGATACTGTGGTACATACACAGGTTTGAGCTTCTTGTCGGACACTTCGAGGCAAGATCGTGTTTCGAGACTTCCAGAGACGTTTGATCCGCTCCCTTGACCCTTAAAAAACGATCTATAATTGTCCTTCAGCCGAGGCGTACGTACTTGAGGTGTTACGGCACCCATTTCTGTCGAATAACAACCACAGCTTGGCTTTCCATTTCCAAGTTCTTTTTTGGCTACCACTTACAGTATATACTGAAAAGAAATTTTCTACAGGGACGAGTATAAAGCCATGCCATCAATTCTGAACCACGGACTTCCAGCTCTGGGGCCGCGCGGAGCATCAACGTCCGAGAGCGGAGGAAAACAAGCGAAGCACGGCCCTGCCACTGGCACCATCAAGCCGCTGGCCATCTTGACGGAAGGTTTGGTGGCAGCCGAGTCGATGATATGGATGGAAGCCGACATGGGCATGCTCTGGGCTTCGGGGGATGACATCAAAGGTTACGTCGGTAACGTCCTGAAAGACACACTCAGGACTCTCCAGTTTCACAGAGTTCTCCGCGTGCAGGCGGAACTCTACATGTTCGGAACCCAGAAAGCCGACTTCTACTACCTGCGCAGGAAGACGGCGCCGATTGGGCTCATCGAGGTGAAGAAACCGAACGGTACACCATTCGATGGGCAACCTTCCATTCTCGGACAGATTTATGACTACCTACTGGCCCTCAAGCAATTTCAAGGTCTGGAGCACGTATACGGCATCCTTACTTCATACAAGGAATGGCGTGTCTGCTGGCTGTCAGACAGGCGACAGCCACGTCAACATGTCTACAACCATTCCAGACTTAGACTCTTCAAGGAAAGCATTCAGCATGTGGGATTTCTTACCTCCCGTCCCAGTCTGGGGTTCTGCTCAACCCGTTCCTACGCCCACCAAGGCAGAAGGGAGCTTCACACCCCCCAAACACAATCGGGTGTTATCTTGCACTGACCCATACCGCTGGGATGACCCGAAACTGCCGGCAGTTTTGGCGACCGCCGTGTGCAAGATGGCCTCTTCCCAGGTCACCCCGCCAACGCTAGAATCAGTTTCAAACAAGCGCTTCGCCGTATGCCTTACCCCCGAAAGGTACGTTTGGCAGACCAGACCCTTGACCAGCATCGTGAACTTTGATCTCTTCCCCGATGCGTCATCCGAGATCTTCTATCTCCTTGCGGATCTCCACGGAGGCTCCGATGGACACACTTGGCTCGCATGCAACAGTTCAGGGGTGGGCGCAGGTTTATGGCCCCATATACTGTACGCCGAGAGTATGATTCCTCAGGACTCGCCAACTCCCACTTGGGGGTCTTCTGGGTGCCTATTGGCCGTCTTCTGGGTGCAACGGCTCGTTGCGTGCAAAATTCCGAGAATTGCCCTCCATGAGGGATCATCTTCTGGATATATGGATACATCTTACAGCAGCGAAATGAAGAAATAAGCGGGGATGGCTCACGGACTAGCAAGGCGTGAGAAAGTGATTTTCTAAGGATGACCCCACTCGAGCACTTCGACACTTGTTGGCGGATCATAGAAGTGACCTCTGACCAATTTTTGATGGATACTGGGTGCTTCTCCTCACTTCGATAACAATCTTGAGAACGGTGCCGTGAGGAGAGCAAGGAAAGAGCCATCTGACCTGGTGTGGGCGGTTTCCGGCGACCGCTTCGTGGCTGCATCGGATGGGAGGTTATATCTCCCGAAGATTGTTTGTGATCGCAGAAGAGGTGGAGATTGACGAACGGAATTCAAATTGAAACTGGTCGTATTGAGCTACACCAGAGGACAAGAGATGGCATGAACTCCGCAGACGTCGACCCCACTTCAGACATATCTTTGGGTAGAAGCGCACGTGGGATGTTCTCAGAGAAAGTGACGTCGCTCGATCGCCGCGCCGTGACCCATTCCCCATCGAGCCCTTCCACGTCCTCCATATCCTCGGCCTCTGAAGCCTAGCGGCTTGCCTGCAACATTCCCCATTTGATTTTAGTGAATAGGGCGTGCACGTTCAAGAGTATGGGATGTGGTGGTTCGATCCCATGGGAAGATGGGAACTCTATTGCTAAGCCTGGAGCAGAAAACGGCTTAACAATAGAGTTCCCATCCCCCCATGCACCAGGCCATGGTTGAAGAGCCCAAGGTGCGGTGCATAATTTGTACTCCCCATCCTAAATTCGTGCAGGTATCAGCTCCTTGAGAACCGCGGGAGTAGATAAAGAAGAACAGAAGTTACCTTATGCTCAAGGCAGAACGTAATCCCGAACACTCGATGTAATCCTGCCTCCATCAGTATCCCGTTTCTAGCGTGGTTGATCTGCTGCCCCCCTCAAGCCGCGGGACAAAATCTCGTGGATACAAGAGGCCTGATAAACCTGGAACCTCAGTGCGGCGGCAAAAAGGGAAAATATGTGAGGCGTCGCAGAGCTTTCCTTCCGTAGGGGGAAACACATCCTCCCGGTACTCCGGGATCGATGTGAGGGCGACAGGTTGAAGGATGCCAAAACATACTGATTGGAGTATGAGGAGTAACAGAAAACGGCACCCTTAAATACATTAACCAAAAATGCTCGGACTATTACATATAGTATTGAACGAAGAAAAGATGTGCATAGAAAGACTACCGGATAAAGGCGCTCCAGATTGAGAATGCAGCTGTGGTGATCGACGTCACAACCAAGAAAAAAACCGGCGAACGGGAGTAGCACGGGAGATGAGGGAGCTGGAATTGTTGTTTTCGTAAACCCTAACCCTGCTCCATAAAGGAGGGTTTACGAAAACAACGGATTCAGCTCCCTCATCTCCGCTATGAACTCTTCTCTGACGGTAGATTGCTTGGCTTGGCCGAAATCGACCAGCCGCACCACGCCGTTTGATACCAAGAAGTTTGGCAATCGTATATCTCCGTGAAGGTATCCGGTGGCGTGAACCTTCTGGAGACATTCTCGACACTTTGTTTTCAGTACAGATGCTTTCCCGCCTTGCTGTTCATACATCCACAAATTGACGCCATGGTCCTCCAACACCAGTAGGCGAAGCATTTCCCACACTTCGACATAGGCAATCACTCTAACCACAGCGTCTCCCTGAAGGTGGGCGATTGCTTGATACACGGTAACTTCGTGATCAAGTTCCTGAGTCAGAGCGCGATGCTTGCTAACGTCCACGGTTTTGAAGATGACCGGCTGGCCCCGATAATTCCCTCGAACGATACCCCCTACACGGCTGCGGTCGACCCCTTGCGTGAGGTGGATGTCGGATGGAGGTGCCGCCGTTTGTAGTAAATGAGGATCGGGATTGGAAGGTTGAGTCCTTCGCCGAACGATTGGCGATGCCGGGCCGGGGGAGGAGGTTGGCGATGCGTGCAACCAATGCTCGTCCGCGAGACGCACAATCGTCGTATAAGCGAATATGAGTTGCGGGGTCGACTCATATCGGAACGGAGCAGTTACTTCTAGTCGACCGCCTTGGGGAGAGCATGTGCGCTTGAAGAACCAGGTAGTCTCGTACGTTGTGAGGACACCGTATCGAAGGTTATTGAACGTCAGATAGCCATACACCTGCTCAATCGCACGCACAGTTTTGTTCCTGGTGCCGCGGCTATCGTGCCAATCCTGAACTAGGTTCCGGGAAGCGCCGAAAGCCCAAGGCGTTTTCACTTCTCCCACTAGTTTTGCCTTGGGAGTTGCTTGTGACGCAAAGATGAAGTCCGGATCTAGTAGCAACCCAGGGACGCCTGCAATGCTGCAACTGAAATCGGGCTCGGAAACAATTTCGCGTGCGACATTCTCTACGACGGACAGAATAGTATTTTCTATGACTCCTTGAACGTGGGTTTCGTCTCCGACTTTTCTGATTGTTGGAATATCAAGAGCGAAGTTCGGTGCGATGAAGATGGCTTGGAGCGTGGTTTGCGTCCTCCGGATTTCATCGTCGAAGGAAGACCAAATGACCAGTTCGTTAAGGTCCGTGCGTGGCCATGCTGGAGTCGTTGTGGAGTCCCCAGAGTGGTGCTCGCGACGAATGAGGCGAGGCAGCGGAGGACAACTCTGGACTACGGTGAAAAGGGACCGGCGCGGGGCTGTCATTGTGCTGGTGTTTGGATAAACCTAGTGGTGCTATCAAGTGCTTGGACTGTACTGGGCCATGCCACGGGATGTCCCTACCACTTCCCCGCTGGTTATATGCTCGGCTGGCCAACCTCACAGCACGCTATTTCAACTTGAAACAACTCTTTTGCGGAGACGCCACGAATCGATTGAGGTGTGTTAAATTTGACATGATCAAGCTTAATTCAACATATATATATATAGTAAGTAGTTAATGGGGTCACGTGTACAGTCAGTGTCCATAAAGCTCCGACCCCCCTATAATTGATTTCATCGCAGTTCAGCGCAGATGAAAGAGTGGGCTGAGCGTTGGCGCGTCCATGGGTGGGCTTAGCGTGTTCTCATGTTGAGCATTATTGGCTATATACCCGCTGGGGCGCTCTTCATACCCTTCTTTCTCCCTTTATACTCTTTCCATTTCATTGCAAGATTTGGAACCCACCCTCCCATCCCTAATTTGTAACTTAGGAGGGAGGGAAGGTAAGCGCGAGCAGAAGCACTGATTTCAATGACCGTTTCACAAAGCGAGTCGCGCGTTTCCCAGCGGCACTGCTTCCAGGCTGCTGGGCTGCAGCGGCAAACCTGAAAGGCAAGACCGGGGACGATGGCGAGATTGAAATGCCCTCTTGACCTCCATCTCCGCAATGGGCAAACCTCTCACGCCACAGAAGAGGGACGATAGTTGCCCTGCACAGAGCAGGAAAGAACAAAAGACAGATTTCCAGAGAGGAAGGAGTCTCTTTGACCGCTGTCAAGGATACCATAAGGAGGTTTGCAAACGACATTCCCAGCGACCCTGCTTCCTACCAGACCAAGAAGCCAATGGGCAGACCAGCTAAGTATCAGCCTTCACCCGATGAATTGGAGGCTTTTCGCTCCCTTGTTGTTGCCAACAGTGACATTTGAGAGAAAACACTCACAGTTCTCAATGCTGAATTCAGGGAGCTCACTGGGATATCCGTTTACATAAGGACATTCCGCCGCTACCTCAGCAAATATCTCTTTCTCTATTCTCATTTCAAGATCCAAACGCCATTGCTGATGGAGCAGCACCGGGCCACACGTCTCGCATTTGCACTGGAGCATCAGCATTGGACACCGGTGCATTGGTCCCGTGTTTTCTGGACAGATGAAACGTCCTTTGACATTGGGTGGGTCCCAAAAATGCGATGCTGGCGCCTACGAACTGAACGCCTCCATCCACCGGTTGTCGAGATACCGGTTGTCGGATCTTTGAAGTTCTCTGAATGGTTGACGGTCCCGTCGGTACAATCCATTTTGGCAAAGCGGTCAGTGTTGTACCCTTTCCACAGGTTGCTGTACACGGTGGCCTGGGTGGATGAAGGCCTCACAGAGAGTCATGAGCATCGGAGCGCTGCGGTCGCCAATGGGTACTAGAAAGGTCCACTTATCCTCGCGCCAGATACCCCCAAAACCTCAGATTCCCTCCACCTGCTTTCCTCTGTTGAACTTTTGCTTGCCAAATTTGCTCTCGGCGACCTCCACCGTCTCCCTGGCCCACCAATCTTCCCATTGTCGCCAGCCTGTACCGCCATGATGCAAACCTCCCGGCAAACGTGGTACCACGGTTGCAGCGCCAGCAGAGATGATCGATTGTGTGGTCCTTCACCAGTTTCATGTCGCTCGCTGCCACGGCAGTTTGGCTTTGGGCAGGTCCGTTTGGTCAAGATAAGTCTCTGATTGAAACAGAACCGGACTGTGCTTTCGACGGTCCTTGTTATCTCGATAATACTTTCCCAGGTGAGGTCTAGATGTTCAGTGGGCGTCAAGCGGCTCGAGGGGGAAGAACGGGCGGACGCGTTGTCCGAACGGGCGGAGTGCCCCTCTGGAACTTCCTGCGCTCTTCCTTCGCTCTTCCTTCCAACTCGGACTCCCATCCCCGCCCCGGAGAGCTTCGTCAACAACACACAAACCCACTCCAACCTCCGTCACACTCTTACAGTGGTGCCCTCAAGCACCCCACCCAACCCCTACAATGACCTCCCCAACCGCCCACAGCACCCCAACCCTGCCCCTGCCCAAACCAAGCACAGCAGGCACAGCCCCCGCCAAGCTCGATCCCCGCCACACCACCACGAACGACATCCTCCCCTCCTCCGGCAACATCCTCGACTTCACCACCAGTCTCGAGACCGTCATCGGCGCGCCCTTTGCGAGCGGGCACACGAGCCGGGCTGGATCTGATCATGGGGATGACGATCATGGAAATAACGACGACGAGGAGAGAGAGGGAGAAGATTTGATT
This sequence comes from Fimicolochytrium jonesii, assembly GCF_025526975.1. NCBI lineage: Eukaryota > Fungi > Chytridiomycota > Chytridiomycetes > Spizellomycetales > Powellomycetaceae > Fimicolochytrium > Fimicolochytrium jonesii. Next base: position 380,453 of record NW_026515695.1, read on the forward strand.
GGCCGTGCTGCGGAACCTGAACATGGTGGCACGGCGAGGTGGAGTGATTTGGTAACGGGTGATGTTCATCGTCGTCGCGGGGATGATGATGACGACAATGTCGGTCAGGCTCAGCGACGTGATGAGGATGAGGAGCAGTTCTCGGAGGAGGATTATCATAAGCTTGTTGATGCGGTTCAACGTGAGGAGCGTGAGAAGGACGGTGGAGACGCTCAGCAGCAGGATGAGTTCACTGAGGAGGATTATCGGAAGCTTATTATCAGGGTTGAGCGGCAGCGCTCCTCACGCAGCGTGGGAGAGGGGGCCGCTGCGTTCTGGGGAAACGATAATAATGGCGAAAGCGACGATGATGACGACGAGGTGGATGATGATCTGATGGAAGCGTACGAGCAACTGTACGAGGATGCACAGGACGAGGCCAATGAGGAGTTGCAGCAGGAGGCGGACATGAGAAAAAACGCTGGTGACGACCAAGACGAAGATGAAACCGGAAAGACCGAAGAGCAGATCCGCACCGAAAAATGGCACAAACGCTTCACCGACGCCGTCAAAGCCCACCGCGCCTCCATCGCCGCCCGCGAGCATCAAAAGACCACCACCAATACCCAAACCGTCTCCCCCCAACAACCCGCCCGCGACCCCTTCCACCCCGCCGGCATCCTCCGCAACCCCCTCAAAGCGCCCCCACCTACCTGGCACCCCGCCTGCTTCTGCCAATGGGAATACTACGGCCGCATGGTCGAGTGCACCAAACTTCTCAAGGGCTGCAAAGGGTGGTACCATTTCCCGTGTGTGGGCTTTCATCGCCAGTGGACGAACGCGCCGAGTGAGGACTGGACGTGCCCGCTTTGTGTGGTCAGTGAGCGGTTGGGCGTTACCGAGAAGGAAAAGGGGTTGGAGGGTGGGGAGGCGGTGGAACCCGTCGGTCGCGCTTTGCCTACCACCAAGAAAACCAAAACGGCTGCTACTACTACTACTACTACTACTAAGAAACCGACCACGACGAGGAAACGAAAAGTGAACACAGAAGACTCGTCGGCCAACCAACCGACCCAAAAAGCCCCGCGACGCCCAACCCCGTCCGTGTCATCAAGCACTGCAAAGACCACCAGGGAACCCGCGTCGAAGAAAGAGAAACTCCCCCCGCCGCCTGTGTCGCATTCCAGCAAGACGCGGAGTGCGAATTCGAAGGTTTTGAGGGCGAGGGTTGTTAGTACGCGGAAGTGACGAATTATCTGAGGAGAGAGGAGGGATGAGGGGGGATGTACGGGGAGGGAGAGTCGTGTAGCGAGAAATATCCGGAGAGATGGGATGTAGGAGCTGCGGAAGAAAAATGGGAGGAGAGACGGGAGTGGAAATCTCGAGGTTTTGAAATTTTTTGTTATTGCTTTTTTTGTTGGTTTCGTTTGCGACAGATTCGCGGGAGGGCAGGTCGTCTCTCTGCCGCGGAGTGGTACATACATGTATGTACGGGACTCGGTTTTTGAAGCCGGTTCCTCGTTGCGGTTTTGGAGTTCTCTTTTGTGATCAGGAGCTTTTGTAGCAACATGAATAAGAATGGGAGAATTTACAAACGGATCATTCGAATTGGGTTTGCGTGAGATCTCAAGTAGGCTTCTTGGTCATTCATGCATTGAAAACCCTCTATAATATAAAGTGATACCTCTCCTATGCACACAAAAACGCTCTCTACATGCCAGCTATCTATCCCATCCCAACGTCATGCTTGTCCAGTACGTAAGGCCCCCAAAGGCGAGCGACGCCTTCCATCATGCCGTCAGGCACCGCACGCTCCCAAAAACACCCCGCTGCCCTCCCCAACCGCGACCAGTAATCCCCTCCTACATGTCCAATCCCGCTCAAACCAACGCAACATCATTACTCCGTTTCAACAACTCCCTCAACCCCCGCGGCAACCTCGGCTCCCCGCCCGCATCCACGAGGTACCGAAACGGCAGTTCAACACTCTCTTTCTTGCCCAACTTGATTTCCGGGCGATCTACGAATTTAAGCTCAGACAACGGGATCTGGTCCTCGATGATGTGTTGCGCGACGAGGACGGCCGTGTCGGTTGTCATCTGCACCGGGCCGAGGTGCCGCGTGGTGTACCCGAGGGCCCGGAGGAGGCGCGTGCGGTCTTGCGGTGGGTCGTCGCCCTGGGGCGGAGAGAGGGGGGTGTGTTGTGTTAGAGTAAAATGAGGTTTGGGTGCCCGTGAACCGAGCATAGGCTTCGGAGGTTTTGCTCCAATGGATGTATCTGATTCCTCGACCCATTCGAAAAACAACCCCCCCATCCACTTTCCCTCCGCCGTTCGGCATGTCTCGTTTTCATCCCATCCGCCTTTTTTTTTGTTTTTTTCCTCGCAAACTTACCAAAATCCCCCCAAAAAGCAACCACCCAAACTCCCGCGCATCCTCGGGCCTCAACTCCTCCGTCGCCGCCGGATCAAGCAACACCACCTTCCCAAACTCCACGCCGTCCATCTCCTGCACCGCTTTCGTGGTCGCAATGATCCCGGATTCAGGGTTCAACGTCGGGTGTGTTTGGAGGGAGGTGGCGAGGGAGGCGGGGATGTGGGAGAGGATGAGATTGGACGGGCCGACGTGCGTTAGGATGTTGGTGTATTCGAGCTGCGGGTGGGGGGAGGGACGGGGGTTTAGAATGGGAGCGTGGGTGGGGAGGAGGGGAAGGGGTACTGGACGGGGTAGGGTACCTCTGACCACTCATCGAGCTCGGGCTCCATGTGTTCTACGATGTATTTGAAGGGCATGGCTGGTGATTGTTAGTTTGTTAACCTGGGGTTGTTGGCCATGGGGGGTCAACCTTTCTGCAGTAGTCGTACTGGAACGCAGAGGGAGGGCGGAGAGGGCGGAGACCGACTGCGCGTCTCAGGCAGTGGCGCAAGAAGGGGGCGCAGGGTGGCTTGCCCGCTGCTTACCCGTTTCCAATGCACGCCCCTATGCATCACCAATATACATAAGCCCTACCTGAGAGAGGACAGCTTTCAGATTATGACACCTTGCATGGATGAAAGAAGATTGTAGTATAGAGAATGGTATATGCATGACTTGTGGTCTGATGTGGAAATGTAACCGTAGCAGGGGGGGAGTATACATCACACCCTCACTCGGCCCCCGACCGTCTCCTAGCCCCCGCCCCCCTCGCAACCTTAGCTCCTAAGAGCGGATCCCCCACCTCCTCCCCACTCTCACTCCCCCCCAAATCCACCTCCTCCCTTCCCCCCCTCAACCTCTCCACCGCACTCCACGGCCGTTCTCCCTCGCCCACCAGCGCCTGACTCTCCGGCTCCACATCCTCCGCCAACTGTTTCTTCACCATCACTCGTCGCAGTACCGGTTTGAGCAGGAGGTTGATGAGGAAACCGGTGGGGATCATTACCAGCGCCCAGCCCAGGATCGCGCATCCGACGACTGTGAGGAGGATCCCGAGGCCGGCGGTGAACCCGACCGCGCGGAGGTGCGCGATGAGCGTGGAGGGTGTGATGGGGAGCGGGTCGAGGGAGAGGAGGCGTTCGCCAAGGCGCATGAAGACTAGGGAGCTGTTATAGTCATAGAGAGGGTGAATACTCGGTGTAGATGTGAAGTGAGGTGATGAGGGGATTACGTACAGTGCAACGTCGGCGGGTGTAAGGATCAAGTTGACGGTCTGCATGATGGGCGTGTTTAGTCCCCATTTCCAGGCTGCGCCGAGACATAGCACTGATGTGACGCCTAGGACGGGGAATAGGCCACAGACGATGGCCATGCTGATTGATAGGGCGAGTTTGTCTGGTGATGTGCCCGCTAAAGAATAAAGACGAAACATATGGATGGATGAGTGAATGGGTACGATTGATTGGCGGGTGGATGGGATGGAAGTCGAAGTCCCTGTCGCTCGCGAGAAGGCGTTTGATCTGGTCGCGCTCGCTATTGCATCGGCTCCCCAGAGCAAACCCAGGTTTGCTCGCCTAGGGCTCGCCTGCCTCAAGCATCCCGGCGCCTCGCTTCGCTCGTCGCAGTCCCCTCCTTCTCACTCTCAACCCCTGGCTTGCGCTCGCTTACCCACCTCTCAAAGCCATTCGAAAAGGCAGTATAACCCTCCTCCTCACAAACCCCCACACCCTCCCCTCCTCCGCTGTGGGCATATTCGTATGCGTCGTTCCCGCGTGGGTCTCACTCGCCTCCTCGCGTAGCCCTAACCTCCTACTACCAATACTCGAAGAGTTCAGCAACCGCCTCTCCCCCTCGTCCGTGTCGTCGTCCTCCGTCCCACCCGCACCGCCGGAACGTCCGCTTTCGAGATCGAGGTAGGGGTCGGATTGGGAGTACTGGAAGGAGAGGGTGTGCGAGGAGGAGGACGGGGAGGGGGGGCTGAGGGGGTTCGTTAGGGTCCGTATTTTGGTGAGTTTTGATGAGGGGATGGAAGGGAGTTGATGTGACCTCGGCGGACGGTGATACAGAGGGTATGCCTGTGATTGAATGAGTGCTAGATGTCTTTGGGATGGGGTGCGCTGAGCCAAACTTGGAGGCGTTGCATTCCACTTGTTCACACCTTCCACGCGTCCTCCCGTCTTCCCGCCTTTCCTTCCGCCTTTTTTCTCTGGTTGTCTCGCAGCCAACAGTGAACTGTCCATAACAACCGCAACCTTCTCACGTCGCCACGTCGCCACTCCACCCTAGTGTCCATCGGAACGTGGCTGGACTCGCCCTTGCGCCCGTACAGAGACTTCCTTGGGGAAGCCAAGAATAACAACCCGCCAGCAAAAACCGACCCCTTTCCTCCTACCACCGCTATCCACGGAATACGGCCAAGGGAGGTCCTGCATTGGCATTCCTTCCTCAGCAATGCTGCCAACTACCGATTTCATGACCCGCTTGTAGCGGTTCATTCGAATGAATTGTGAGTGGGGCTGGGAGCGTGGTACCGTTGGTATCGCTATATTGACATCTTTTACTCCCTTTCCGTCAGAATCCCATCACGGCCATTTGATGCCAACAATGAAACCTCGCTGCAGTTGGTTCTTAGGGATACTGTGGGGACGTTTGCTTCAATCGTCGAACGAACCAATCCCGCATTTGAATACCGAGTCCGCAACGAATGGCGTGACTCCCGTGGCGCTCGACCAGATGTGTCTGTGCTATACCGCAAAAAAGGTAACACCAGCGCAAGATTCCGGCCCCTTCTTTTCATAGAGGTAAGAAAGGCTGGTGTCCTGCCGTTCTCCGCAACCTCACGCTCTCTACATGACCAATACACCAACGGCATGGCTCTGCACGACCGGCGGTTACGAGTCCCGCAACCACCTGCACCATGTCCACCATCACCCGTTATTGACCAGATTTGGCGAATCATTGGATACATGAACCATAACCATCAGAAATACGCGGTCCTCGCACCTACGAATACACCTGGTTTATTATGCGCGACGGCAATGATCTACGCATCTCGGATCCTATCCGATTTGATGCAACCGGGGCGCAGTGTAGTGTCATCCGAGCAGTTGCTTATATACTGTCCCTCGCGATGGTTGATGGGTTTGCGCCGGGTCGATGCGAACACCGATCTCTGGATCTACCGAATGTTGCGTTGGGCGACTCCAATCCTTCGGAGCTCTCGGAGTACCCCTCAACATCAACGTCAGGACTGGGGACCGTCAGCGGAAAAGCCACCCAAGGAAGCGGCATCGAAACCACAGATAACACTTCTGCCTCCGCACACGCACGCCCATCCGACCCAGCCATTGCCCGCTTCGAACTGGTAACTTGTAACTGGTTCGGAACCAGTTTGGATTTCAACCGCGCTATCACATGGGGCCCGCGGCTCGGCCGCACCGCCATCCGCGCCACCTGGCTCTCCCACCCGGGCTGCATCAAGACCATCGACACCAAAAACCAAGAACACGTCCTCTCCATCAACCACGAAGCCTCCATCTCCGACGCCCTCCTCCCTATCCAAGGCCACGCGGAGGGCTTTGCGGTATGTTGTTGCTCACCGCGGGGCATACTAGCGTTTGCGGCGAAGAGAGAGCTCAGTGACGTCTTAAGTGAGCGGTCCCCGAGGTGCTTGCGGGACACGAGGCCGAATACGGGAGTGTCCGGCAATCACCTCAGGCCGGCGCTGACCGGGAACAGTGAACCCTTGGGATAGTGAAGTGTAGTTGAGCATACCGTGTTCGTTTGTGCAGCAGTTCTATCTTTACACCCTCTTTGTAAACCCTACACGAGAATCCATAACTGAGTGTATGCATGTCAAGTGTGCTATTAAGTACAGTACCGTACTGTACGTTCGGGAACGTCGATCGGGCGTCCGCTGGGCGCGTCCTTCCTCTTCGCTGTCGGCTTCGGCGCGTCAACGCCGTCAATGTGTGTACAGTAATTCAGTCTCCTCCGACACGGCTTGGAACGGCCAGCTGAAAGGTTCCCGTCGTGTGTTACTGTTGGCTCGGGTGACAGTGCATTGGGAGCCGACGTAGGCGGGATGCCGCTATGGCTGCAAAGCCCCTGCAATGCCGTTATCCTTACTAGCCAGTGGACAGTCTCTACCTTAGAGGAATGTCTCTCTGCCTTAGAGGAATGTCAGGAGGGGGTTAGGGTTAACCCGAATGGGTTAACCCTAACCCCCACGTGGAGCTAGAGATTGCCATTCATCAGCCGCAGGCAGATCCCAAAGGCACTCACAGCATTACCGGTTCAAGCGTAAGATGGTGGCATGTAGCTGACTATCCCCAGCTGGTCAAAGAAAAAAATTCTTCACGTACGTATGGGAAGATATCTGTGAAATGGTCTTTGAAATGGTGGAGGAAGAAGAGTCACTGTCAGTCAGATGCGGCACGCGTCGCGGCCGCTGGTCATATGAGCCGCAGGGGCTGATGGGGGAGATAAGAACCTTTTCTTCGCCCGTACGGGACGCCAAACATTTCACCGTAGGGCTCTGTCTGCTTTGCAGCCATACAACAGGACCCGCTCTGGTTCGTTCATCGCCATATAAAAGCCGGAGAAACTCACCTGACCGTGTTTCTAGGTTTCTGCCGTACTGCAGCAACGTGAGGAGCACTGCCAGGCCTCGCAAACCGCGTATCGTCTTAACTAAGCGAATACGCAATGGGGAACGATTTATACACAATACTTGGAGTATCCAAAAATGCCGCTGAGGAGGAGATCAAGCGGGCCTACAAGGCCGCCGTTAAGAAATTTCATCCAGACCGCAATCCTGGCTTCAAGGAGGAGGCGGACGCAAAATTCAAGGAACTCAGTGGAGCCTACGAGGTACTCTCGGATGCAGTGAAACGAAAAGGATACGATCAGCAGCAAGCAGAAAAGCGGAAGGAGGAAGCAACGCGGCCCAAGGAGCAGGCAAGGCCGAGGCCGGACATGGAGGAGGGATCCCAGGGTGAGGCGGGGCAGAACAGCACACATGCCAGCCCTACGGAATTGGAAAACCTGATGCGGCGTTTTGAGAAATTGAGTGGAAAGGTAGACCAAATGGAGAAGAATCAGGAGCTGCAGACACAAGCATTGCGAAAGGAACGAGAGAACGTTGCGGAGGTGCGACAGGAACGCGCGAGAGTCACAGAGCTGGAGAGAGGGTATGCCCACCTTCAGAAGACAACGGAAGATTTGAGAAAATCCCTTGTCAAGGAGGCGGAGATTAGCTCACAGCTGCAGAAAGACATCGCAGCCATGCAGCCAAGAAATACGACCCCGCAACTCCCAAAGGTAGGCCAACCCAGAGTGTGGTTGGACGTTAGTTGGGGTAACGAGCGGTCAGGAAGGATAGTCATCGAGGTAAGCTGTTTTGTGTGCAAACATGCGTTTTGGTTGGGCATGTTTCCTTATCGATTACCATGTCTCTTAGCTCCAATCAGCTTTTCCGAAAGCAGCCGAAAATTTTCAAATGATGTGTGTGGGGAACGTTCGTCGCTATCGCAGCTATCGCTACACTGGCACGAAACTTCAGTCCGGATCCAGGGGCGAGGCAATTGAGTCTATGGAACCCCAGGAAGTGGTTGGAGCTGGGGAGGGCATTTACACCCCTCAAACATCCGTTCACGTATTTGACCACGCCTTTCGGGGGGAAGTCTGGTTAAGCAACCAACCGTGCGCTCAAGCACCCTGGAATCTACAATTCTCGATTGCTGTCAAAGAGCACAAGTATCATGGTCGCTGCTACGTCAAGATCGGAAAGGTGGTTGAGGGCATCGACATAGTGATGGCGGTGGAGGCTTTTAGCAGTAGAAAGACCGATGCATATTATCGTGGCGTCTACAGTGCAGAGATCGTGGACTGCGGGCAATATTGAAAGCTGTGGTCGAACCCGTCCACCCGTGTAATCATTAGTCAAAGGAGAACGAGTGGCTACAGGGAACTATCGGCTTCTGGGGGATCTACGCCAATCCCCACTGTGGACGTCCGCCTTGCGAAGATGAGTGCGCCACCAGTGACCTCAGGCCTCTATCTTTATATCCTCTTTGTAAACCCTATACGAGAATCCATAAGTGGGTGTATGCATGTCGATGTTCTCCGTTGGCGGATTCTTGAGGGTTGGATTGCGCGCCGCGTGATGCCCACGATCTCAGCGCTCACATTCGGCAGACGCGGTCCGCGATTCTGACGGATATTGGCTGTAATATTACATGCCCGAATGCTCGGCAGCGTTCAGAAGGCGGAGCCCCTCTTCATAACTTCGCTCCACACCCTGAGTAGCATCAACATCCATTGCGGGATCAGGAACATTGATCTGGGCGTCGACCTCTTCACCCGCAGCAACTTCATCCACAGTCTCCTCCTCGGCAGCGACAACGGCACCCCAGAATGCTCCCTCCACGGGATTGTCAGCTTGCTTTGGCATCAACGTCTCAATAACACTGGCACCTGATGTGGTCCGGGATCGGCGAGCTGAGGCGGTGGGGGCATCCAACACAAACTCAGGCTCAAGGTGGTGCTTGCATCGACGCATTTCTGAGATCGGCAGGGGGTCAGAACTACGTTGGGTGCGCACTGTGGGAGGGGGCCCGGCAGCGTAGCAACCCTGGGGGGAGGAGTGTCCCCGCCGGTGGGGGCAGGAGTGCCGTCCTCATTGTCACTGGCTACCCTGCGCTGTCTCTCTGCTCTCACTGCCTTCATGCATGTTTTGCATCCATACAGCTTGGGAAAATTGGGAAGGTCACCTGTGGGAGCCCGCAAACAGAAACTAGTTGGAACTTCCAAGCCAGCAGCGCATATCCGTGCTCAACAGCATGAATTGGCGATGAACGCCCTTTGCTTCAACACGACGGCGTTGCACTCGAGCTTTGGAGCAGGGCTTATCCCCTGCTGTATTCCAGATATCGCAGTACACATAGTCTTTCCGATCATCCTCAGCGTTACACAGCAACTCGGCAGTTTGAGTCCTGGTCCGCATCTGCAATCCTCAAGTCAGTTTGCATGACCTCATTCTGAGATTAGAAGGCCAGCTTTTCCATACATTTGTGCATTGAGAATGGGAAGAGCCGTTCCGTAGAATCCAGAGGTCCAAATGTTTTCCTAGTAGCACATTGTTTGAGGGTTGGCGTTGTTGACGAGTTCTGCTTGGTAAAAGTCCGCTGTAAATAATTACTTTGTCCAACAGACCAGCTAGTGTTGCTCCCCATACCTGTTTTAGTTATCCCACAAAGTCTCAGGTTAGTTGGGTGTGTGTGGTTTCGCCATTCCCCAAAGGAATGCTGAAAAAAGGAGCTGTGGAAAAAGCGTCGGCGGAGTTGTGTCCTGCCCTCGCGACGGACCCGCGTCTCAGGGTGTGACATCACGCAAAGCCGAACATCCCCCACCTCTACCTCATCACCCACCCGTCAGCTCATCTCCCCACTTTCCCAACCATGTCCTCAAAGGTACCACCCTATCCGTACTCCCAGAACAAAATAGCACTAGTAACCCCCGCCGATAAGTTCATAGGCCAACAAGCCGCCCAGGAGCTCGATGAATGGCTGATGGATCCCGCGAAGGGGGGGTTTTCGGTCGACCAGGTGATTGCATCTCGTGTGTTCCCCACGTCGATCCGTCCGTGGTTGCTGACACGCGTGTGATGCAGTTGATGGAGTTAGCGGGATTGAGCGTCGCGCAGGCGGTCGCGAGGGAGTATCCGAAGGAGAACGGGGGGCGGGTTGTTGTTTGTGCTGGTTGGTTGTTCGGTTTTGCGATTGTTGACGATGGGATGCGGATGTGGTTTGGATGCTCATGGGGTCTTTCCTGTAGGGCCAGGTTGGCAGTCGAGGTTGGGGAGGGGGCGGATGGCTGGACACCCGCAACTGACTGTGATACGGCGATAAGGGAATAACGGAGGCGACGGACTGGTTGCGGCCCGGCATTTGTTCCATTTCGGATACACTGTCAGGGTGTTTTATCCCAAACCGACCGATAAGCCGCTGTACAAGGTCCGTGTCCCGAGACGCAATACGACGCCATGTCGGTGGTCAGATCCGAGGAACTGAGAGTGATGTTTTGTTTTGTTTTTGGCAGAACTTGACTACCCAGCTGAAATCTCTAGACATCCCGCTCGTGGACAGTCTGGACGCGGCGTTGAAGGAGGCGGATGTGGTGGTCGATGCACTCTTCGGTGAGGCCCGCCAAAACGAACCCGTCCTCACCCCAACTTGAGTATCCAGCTAACGCCGTCACTCGGAACACAGGGTTCAGTTTCAAGGGAGATGTGCGCGCCCCGTTCGATTCTGTGCTGAAGGTAAAACCCCTTATCTGCGGATTGAATATCACCGGGTGGGTGACCGAACCTGACTCGACACATGTATGGGCAGACCCTCCAATCCTCCCGCCTCCCCATCGTCTCCATCGACATTCCCAGCGGGTGGGACGTCGAGAAAGGTAACGTTCTGCTGTCTGTGCCATCAACAGCCAGAGGTGCTCAGACGGAGGCGTGCGTTTGTGCGTGACAGGCAACATCCGCTCCCCGACCCTCCAACCCTCCACCCTCGTCTCGCTGAGCGTGCCTAAAGTCGGTGTCAGGGATTTCACAGGTACCCTATCCCCCCCAAGGCACTCCCCCACCCCCGGGTGATGCCCCTCCCTGCATGGCTAAACACACACACACCCCCCACGACGACAAAACAGGCAAACACTACCTCGGCGGCCGCTTCATCCCCCCGCAGCTGGCTGACAGACTGGGGTTCGCGGTGCCGAGGTACGAGGGGTGCGAGCAGTGTGTGGATGTTACGGGGTGGGTTAGGGAGGTGTGATGATGTGACGAGATGAGGTTTGGGAGACCGCGAGGAGCGGATTTGATGGGTGGAGAGGATATGAAATGCGCGGGGGCGAGTTTCGGGGGGATGCGAGATGTGGAAGTAGGATAGGTTAGGCAGGCAAAACTTGTTTTCAGTTGGGCATCTGAGGCATGGAGGAGCGGTATCGGTATTGCAAGAGAAAGGGCGTAGCTCGATACAATCCGAAGATTCACGATAACACAACGGTCCTAGAGCGCAAGTTGATATTCATACGGTATCGACAAAATGTGCAGACGGAAGGACGTCCGCAAATGTTCCCCTTTAGAAGAAAGCTGCATCAACCGCCTCTGAACCAAGTGGCAGGGGAGCATGGGGACGCAAACACTTTTTTTCGCAAAACATTATTCAAAAGACAGGCCCCACCAGTGAGGCGATAACGATAAAATAAACGTAATTTCATTCAAAGACAGACGACCCAGCGCCATTCCAGAGTAATACAAAGACGGGTATTAAAAACAAAGCCTAGTCCAAACGTGAAGCACAAACGGAGGAGGAATATGATATGCGTGATCTCAGACATAAACACATGGGGGTCTCCTTGATGACGGAGAGGAGAATGCGGGTCACTGCCCACGAATCTCATGATGCGTAACATCCGCCTTCTCCGTCCCCTCATCCTCCCCAAAGATCGTGGCAACCGGCCTTTCCGGCGCATGCCAGAACACCAGGAAGATGATCATCGCCGGGATACTAACGATCGTCAAGATGATAATCATCCATTTCGGGTTGACCACGTTGACCAATCCGAATGTCAGGAGGTACCCCGCGGCCTCGCACCCGATCTTGCTGCTGAATGCCACGTCGGCGTTGTAGGTGAGGAAGGTCGAAAGGTAGGTGAGGATCGAGACTTCAAGCGCCAGGAGCTGCACATTGTACAACCCGCCAGTGAACGCCAACATCGCCTTGAACTTGGTCGGTGAAGTCTGTCCCGGCTCATCACCGACGCCGTTAACGCTCATGTAGTAAGCGCCGAGGGCACAGGCGCAGAGGCCGTAGTAGGAGACGACGTAGATGTACATGACCCAGCGGTAGCGGGCGGCGACGTAATTGGTTCGGAGGCGGTCGTAGAATAGGCCGAATACGATGGAGGCGGCAATGGCCCAGGATTCGGAGATGGCGTAGATCCAGCCGTTCCATTCGTCGCCGACTTCGTTGACGATAAGGTTGAAGGAGGCGTTGAACCAGCCTTGGGTCATACCGCCTGAGGGGGTTGGAGGAAAGGGAGGGAGTGAGTGAGTCGATCGCGAAAGAATACTGAATGGGAGAGGTTGACGGATGGGTAGACATACCAGTGACAAAGATCGCAGGCCCAAGAGGTCCAAAGACGGGATGCCATAGCATCTGCAACGGCTGCCAGAACCTCGCCTTCCACGTCGCCCACGTATACTTGGCATTGGCGTCCGCACGACCACCCGTCAGAGCAAGATCCTGAACGACAATACCCTCACTCTTCAGATCCTTCTTGTCAGCGGGCCGGTACTCGACAGACCCATCCTCGAATTGAACACGATGCAAGACTTGGCCGCTGGCGCTGCGATGATGACCATGCGGCTGTCCAGTCTCCACGGAACCAGTGGCGTCCTTGGCGGGCGCAGCGACGCCTTGACGCCTGTACCGACGGCGAAACGTAAAACCGTGGATGACGAAGCAGATGACGGATGTGAAGCAGAGGCCGAGGAAGAACGCGTACTGGGCGTTCCAGCTGGTGAAGGCCTTTTGGACACCGCCGAGGATGAGCCCGCCCGTAAAGACACCGAGGTGGAAGGCGCACTGGTAGATGCCGGCGTTACTGGCGCGGTTATGCGGTGTGCTGACGACGGCGATGAGTTGACCGGCTGCGGGCCAGAGAATACCGGCGCCCCCTGTGATTAGAAAATCGCGAGACGTTAGAACTTGATCAAGACTTCCCTGTTCCAGCGATACTCACATCCAAAGAATGCAGCGCCAGCCAAGTTCCAGGCATTGGAACCAGAAAACATGCATGCGATCCACACTGCGTAGGAGATGGGACCCCATGGCAAGCAGAACTCCAAGCCCCACCAGTCCAGGAAAAATGTGGCCCACATAGAGGTGACAAAGTACGCGGAATACAGGACGATCAGAATGTACGCTCTGTTGAGAAAGCAAGGACATTCAGTATGTGAGTATGCGAACGGGAGGTATTGCACCCAACTCGCACCCAACTCGCATAAACCAGACTCCCCACTCCTCACATACCCAGTATCAGGATACCGAATAGTCTGCAACCCCTGAATCGGATAACTCGTAAACAGCAACATGAACCCCAACGACATGACCCACACATGGTAGTCGCGGTCCTGCACCCAGTACTTGAACCCGGCAAAGCTGCTCAGCGGGCCGCCCGGCGGCTTCTTGGGGTCGCGGCGCTCTTGATGGGCGGAGTGGGAGTCATGGATGGTTTTGGTGGGAGTGGGGGTTGTTGAGGTGGGGTATTCTTCGTGGACAGTGAGGGCGCTGGGAGTGCGGGCGTAGGGGTCGTCTGGCTGAGAGACGGGCCCCTCGCGCGTGTTATTCGGACTCGCGTTGGCGGCCATCGCGCTGCCTCTTGGACTTGACTTGATTTGAGAGACGGCTTCTTACTACTGTTCGTGCTTGCAACCGACACAGGGAAGGACTCGCTCGCACACGGGATGTAGGGCAGCAGGACAAGGTTTCAGACAGAGTTCCCGATGGACAGCTACTCCACATATATATATATACACACGGGAGGCGGGGCCGGAGGATTCGCTCGAACCGAACGCTGTAAGAATTATGAAACAGAGGGAGATCGCTGAGCTTGAAACCGTATTTTCCCTCCATGGTGTTTGTCTGGCATCGCATCTCTGCCATGGATTGCGACATTCGTCTTATCGGCAGGGGATAGCGGGCGGAGTCAGGGATTACGACATGGCGCTTTGCGATACATTCGGGGGATGCGCCGACACCTTCCCACATGTTTGCATTTCTGAAATGTTTGAAGCCACGCACGGAGGGTCCTGTCAGTGGCAGCGAGGGAGCGATGCGATAGACCCTGGAGTCTGCATGCAGCGATGTGGCGTCTCCCATTTTTGCCACCCATGTACGAAAGAGTGTACGGGAGGCAGTGAAAGCTCCCCATTTCAAAATCCAGACCCGTAACCGTGGGAATGAGGGATATCCTTCCATTTCTCCCACCTCGAACCAGTGGGCAGGAGGAGCAGCTTGATGAGTTTTGAACCATAATATGGGCGGTTGAACCTCATCGATTATTTGATGATTCTCAAAGCTTGCTTGAATTCCGCCTTCAATCCCTACTAGGAATATGACTTGAGGCGATTCTCTCTGTGATCGGGAGCGGGGTGAGTGAGTCACAGCCACGCGTGAAGACGCGATCGTAATGTGGGAATGTGGGGAACGCGCGAATTGCGTGCTCGCAGCTCCCCTCAGCGCCATCCCTCAGAAATCCTGCCACATTCCGCAATCCTCACCACTCACAAACTCACAGCCCACATCAACTTTACCATGACTATGAACATCTCCCCTCCCTCCCAGGGCTTCATCCATCATCTCCAACATCTCCCCCCCTCCCTCCTCCGTATGGAACGCAGGGAACCCATGTGAGAAACAGGGCTCATGTAAACCGCGCGGGCGCCAAAAAGCGATGAGGGTCTCGAATGCAGATGCAAAGGCCCAGATCGGCGGCGGCGGTAGATGGTGGGTGGTGCCCGGAAAACAAACGGCCGTAACACAAGTTAGGGCGGCTATCCATTATCGCAAACAGCTTTATCGGACTTTCGCAACTCCACTGGGAGAGGGGCGAAACGACCGGCAAAGGCCGGTTGCGTGATACTCATATCCCTCGTGGCCGTGACAATTGCCCATAACTCAGCCAAACTGCGAGTTTCCCAGTGTTATAAGTATCTGTTGAGGCCTGTCCCGTCGCCTGCCAAAGAGCAATCCCACATCCCGCATTCGACGCATGCAAAGTCTCTATCCATCGCGACCTTCATCCTTGCACCCTGTTTCGTTGCCCTATTTCCTGCTGTCGGTCGTCTCTACTCATAGTTTGCTCGCTTGCCACTTGCCGGACATCTCGTCCGATTTCACCACTTCCACAACGGGCTGCTTTTCTCTTGCTAACCGCTACTGGCGCCGGCCCACTGAACCCACTGTGACCACCATCACCGTCACCGCCAAAAGCGAAAAGCCTACTGCGTCCGACGACGATCTAAAGATCAATCCTAGCTCATTCATTCTACATCAATCGGCAATGGCAACTGCAGCACCGTCCGCGGTCGGCAAACCCGTCGCTGCAACAAATGGCGTCCAGAACGGTGTGCACTCCCCACAGGAACAACCAAAAAAGCTGGCAAACGGTTACGCCATCCCTGCATTCACCGCTGCCCAAGTTAAGAGCGCACAACCGCAAAAGTACCAGACTTCCTCTGCCACCGTCGCAGGCATCCTCAACAAAGTCGCTTCCTACTCCCGCCCTGAACCCGTCCCCGTCCAGATCGCCCAACCCCTCGTCGCAGCCCAGCCGGTCGTCAACGGCGTCTACAACTCCACATCGTCGAACAGTACCAGCACCGCCGTCGTCAAAAGCAAGGTCTCTGGCCAAGAAATTCGCACAGCCTTCCGCAATGCTGCCAACAGCGTATGGGTCATTACCAGCGCGTGGGATGACCAGCCGGTCGGTTTCACTGCTATCACCGTCAACTCCGTCTCCATCGATCCGCCCATGATCACCTTCAACATCGGTCGCAACTCGAGCAGTCTCAACACCGTCAGCAGGTCCCTTCGTTTCGCCGTCCACTTGCTGAGCCAGGACGAGGCAGCCACAGCTAAACGATTCGCAGCGTCCGCCGACAAGCGCTTCGCCGATGCAACGACTTGGAGGTGGCATCAAGATGGCCTCCCGGAACTCACACCCAACACACTTGCTCGTCTCTCCGGAAACATCCTCAGCCTCTCTGCGGCAGGCGACAACCTTCTCGCCCTCGGCGCCGTCGAAAACATCTCTCAACGTCCCGGCCAGCCGCTGGTCTACCACCAAGGCGTCTACCGCACCCTGCAAGACCCGACCACACCGCGTCGCGACCGCCGAATCTACCTCAACGCGTTCGACATGTCCTGCATTGGCCATCAGAGCCCCGGGTTGTGGGCCCACCCGAACGACCGGGCGAGCACGTACAAGGATCTGGAGTACTGGACCAACCTCGCGCAGCTGTTGGAGAAGGGAGGGTTCGACAGTCTGTTTTTGGCGGATGTGCTGGGGACCTACGATGTGTACAAAGGCTCTCGCGATGCCGCTGTTCGTGCGTCCGCCCAAGTTCCCGTCAACGACCCCGTGCTGTCCATCCCCGCCATGGCCGCCGTGACCAAGCGTCTCGGTTTCGGCGTGACAGTCAGTCTCACGTACGAGCTGCCCTACTCCTTTGCCCGCCGCATGTCCACCCTCGACCACCTCACAAAGGGCCGCGTGGCATGGAACATTGTGACCAGCTACCTCAAATCCGCGGCGACCAACCTCGGCCTCGACACGCAGATCCCGCATGACGAGCGCTACAACATCGCAGAGGAGTTCATGGAAGTCTGCTACAAGCTCTGGGAAGGCTCCTGGGAACAAGACGCCGTCGTCGCCGACGTCAAGAACGGAATCTACACCGACCCGGCCAAAATCCACGACATCAACCACCGCGGGAAGTACTACAACGTCCCCGGCGCACACCTCTGCGAACCCTCCCCGCAACGCACCCCCTACCTCTTCCAAGCCGGCGCCTCCACAAAAGGCCAAGCATTCGCCGCCAAACACGCCGAAGCCGTCTTCATCGCCGGCCCAAACCCATCCCACCTCAAGAAGATCGTCGCAGGCATCCGCAAATCAGCAACAGAAGCCGGCCGCAACCCTTACGACGTCAAGATCTTTGCGCTCCTCACCATCATCACGGCCGAGACGGACGAACTAGCCCACGCGAAACACGAGGACTACAAACAGTACGCCTCCATCGAAGGCGCGCTAGCCCTGTACGGCGGGTGGGCCGGCGTCGACCTCTCCACCCTGGACGTAGACCAACCGCTCGAGTACGTCGAGAACGACGCGATCCGCTCCGTCAACGAGATGTGGTCCAAACAGAACGGCTCCGACAGCGTCTGGACCCCGCGCAAGATCGCCGAAAAGATCTCCATCGGCGGCCTCGGCCCCCTCATCGTCGGCAGCGGGACATCCATCGCGGACCAGTTGGAAAAATGGGTCGACGAATCAGATGTCGATGGGTTCAACCTCGCGTATGCTGTCACACCGGGCTCGTTCGAGGATATCATTGAACATGTCGTCCCGGAACTGAGACTCCGCGGACGCCTGCTGCCGATCGAGGACGACGACGCGCCGAGGACTACCCTGAGGGAGCGCATGGGATACCCGCATGCGAAGGCGCATGTCGGGAAGGACCACCCCGCGTGGAGGTATAAGGTTAGCAAGTGAGCGGTGGGGCTGGTCCTCGCTTTAGCTCTTTGGATGTTGGCGGTACTACCCCCCCGCGATTCTACTGTATATACACATCATCGTTCCCCCCCCCCCCCCCCCCCCCCCCCCCCCGTGATATCCCCCTCATATTGTTAGTCGTTAGTTCCCTCACCTACCTCGCTTGCTGTACCCGCCCACTAGGGGATTGGGAGGAGGTGTAGTGGTCAGTGTCTTGTTATGTTTATAATCATACTTTTTCGCATGCAGTTGTTCGGAGCGGACTTGGGCTGGGGTTCATTGTGTGCTTTTTGCAAGCGACTTCCGCTGGACATGCACCAATTCCTGTACATACATACGCATTTGCACAGCGCGCTGGCGTTGCCATTATTTATCTGAGGATGTATTCATCATCGTCTAGATCTACTCGTCTTGGAGTGTCCGATATACCAACCGTCTGTCATACGCATTGTTCTAAACCATCTAATAAACAAGGAAGACACCCAACGGCCTCCCTACCCGTTTCGCCTTTCCTTTCCAGCATCTCCCCCATCGCATCCCATCAAAGCACCTTCCAAAAAAACTTGGACGTAACCCTCCTCCCATCCTCCAACCTAATCCAATCCGGCACATCCCCCACCTCGACATACCCGGCCCTGCGATACAACCCGACCGCCGCCTCCGCCTCCGCATTCGTATCCAGATGCATCAACGTCCTCCCCGCCCCCCTCGCACCCGCTTCCGCCGCGCCCAACAACGCGCGCCCCACCCCGCGGCCGTGGTGATCGGGATGCACGAGCATTTTGGAGATACACGCCCGATGCTGCGCGTTCGTCGCCGTCGCGAGGTGCAGTTGGACCGTGCCGATGATGGTGCCGTCCGGGAGGCGGGCGAGGTAGAGCGTGGTGGCTGGGTCGGTGAGCGCGTGGGTGAAGAGGGCGGCGGCGGTGGGGGGGGTGAGCGGGGTGGGGACGGAGAGGGCGTGGCCGTGCGAGACGAGGAGGAGGAGGATGGAGGCGAGGGAGTGCGAGTCGGCGGGGGTGAGGGTGGGGGTTGGGTGGATTGTGTAGGTGGAGGTGGGCGAGGAGGCGGGGGGTGGAGTGGACATGGTGAGGGTGAGGGTGGTGGTGAGTCGGGCGCTCTGGGTTGGACAGTGTGGACAGAGAGGTGCGGATCGGCTGGGTATGAAGCCGACCAGGAAGGAAGGGATGCTGGCTTTTTATATATATACTGTACTGTAGTATTGTACCTCGCCGTTGGGGGTGCGTTGGTTGCTCTGGCGTGGTTCCGGAGGGCTACTCGTACTGTACGGGCGTTCCGTTCCGCGACGCGTTTCCGCACCATTGTCCCGTCCGTCCCAGACGCGTTTTCCCTCGTCCGTCCTTCCCAACAGAACTTCGCCCCTGACGGGAATATATCGGCTTAGCTTAAAAACTTACAACCCTATTCAACGCCAGCACATGGGATGGACGCCTAACGGTTCCGAAGTGTTGCGGGCGTACATACACTGGCGGTACATCCGTTGGGCGTTGATCTCTCATGTGTCCCGGAAGTCCGCCCTCCCGGAGAGAGCATCGCAAGATCTGGACCAGCACGGCTTGTACACAACTGAAAAAGTTCAAGAGCTATAATGCGGTGATAAGGCATCAGTCAGTACATTCGAACCGCCAGTCTCCAACCAAGGATATCGCGACAAGATTGGCTCGATACCAAGCTGTGAGGCACGTCTAGTCGGTGGCTATTGGCAGGATTAACACGGTGTTTGAACGCGGGGCTGGGGCAGAGTGTTGATGTCCCTGTTTGCGCGCCGAAAGGTCCAGCACATTTTGGGCTATCATGATTTACCAGTGCTCCGCTGCTCCGGCAAACCTAAATGTCCGCGAGCGACTGCGTGATCCACTGCAAACTGAGGCAGTGCACATCTCTGGGACCCGCAGTGGGAATTGCGCCAACCTCAACCCACGGCTGCGTGGTGCATGGGTACGACGCTGGCGGTATTTGTCACAGGACAACAGCGTTGGACGCCCGTCCCCTTCAAGTTTGTTCGACCGAACGAGGTCGCAACGTCACTTAATGTTCAACATGATTGCAATGCAATGTGCACCATTGTGAAGGCGCGACGCAGCATTCGCCGGTCGCACACATGATCAAGCACCACGGATATGTTATCCTGCTCAACCGATACTGCATCCAACCCCGGTAGCAACGACCAGCATTCCCAGTCGTTCTCGCTAACGTGGACTTTGGATGCGCAATGCCGCCCTCTGTACGAACGGAAGAAGAAGGTACGAAAGGAAGAAGGAGGATGGATCTGATGCGCGAGATTGCCGAAGCATTCGATTACTCTGAGGATATGCGGATACTCACACACCGACCTCTGTGGGATCTGTCACCGATTCGGAGGCATCGATGGTGTTGGATTGGAGACCTCCGAAGCGAGCCCGAGGGAGGGGGAAAGCCACTGGAACTACAAGAGGACGGGCAGCTGTGGCGAGGGGGCGTGGGACGGGAGGACGTGGTGGAATGACAACGCTGGCGAGAGGACGGGCGGTTTGGGGCAAGGAGGGGCGGTCATCAGGGATCCGGGGTAATTCTTAGGTTAAGGCTGACGCGTTGGGGTTAGGATCGACGCGTTAAGGCCGACGTAAGCAACGGAACGCTTGACGAACAAGGTGTGCTTGTACCTTTCTCAAGCATCCTCGCTCACGGAGAGGTCTCGCAAAACGCCGCTCAGCCAACCGTACGTCCCACCTCATCCCCCTGAGGAATATTTTGGGACAGGATGGATGCTGGGTTCTTATTCTCGTCGGCCACCGGGCTGCGCAAGCACCCCCAGCTGCAAGTACAGTACTCGCTCAGCACCTTCGTCTCCTGGGGGAAGCTTCCCGTGCCGAGTAAACGACCGAGGCACACCCCTGCCCAGAAACCTACTCCACCCAAGGAACGTACACCCCACAACGGATCTTTGGACCGGGTAGCAACGCCGCCCCCCAATCAGGTCAAAACACCCTCCACAGGACCACGCTTCTCGTGGCACTCAGCGAGCGTCACCTGATCGTATGGGGTTTCCGGTGAGCGTGGGCGCAAGGGACACAGGACAATGCGTGGAGAGTCGGAGCTCCGGGAGACGGCTCTTCAGTTTCGCTCACCAAACGTCTGGGGAAGCCAGTGCTTCATCCTCTACGTACGGTTGGAGGAGACGGGCGAAGTACTGTACAACAAAACGACCAGAAAACCTTTCAAGGGAAGCATTGGGAACTCACCCAAGAAGTCAAGGTACGGCGTGTGCGTTTACGTGGGCTGCTTTATTTGACTATTGGGTTGGATACGCAGAGGAGCGCTGGAGGTCGGAGAACCACCATTTGAGGGCATCCTCATCAAGGAGCAGGGTACGCCAGCGTGCTATGTTGACAATGAGGTGAGAATCTACTCTACGCTATCTATCCGAAACACACCCCACCTAAACCGCCACCGTCCAAACCCCCTATCTATCTATCTACCTACCTACACCTACTCGCTCAACTGCGCGTCCACCCACTTCCCGACAACCGTCTCAAAATAATCCAACGGCGCAGTGCCGAGCCCCATCAACACATCATGAAACGCCCTCAAATCAAACTTGTCCCCCAACCGCTTCGCCGCGGTCGCCCGCATCGCCTGGATCTTGATCTCCCCGTACTTGTACGCGAGCGCTTGCCCCGGCATGCAGGCGTAGCGGATGGCTTCGTTCTCGAGCGTCGATTCCGAGAGGGAGACGTACGGCCGCATTGAGTCTTTGACTTTGTCCACCGACCAGCCGAGGTGGTGCAGGCCCTGTACAAATGATCGAGGGGTTAGTTTTGGGGCGAGGGGAAATAGGGGATGTTGCGAGGACTTACGGTATCGACCACCAACCGCAACGCGCGATGCATCTCCAATTCCAACCGTCCAAACCAATCCAGCGGGTCCTCGTACATCCCCAGCTCGACGCCCAGACTCTCCGAATACAGTCCCCACCCCTCCACCTGCGCGGTCGAAAAGATCAACTTGCGGATATCATGGTCGGTGTCCCGCTCGAGCGCCAGCGACATCTGGTGATGGTGGCCCGGGTTCGCTTCGTGCAAAAGCAAGGCGCGCATCCCGTGCGTCGGCACCCCTTTGGCGAGGGAGAGGTTGACGAGGAACTTGCCGGGCTTTTCTTTGGTGCCGGGGAAGTACATCGCTTCCGGGGCGCCGGCTTCGGAGTGGGCGGGTACGGCGACGATGGCGCACTTGTCTTTGGGGAACTTGCCAAAGAAGGCGGGCATCTTGGCGTCGATGATTTTGAGGAGGGATTCGTAGGCGGGGATGATGTCGTCGACGTTGTCGATGTAGAGGTGGGGGTACTGCGTTTTGTCGTTGAGGGCGTTGATGAAGTCCTTGATGGAGCCCTGGAACCCGAGCTTGGCGATCGTGGCTTCCATCTCCGTGGCGATGCGCGCGACTTCTTTGAGACCGAGTTGGTGGAGTTCGTCGGCGGTGACGTCCGAGTCGGTGTGGATCCTGATGAAGTCTTGGTAGGCTTCCTCGGACCCGGGCATGCCGTAGATCCCGTCGTATTTGCGGGCGTGCTGGCGGTACTCGTCCTGCAGGAAGGTCTTGAGTTTCTTGTGTGCGGGCACCACGCTCGTGCGGATCGCGTCGTGGAGAAAGTCTTCGGGAAGTCCGACGGCTGTGACGTCTTTCACGATGTTCCAGGGGTTGGTGGCGGGGTCTTCGGTGATGTAGCCGTCGCAGCCTTTGATGAGGAGGTCGATGGAACGGATCGGGAGCGTATATTTGGACTCGATGCCCTTGCGAAACCCGTCAATGACCTGATCCATCCTCGGCGCAATCTTCTCCAGCCTCGACCTGAAGTTCTCGATATCCTTCACAGTCTTGACCGCCGACGCATGGACGAGCTGCATCCACGAGCCCACGATCGTGCCCTGCATATGGGTCGCGGGCATATCCTTCCGCGAGATGGTCCGCGCCTCCAGCGTCTCTTTTTTGATGAAGGACTTGACCATGATAATCAGGTTTTGCTCATCCTCGGTGAGGGTGGATTTGTCGAGTAAGTCGAGTTCGGCGGCGGTGTGGGCGCAGGTGGCGAGGTATTCGTCCTGCTTTGTCAGGTCGAAGATCTCATCGCGATAACGGGGCCAGTCGAGAAAAGCACCCGCTTCAGGCGAGTTCTTGAAAAAGGCGTCCAAGAGCGTGTCGAGGAGGCCGTTGAGCTTTGCGGAGGTGGCTGAGAGGGCGGTGGTGGACATGTTGTGTCGAGCGGAGAGGTGTTGAATTGTGCGCTTGGTGGAGAGGAATGGAGAGGGGAGTGCGCTGTCCTTTTATCTTCTTCAAGAAGTGCCAGTGCTCTGTGTGAGAGGGCGTGGACCTCCCACGAACGTTCGTCGTTGAGACCTCTGCGTGTGCCTGGGTGCCAGTGGGTGGGTGTGCCAGCCTTGTGTGCAGCGCCATATGTATTGGCAATACCGTTGTACAGTTGTACATGTACAGTAGGAGTCCTGGTAGCACTAGGAGTATAGCCCGCACATGCACGCCCACGAACGGAATGTCGAATTTCGGCCGCTTGGCTTGTTGCCAGTTGGAGTGGATTTGGATGACCGTGTGCGAAGAGTAGGCGCTCGCCGTGACTGCGCGATCTGTCGGAGTCCTCGGAACTTACTCCCCGTAATCACAGCCAGAATTCCAGGTGGGCGGCGAGTCGTCGGAACTTGCTGCGTTGGCGTTGCTAGCCCCCAGCCTCCTCGCTCTGGATCCTCCTTGGCGCCCACGTTGGGTGGCCTCGAGAGCGACAAAGCAGCATACGGAACGCTTGGTATATATAGAGGAGGGCCCCGTCCGTCACTAAACACTCAAACACCACCTACACAGACAAACTGCAGCTTGATTATCCCAGCACCACAACCATGTCCGCCACTGCCACTGCCACTGCAACCGCAACCAAACGCCTCCCTCCGCTCATCATAGGCTCAGGCATCTCAGGACTCACGTTCTCAACTATCCTCGCTAAACACCCAAACTACCCGAAGGTTTTCGGCACTACCAAACCCCCACGCGTTTTTGATGCCGCAAAGGAGTTTAGCGCAAAGTTGGGCGCGGGTCTCTCGATCGCGCCTAATGCCGTGCCTGCACTCAAACAATTGGGTGTTTGGGATGAGATTAGAGCGGCTGGGTGTGAAATGGATAGGGTATGTATGAACGCGTGCGTTAGCGAGCCAGTGTGATGCCGAGCGAAGCGACTGGGCCGGAGGCCCAGCATCATCACTTTGCTCATCCATCAACCCATGCTCGCTCCCGCAGGTCTGCATCTTCAGCGAATCGAAAAAAGAACTGGGGCACATGTCCGGCGACATGTACCGCGAAGCATGGGGCGCACCGCTGCTCACCATCGAACGCGGCCTCCTCCAACAAATCCTGCTCAAACACGCGCAAGAATCCGGCGTTGACGTCCAGTACAACAAAAAGGTAACCTCCATCACCGTCGACAAGCGATCCGAAACCGTCTTCATCACATTCTCCGACGGCACAACGGAAACTGGATCCATGCTCATCGGCGCCGACGGTGCACACAGCATCACCCGCAAAACAATGTACTCGCTGCTTGGCACCCCGGAACCGCCCATGCGCACCCGGGGCATCTCAACCCTCTACGGCATCTCCGCCCCGATCCCCCAAATCCCCCTCGGCCACACCCAATGGGTGATGGGCACCAACGAGATCTGGGGCACCTGGGCGCTAGCCAACCACAAGACCTTCTGGTTCATCAACGAGTACGAGCCGGAGAAAGTGAAAGAAGGGCAGTGGTTCGATGACGCGGATGTCGAGGCGACCAAGAAGCGGTTCGAGGATAGGTGGTTCCCTGTGGAGGGTGTGGGGAGGTTTGGCGACGTGATGAGGGACAGCGACCGGTGCATCAAGGTGGGGCTTTGGGAGAAAAGTTACGAGCATGTGCATGCGGCCGACGGGAAGATTGTCCTGATGGGTGATGGTAGGTCTCCGCTTCCCCGCGTTTCATCCACCATCGTCTTGACGTTAATCATATCCCCATTGAATTGTCCCCACAGCCGCCCACCCCATGGTCCCCTTCGCGGGCCAAGGCGCAAACACCGCCATCGAAGACGCCGTCACACTCGCCAACCTCCTCCTCTCCCCCGCCGCCTCCCTCCCTACAATAGCAGAAGCCTACGCCGCCCAACGGATCCCGCGAACCAAGAAAATAGTGGATTTTGCGGGCCTGACGGGGACCTTGCAGATGGGCGGTGGGGGTGTTGTTAGGAGGGTCAGGGATTGGACTTATATGACCCCGAGGTGGGTGTTGGAGAGGAGTATGGGGTGGTTGTATGGGGTGCAGCCGAGGATTGAGGGGTTGTGAAGGGGGTGGGGTTAGGCGTAGGCTATGTGTGTTGGATGGACTGGGGGGGGGGGGGGGTGCTATGGACGGTTACGGAGCATAATGCAAACATCTGCGTGGGAGTTGGGTGCTGCAGATCTAAGAAGCGGACAGACGAAATTGACGGAATGTGACAGCGCGTCGGTGTGCGTACCCGTCATTTCGTTCACCAGAATGTTGTATGGCGCTCACCGCATTCCCACGAAACGCAAGGACGGGCATCTGACCGGTCAGCCTTGAAATCTTTGTTCTCATGCGATGGTCTGTTCTGTTCCATATAATGTTGTGTGTACACGGCCGTTTTGTTCTCGGATGCCACTGACCGCATCCCCCGGGAGACGTACTGGCGAAAGACGGCGTCTGGCCAGTCAGTCCTGAGCCTCATGCAATGGGCGTTATGCTCACGTATAACGAACGACTGGGCAATCAGACTGCACGGCCCGGGCTGCCCGCAAGCACACTAATATTCCCCAGAATACATATGGTTGGATCCTTGGTTGGATCAATGCAACACAAGTCTCCCGCCAAACGCAAGGACTGAGTTATGAGTATATGCACTTGTAAGGTTCTTAATCAACAGCATCGGCGAACATAATATGAAAAGGCGTCGAACGAAGGCTTCCTTTGTCTTTAGAATGTAACGCGGCTTATGGGGCATCAGTCGGTGATTCAGTATCTTTTGCAGACTCAAAGGTAGGACCGGAAGGTGCGTCGTGATAAACTTCTGAGAGACTCTCAGATGAAGCGCTGCGAGGACCCTCGGACGTATCCTCAGGAGGCGCAAGACCTTCTTCAGTGCGAGTTGGGGGATCGTTGCTCGCAGAAGGCCCATCGGTCTGCGGAGAGGTGGAGACCTGTGGTACTGCTGACACTTCCGTCGCCTCGTTCGGAGTGTTCGTGCCTGTTGACGCACCTCCAGATCCCACCGACGCTTCCAGCAGTCTATGGATGTCGTCCACTCTAGAGAGTAACGCTTCGCTTCCGTTCGCACTTATCCGAAGCCTGGACACTACCTCCGCTAATTGGTCCGCGATCCGAGTCGCTTCTGCCAATAGAGTGGGGTTTTCTGTGGATACTGAGCTTGGAGCAGGTGGCGGTCCGGAGGTCGGTGCACGGGGCGACGTCTGGGTGGTACTCGTTGTAGACGAAGATGCGAGGTTAGGCCTCACGGGACCAAAAGGCGTTGCTGCGGGCCGGGTTGATCTCTGTCCAAATGCTGTAGACCCAAAACCTCCTCCGTAGCCTGTTACCCCCGCAGCAGTGCCTGTCTCGCAGCGGTTTCGTTCCAACTCGTAATCTCTCCACCTAAGTTCCTAAACGAGGTGAGGGAAGAGGTACGTGATCAGAAGTCAACAGTAGGCGCATGTCGGACTGCTATTACCTCGTGCGACCAATTTTGGTAATCGTGCATGGTAGATATGTTATAGATCTTGCAAGGTTCATGCTGAGGATTAACTTTTGCATATTCCTTCTCTACGGGTGCCTGAAACCGTGGGAATGCTGTTCCGTTATTTACATGTGCCGTGGTCATCAGAAACGGGGAGGGACCAAACGTTGTCCCTCTGTTCGCGCCAAAATCCACCGGCGTAGGAGTCGCAATCTGATTGGACCCTTGTGTCCCTCCAGATGCTGACGTGGGGGACGGAACGGAGGGGCCAGAAGCGGGTGCTCGTTGGGCTGTTCCACTAGATGAGGATGGTGCAGTAGTCACGAAACTGCCAAATGGTGCCGTGCTGGACCCTCTCAGGCCGAAAGCTCCGGACGGCGTAGGTATTGCTCCACTAGAAGTAGAGGAAGTACTAGATGAAACGCCCCCAAATGGCCCGGTGCCCACTCCGAAACCTCCGAACGGCGGAGGGGTTGTTCCACGAGATGTAGAGACAGTACTAGACACAACACCGCCAAATGACGCCGTGCTTGGCTGTCCCACTCCGAAGCCTCCGAACGGCGGAGGCGTTGTTCCACGAGACGTAGAGGCAGGACTAGATAAAACAGCGCCGAAACCTCGGAATGGCGTAGGTGCAAAGGAGAAACTAAATACTTGAGGGGCAGCGGACGACGCGGCAGGCGTGGACGCTGAAGGGGGTTGAAGATGCACAGAGGATTCAGGTGAAGATGATGCCGCGCCACTTGTTGTCGTGGTCTGAAATCCGAAACCACCGACCGATGTAGTTGTGGGAGTAGAACGCAGAGTAGACTCCTGGGAAGGGGCAGACGGCGTCACATTGACAGAGGCGGGGGCTGGGTCGGGTTTCCCAAATGGCCTCCCTGCGGGGATCGGCCGGATAGCAGGTGACGCACTTCCGGACGCAGAAGCAGAAGCGGTTCTGCCGAAAGTCGGCGTGCTGGGCGCTCTGGAGGACGAGTTGCCTCTCCCGGATGCAGGAGGTGTGAAACCGGAATTCGGCACTTTGCGCGCGCCAGACACCGAATTGGCTCCTCCTGGTGCAGTAGCAGATGTGGTCCCTCCAAACGAGAAGTTGGCTCTGCCGGATACAGTACCAGATGTGGTTCCGCCGGAATTCGGAACAACCTGTGCTTCGAATAAAGAAATTGGGCCTCCGGATGCTCTATTGGAACTGGTTGCGCTAGAGTTCAGCCCTCCGAACAACGTCGGTGGAACAGTGGATGCAGCTCCTGATGCCGGCCTAAAGGAGGGGACCCCGAACGTCGGTCTTTCGTTGGCGCCGAGGGCCACTGACGCGGCGGCGAGAGGAGCGATTGGAGTGGAAGTCAGACCGAACCCTATTGCCGACCTTGTACCCGAGTCGGATCCGGATACCGGCTCAGAAGAAGAGGTGGGGAGATCACTGACGTTCGGTAAATCACCCCGTACGCTCACTCCGCCTTTCAGAACATCGTCGAGGCTTTTGGTAGCTCTTTTGAAGTCCTCGAAAGGATTGTTTTCCCGACTCGACCACCCCTCGCTCACACTTGGGATGTCAGCACACCGTGCTGAAGCCGATACGTAACGAGTCGCAAACTCGCTGGGTCCCATTCCCCGTTCGATGATTCGATCGAGTGCATCGATGAATCCTCCCACATAAATGCCTTGACATCCCTCGCTCAGTGAAGGAGGAAGCTTCCAATTTGCATACATCCTAAAAGAGGAGCGGGTTATTGCGTCCCAGATTTTCGGATGGCAAAGACGCACACTCGAGGCTTTGAACCATGCGCTGCTCACGTGAGAGACAGGGTGCGATACTGTAATTGTGGGTGATCTCTCGCCCTTGAGGGCATGCTTGTGCACCTTGGCCCACACCGCCATCTCCGGGTGTTCAGCAAATACCCGCGTCACCGTGTCATGCAGGCCCCCATAGAAGGGAGCAAGCGGAACAGGTATACCACGCCTTCGCATACTTCGGATGTCCGCTACTTCTGCGTACGGTCTGACGACTTCTTCCCACGAACCCAGATCGATTTGCTCGTTCAGCGTTGCTCTGAGGGTCCGCTCTATGGAGCCAATCCGCGACATGAAATCGCGGCAAGAGGATGTGTTCATTAACTTAAAACTTAAGATACAGTACGATTGCCTTTCTGAGTCTCCATATGCCCCACAGAATGGATCTGTTCTGCGGAGGCTTGCAAATGCCAGATTTATAATAGACATCATCCTGCCCCGTTTCTTCAAAGGCATACGCAATCTCTATTGCCGCTTCGGTGGAAATGGGTTCAGAGAGAGTTTTGAACCTCCGTTCCGCAGCACACCTTTCGCATTCGTCAGGCTGGCATTCCGTCCGTTTGAGGGTTCCTCCGTGACAAGATTCCGCGATTTCGCGGAATTCTCTGGAAAGCCAATCGCCTTGGGATTCAGTGTCCGCAACATCATATACAGCCTTGTAATGGATATCATGCTCCGGTAGCGTCCTCAAGGCCTGAACGCAGCTGTGTATAGGATCAGTGGATATCATCGAAAGCAGGCTTCGCACGGTGCTGGCAGTCTTGGCGTGTGCGGCATCGAACAACGCAGTTTTCTCGTCCCCGGCACAGGATATCCGGGCCAGACGGGCCACGGCGATCTGCAATAGAGACAGGTCTGTGCCGCTAGCGCCAACGGTGAGCTTGTGACCATCTCGTGTGTCGGCCTGAAAGCATACCGCTACCTGCTGCCACCGCCCGGAAAGGCTGTCGTATAGCATCCACGATAAGAAAACGGCGAGGCAGTCCGAAAGAGCCTCGAAAGGTCGCACGGGCCTGGCCCCGTCTGACTCCACATCGTCAGACTCCACAAGCCGGGCAGCCAGGAAAGCCCTCCTGTGTATCGAGAGCACTGCCAAAGGATCCATCCCTGTTCCGATCCTGTTCGGACAGTGAGCTTTAAGAAAATGGCACAAAACCGAAGTGAAAATACAACGCTGCCGCTTGAATTTGCCTCCTCATCACGGCGGGCGGCGTTCTACTGGAGCGGCGTTCCTGAGCTCGTTCTCTTATGGTTCAAAGGGTTTATCCCCGAACGAACGACGCGACGAAGAAGGTTACGCTTAGTTTTTCAAAGACTTTCGAACCCTCGTTGGACAAATCACTGGTACAGCTGCGACAAAGCTACTAAGAAGCGGGCCGTCGCCGTCGACCCGTTGCTTGTCGTGTGAGGAGACATTCCTGCCATGGGAGTGCATGCTTTACGAAGCGAAAAACGTGGCCGTCCGGCGGCAAACGAACCCGACTTGACAGACCAAGGTGATAGGAGATCATGAGCACGGGTCGTCCTTCATCTTTTCGGGAGAACAACATTTGCGTTGAGAATGAGCCCCCCCATGCTTCATGCCGGATCGTGGAGGGGTTCTCGGATGGGCAGAGGGTTCCCATGGACCCGATGTCGAAACTGAGATAGGGCCAGCATCTCAAACAAGCTCTTTGGATTGCAACATGCCCTCCAACAAGCTCTTTTTGTGGAGTCTGAGCAAAAGGACAAGGCTACGCCCTTTTTGTTGATGAGGGAATTTGCAGACCGCTGTGCGGCATCGGACATCGGGCAACCAAGCGTCAGAAGGGAAGACTGACAGATTACGACAGCGCGTCGCAAGGAGACATTCCGAGGCATGCTTTATGAAACGAAAAACATGGCCGTCGTGACTTGACAGACCAAGTTCACTGCGAGATTACGCTGCGCTCACTCCAGATTCCTCGGAGCGGCCGCGCAATGAGGACAAGGATCAATTATTCCAGTGAACGATGCTCATATAAAGTTCCCACTGTAACATGGCATTCGCTGTTGCGCGGAAAGCAATGTACATAATGGCATTCTTGGAAATCGATCGATGGTTTTGCGTTGCCACCCAGTCATTTCCGCGCTCCACATCCTGAAGCAAAACGGCCTGATGCGGTGCCATTGCTCGGTCTTGAAGACGAGATTGGCCCTCTGTGCGTTGCTGGCGTTCAGCATGGTGAGCCCGTGGCTCTTCGTGCAGACAACCATGCCACTTTTGCTCAGCCCCGGTGCAGTAAAGAACAGCCAAACACGTTAAAACATTTAGCTAGAAATCCAAAGACAAGTTCTGATCACCTTCGTGAGTGCTTACCAGGGGCGTTCTTCAACTCTACAAGTGTGCTTAACTGTAGACACTTAGGCATTGTTGGCCAGCTGGCGAGCGTTGTTTGCGTTTAGTATACAGCTCATGGGATTGCAAATGCATAGCGAGCCAAGCGAGCCTGGTAGTCTATTCTGTTGAAGTGCCAGGGTATTTTCTGGTTGTATGCTATTCAATAGCGGGCTCAGCGCTTCGGGAGCGGGAGTGTGCTGCAGAAAAGGACGGGTAAGAGTTTCGGAGCTTTGCCATTAACTGCTCTTGCTTGAAAGCCGCCTTGAGCATCGCCAACCGATGGGCGTTGTCTGCCAGCGCCAGCTGGTGGGCGTTGTTTGCGTTCAGCACGGCGAGCTCGCTGGAGACGAGGATCAGGGCGAGGATGGGTTGCGCGCGCGGCTTTGAAACTGCAAGAACGTGGCGAGCGGCGCAGCTTCGTCAAAGGCTGCGTGGAAAAAACGAGGTGGCATTTTGACCATTAAGCAGGGGGTTTCCCAAAACGCGATATCTGATCTGCATGTGGGCGAGCAAGCCATCGCTAGTGCAAGCCTTACTTACCAGGTGCGGTCTTGGACTCGACCAGGATGCTCAACGCAACAACACTTGGCGCGAGATAGTCATTGGGATTGAACATGGTGGGCCTCCCCGTGACTCTCGCAATTCTAGTCACCACCCCTACTGACAACCGGCGCCGGTAACTGCGGGAAGGCACGGTGGCGAGGAAAGAATGGCGTTGGACTAGGTGGAGCCGAGTGCTGAACCGTACTCCCCGGACAGCAGAGAGAGGTAGGGACTCGAGTTCGGGACCATGTTTCCGGCTTCGTTGACGGCTAGACGAAGGTGCTCCACGACGGTTTGCAGGTCATGGGAGTTGATGCCTTGGGTGCTTGGAACGCCGACCAGGGCGGAGAGTCGCGCGGGATATATGCTTCGGTGGAAAGTCCACTAAGATGTCTACGCACCGCTCGATGTCCTCCGCACGCTTTCCACCCAGGCGACGAGGGTCAGTGAATATGTTCCACCCCAGTGTTCAAGTCTAAGGCGTGTTCCGGCGTCTGTTGCGCCCCGCTTTGTCGAGCCACGTAGCCATCTGAGGTGAAGCCAGGGGACAGTGTCTACCGGTTTCGAGATGCATTCAATATTCTTCCAAAAGTGGAGTACATGCTGAGGGTACGGCGCACCGTAAGCATTTGCTGATGTGATGTCTGACTCCCACTACAATCCAGCTTGACTTCATTCCCCGTTCGGACATCCCAGGGGTCGATTTGGATTTTTCGTCAGTCACTGTCATCATCGATCTCTCTCATTCAGCTATATTCGGCCTAAAACGTATCATTTTGGATGTCCGCAACCTGACTGGAGGAAAGTTCTCCCTGTTGTTTTACAGCATTGTTAGTAGATCTCAACGTGTGTCACTCTGGCCGGTGTGTTTGGCCATGCGTTACGTGTGGATGAGGGAGGGAGCCGAGCCACGACCCCACCTGACAGGATCGACAGTCAATCCAAGGACCGACTGACAGTTATCGAAGCAATCATGGCGCACGAACGACCTTTCCTCTTGCTCCCTTTTCTCCTCCCTTCAGTACTATGCTCCCTTGTTCGCAACACATCTGATTGCATACATATCCCAAACGTCTGACCACCCCAAACGTCATGTCAACAAACGCCACCCAACCCCACGCTTCCCCAACCAACTTAACGGAAGATCGCTCCACTGTTGCACGCCTCCCGCAGAATATCCGCCCGAAAGATGCCCCAACCGCATTCACGCCGCCATAAGAAGGCGCTAGTCCGGCACCGGTCCGCTTGGCAAGACGTCTGCTGCTCGATAACATGACTGCGGCGCTGGTGCGCATTTATTGGTCCCAACCACGAAGCTGCACACGTCTACCACTCGTTCGATTTCATCGCCAAATATCCGTTTCCGCCATCCACAAAACCATGAAGCCAGAAGGAACTTCGTTGACATCTGCGATCAAAGACAGCAGGCCTATCAAGGCCGTTGCAAACGCCTTGGGGGCCAATCCTAGACCAACCCAGAGAATGTCTACGTTCGACCAAGTGAACGAGGGCCCGCCGTCAATTGCGCGATGTGCCGAGTGGTCCCGCGCCGTGGAGGAAGCCTGAATCCTTCGTAATCTTCATTCGATCACACTCACACCCTCTCTTTCCCGCACAGTCAATGGCCAAGGATGACAGCCCGTACGTAACATCCGCCTTCGGTCAACCTGTTCCAACCGTCACCCATTCGCTCCAGATTGGAGGTTATCCCGTATCTTCTGACGTTCATCTTTTCGAAAAGCAGCAAACGTTCAATCGGGCCAAAGCCCTCGAGCGTATGGTCCATCCTAGCGGCTCGGGAGCGTTCGGCTACTTCGAAACAACCACCGACGAAGCTGGGAAGTTGAGCAAGGCTATGTTCCTTCAGGGGGTAGGCAAGAACACCCCCGTTTTCACACGCTTTTCTACGGTGACTGTCGGAAAGGAGTTTCCGGACTCGTGTCGGAACCCGAGGGGGTTTGCGGTGAAGTTTTACACCGAGGGAGGGAATGTAAGTGATTATTTTGCGGTTCCGCTGAAGGTGTCATGTATCCAGCCTACTCATGGCCGCCGTTATTCGCAGTAAGACCTGGTCGGTTTGAACTGGCCAGTGTTTTTCGTCCGCGATCCCATGCAGGGCCGGACGTCATTCGATCCCAACAACGCAACCCTCGCAACTTCCTGATCGACTACGATTCTTGGTACGACTTCCTTGCCAACGTTCCGGAGAGTATGCACGCCGGAACGATGCTCATGTCTGACCACGGCACTCCCGTCGGCTGGAGATTCATGGATGGGTTCGGTTGCCACACTTTCAAATGGGTCAACGCAAGCGGTGCACAGACGTTCGTCAAGTATCACTGGCTCTCGGAGCAGCCAAGAAGCATTGCATGAGACGAGGCTGTTCGTATGTGCGGTGAAGACCCAGACTTTGCAAAGTAAGTTTGGTCGCCTGCGAAGTTTTACCTGGACTGTTCTTTGAAGATGTCCTGATCATCAGCATTTTCCCTGGAGAGACTTGTACAACCACATCGCCTGAGGGGGCACGGCCTCTTTCTATGATGTTATAGTGTGCAAAACGAATGTCACCCTTTACACACTCAATCTGATCCTAGGGGCTAATTACACCTCGATATCACACCATGCGTTGCGGCAATAGCTGCTGTGAGACGAGTGTTTGCTTGGGTATGAAGATCCGACAACTCCAATATGCGATCGATGATCTCACGTGGAAGTCGAGCTATAGAAGGGACTTCGGAAGGTGTCATGCCGTTAGGTGAGAAAACTGGAGATAGGAAAGGACTGCTGCCTGACAGACGGTAGTTGGAGCACCAAAATCGAGAGTCTCACCACTCCCTCACCAGTCCTTTATGTATATATATATGGACCGTCAGTATGTCAGAACGCGGCGCTCAGGTGCTCAAGA